>NC_091343.1:4008293-4208013 GCF_038502225.1 Cherax quadricarinatus | reverse complement strand
AAAATCATACAAGAAATATATTACGTACATAACATATAAACATAATACATACACCCACAATAGAACAAAATTGACTTAAATATGAGATGTGGTAGCCAGGCAGCTTGTATAAGTGATGGTAAGAATTACGTTTTCTCTAGTCCAACATCAGAGAAAATGTGTACACTATGGTATTACTGGAGATAACTAGAAAAATATTCCTTTCGTAAGACTTCACTCGTAGTGCTATTCGCTCTAAAAATGGTGTGTTGCATGAGAACAGCAGTGTTGCTGTTATTTATTCTACTGCACCAACATGAAGACAACTTGTACACAAGGTAAGGTGCTTGTATTGTAGTAAATGCTTCATAAATATATGCAGGAATGAACTTGTATGAACCAAAACATATACCAATCCAGAGATTTACCATGATGAGAGAGATGTGCAATACATAGGTACCTTTATTACTGAAATATTTAATCTGAGTAGCAGGCTTCTTCAGTCAAATCCAGGCAGGCATAACACTGAAGACAGTACAAGCACCTACATACAACTGAAGAAGCCCAATGAATAGGCAAAACATTTCAGCAATAAAGATACCCAAGTGTTGCATATGTCTTATTCACTGACTTGTCAATACTGCATACCATCAATTATATAATACAGATGTAACAAGAACACATATTCACTACATATGGACAGTTGAGAAACAGAGTCAGTTGACCAACTTCACCCTTTTCCCTATATGAGGCAAATATTAAACAAAGTGCAATCCTGTAAAATGTCTGTAATAATGATACTATTAGTGGAAGACTTTTAAAGAAGCCGAAAAATATGATAGCAACTCTTAGAATAATTTCTGTAGAACCATCAAATGAAGGAGAAAGAGGAGAGGAGGTGGAGGAAAGGGAGAGAGGAAGAGAAGGGTATAAATGAAGGAGGGACAGAGTAGAAAAGTGATGGAAGATATTGCTCACCAGTTATAAGTGGAGACTCCTCTTCATGGTCATCAGGATCTTCAGAGGTGTCGGTGGAGCGCTGGTCAGCCTCAGCGTTCTCTAAGGTTCGGTTCACCAGTTCATCTGCCACTTGGCCACGCTGTAACATAATCTCAAGTTTAATCACCTTCCGCTTCTATTCTTCACTACCGTCCCATTGTTGCAACATCAGTAGCATAGCAACAATTTCATTCCGAAGGGAATTTAGCCATGATTTCAATCTGGGTGGGCCTTAAAAATGGTAAGATGTTGAAAATATCAAGGAAATCATCTTTAAATTCATATAATTTTCAATGTGTAAATTTTTAAATTATCACGCTTTTGTGGTCACTTGTCAATAAATATAATTAAAATATGCCATAAATTAAAAAAGAAAAGAAAAAATATTTTCTACTGGGGGCTTCAGCTACCTTAGCCTCTCCCCCCTGTGACTGTGCTGCTATGCAATACAGCTCAATAGAGTTGCTCTAAATTTAAGATGCACACAAGGTGCATACACAGGGTAGCATGTATCAATAAGTGTGTACAGTGGAACCTCAGTCATCGAACTTAATTCATTCCAGATGACAGTTCAATGACCAAAATGGTCGACAACCAAACCAATTTTTCCCATGAAGAATAATGTAAATAGAATTCATTCATTCCAGACCGAAAATGACAATATAATAATTTATTAATAATAATGTATGCACTAACTATTACATAAAATAATGTATAAAATACAGCACAGGGAAACTGTAAAAATAAATACTAAATGAAAATTTAACTGAAATACTGTATAGTAAATGAAAATTTAACTGCTTCTTACCTGTCACAGAAGACTTAATGGCATTCTGGAGGCTGGAGGTGGGGGACAGGAGATGTTACTGCTTGGAAGGAGAGTCACCTTCTATTAATGTCAGGCAAGTGTCCTTCTGGTGTTGTTTCTCTTCTTTGCCTCTTTTCACTACTAACACATTGTTCTGGCTCACTGCTTCTTTGTCTCACTAAACACCTGACCAGTGAGGTTTCAGGTTCCGTTTTAACATTTGTCTGAACTGAGACATTACAGCATCATTGTACATGTTAGACTGATGGATGGCCACTGCTTTGTCTGGATGGTATTTTTCAGCAAACTCCTGCACTTCATGCAATTTAGCATACATTCCCTTGACAAGTGCAATGGGTACATCATCCCTTCCCTCCTTTTCCTCTGGTAACAGCTCCTCTGCTGCAATCTGATGCTGTTCCTTCTTAAGGTCTACAAGTTCTTCTGTGGTGAGGAGTTCAATTCAGTGCTCCTCCACCAACTCTTCCACATCATCTTCAGTCACCTCTACACCCAAGGTCTTCCCCAGGGACACAATATCCTCTACCAGCTCAGGCTCATCTTCAAAGCCTTCAAAATTCCTGGCTGAAACAAAGTCAGGACACAATTTCTTCCATGACGACTGCATGGTCCTGGAAGACACATCCCCACAGGCTTTGTCTATAAGCCTCAAGCAGGTGAAGATAATGAAATGGTCCTTCCAGACCTCCCTGAGGGTTAAATTTGTTTCTGAAGTGACTTCAAAGCATCTTACAAAAAGTGTTTTGGTGTAGAGTTTCTTCAAGTTAGAAATGACTTGCTGGTCCATGGGCTGGATGAGAGGAGTGGTTTTTTTAACTTCACAGTTAAAAAACTGAACTCCTCCAGCAACTTGTTTTCCAAGCTTGGAGGGTGAGCAGGAGCATTATCCATAAGTAAAAGGGCCCTGAGTGGCAGTTGTTTTTAATGAGGTATTTTTTTGACAGTGGTAGCAAAGACCTCATGAACCCACTCAATAACAAATTGCCTTGTTACCCAAGCCTTTGTCTTGGCCCTCCACATTACAGCTAATTTGCTTTTCATGATGTTGTTCTTAAAAACTCGTGCATTTCCGGAATGATAAACAAGTAAGGGCATCAGTTTCAAATCCCAATTTGCATCACCACAGAGTAACAGAGTGAGCCAGTCTTTAATTGGCTTGTGTCCTGGCACTGACTTTTCCTCTTCAGTTAAATAGGTCCTCTTGGGCATTGTCTTCCAGAAGAGGCCTGTCTTGTCACAATTAAACACTTGTTGGAGAAAAAATCCCTCAGCCTCTACGTACTCTTGGAATTCAGTAACATACTTTTCAACAGTCCCTTTGTCAACACTGGCAGCCTTCCCATGCCTAGCCACACTTTGAATGCCACTTTTCTTAAAATTATCAAACCAACCCTTACTTGCCTTGAAGGATTGCATTTCAGCACTTGTTCCAGGTTTTTTTTTCAGGAGGTCATCATGCAACTGCCTCACTTTTTCACAAATAATGGCCTCTGAAACACTATCACCATGTAATTGTTTTTTACTTATCCACTTCAACAAGAATTTTTCAACCTCTTCAATAATTTGTGGCCTTTGTCTTGATATTACTTTTGCACCTTTTGTAGGGTCAGCTGCTTTAATTTTTTCCCTTTGGCACAGTATCATGCTAATGGAAGACTTTAATTTACCAAAAAGTTTTGTATATCAACCACACGGAGTCTATCTTCTTCACACTTTCAAATAACTTCCTTTTTAAACTCAATAGTGCTTTTCACAACTTTTCTTTTTGCTGTCATCTCTTAATCCTTCTTTGGACCCATGATGGTTTATCAGACCGTCACGTTAGCCACTGGACCAGCTAGCCACAATAAGATTCGTCCAACTAGGTACATTTCTACACCATAGGAAGGTTAGCATAGGCACCACTGTGACCACAAATGCAAGTTTTTACAGACAAATCTCCAGCTAGCGTGGCCGTGACGAACTCTAGCTCAAGTCCCCTCAAAGCCGTAAAAACTTGCATTTGTGGTCACAGTGGTGCCTATGCTAACCTTCCTATGGTGTAGAAATATACCTAGTTGGACGAATCTTATTGTGGCTAGCTGGTCCAGTGGCTAACGCGACAGTCTGGAGTTTTGAGATTCTCTGATCGCGAGTTTTATCCCCGCCCGTGGTGGTTTGTTTGCAATCGTGTCATTACGATTTCATGAGTCATGTTAACAGCTTTGAGGGGACTTGAGCTAGAGTTCGTCACGGCCACGCTAGCTGGAGATTCGTCTGTAAAAACTTGCATTTGTCGTCACAGTGGTGCCTATGCTAACCTTCCTATGGTGTAGAAACATACCTAGTTGGACGAATCTTATTGTGGCTAGCTGGTCCAGTGGTTGACACGATGGTCTGGAGTTCTGAGACTCCCTGATCGCGGGTTCTATCCCCACCCGTGGTATGGTTTGGTTTATCTCACAATAAAAAAAAATTGCACCAAAACTGCAAAATAATAAGATCACAAATGCACAGCAAGAGATCAAGAGATATTTACAGTACACACCTTAGTGGCTATACTGACTGAGACCCACACTATGGACTCTGTCTGGTGAACATGTGATCCAAGTATTGCTGGTCAAAGACCAAGACCATAAACGAAAACCAAATCAATCAAATTAATTCAAAAACCGATTTGTTTGACAACTAGTCCGTTTGACAACCGAGGTTCCACCGTATATACATTCTCATTCAAATTTATGATTTGATATGTCTCATCAACATAGATACTCTGTATGCACCAGGGACAATAATAATACTGTATTTCCTCACAAAAATACAGAGAAGCATAAAAATGCTATTTTAAACCAATTCCAATGCCCAAATCAGCCTAATTCCTTATTATTTTGATAGTAAGCTTTCCACTCTATCAACTGAGAACTAAAAATGATCACACAATCCACTGCTAGACTACCCCCCCCCCCATTCTTCAAGGACCTAAACCTACTCACTATACAAAACATTCACTAGTACTATTGTGCAACCTACATTTACAGAACAATCAGTTCTAATATAAATCCAGACCTGCAACACTTTCTTGACAGATGCAACATGACTCATAGAAGCAACACTAGGCACAAAAACCTCTACGACATTCCCTGTGTCAGGCTAAATCTTACCAAAAATTCATTGTACGTAAAAGGGCCCAAAATCTGGAACTCCCTGCCAGAAATCTCCAGAACCACTGGCACAGATAGCATCTTTAAAACTGCAGTTAAAAAACACCTTATCTCCTTAACCTATCCCAGCCTATCATAAATACATATGTAAAAACTATACATGTAATTGTTCAATATCATTAACATAGGTAAAACTCTCTCATCAATATAATCGATATATTCTTACTCTCAATATCTGTATTCATCTCAAATGTTAATCACTCCATTGTGGCCGCCTAAGGTTAACCCTTTGACTGTCGCAACCCCAAATCCTGAGGTGTCTCCTGGTGTAGAAAAATATTTGAAAAAAAAAAAAAAAATCTTATGAAATGATAGAGAATCTTTTCCCAATGATAATAACAGCAAAAGTACAAAATTTGATGGAAAACTTACAGAATTACGCTCTCGTGAAGTTAGCGCCCTCAGTGATATTTACGAATTGGCAATTTCGCCCACTTTGAGCCCTATTTTTGGCTAATTTCATTGTTCCAGTCGACCAAACTCATAGCTATTTCTTTAGAACTCCAATTGTTCTATCGATTGAGTACAAGAAACTGCCCATTTATTGATTTCAACTACTCAATAAAGTGGTCAGAAATTGGCAATTTGGCCAATTTCACACAAATTAAAAAATATGCGAATTTCAAAATAGGGTCCAGAATGAACACTGCAGACATTCCTGGCTCTAAAATAACATTTTCTTTGTTCATCAGTCACATCTCCAGGCCCCTCTGATATTACTCTTGCTTTCTATTTTGAATTGCTATTCAAACAAAATATAGAAGATTTACCGTTATGCAGACTACTGCAATATTGTAATAATTGTATAAGTAATGTCACCTCATTCATGACTGCATATTAGAATGGCTAGTTGGACATTTATTGGACAATTTGTTTACTCTTGAACATCGGCAAAAATCAAACATTTCCCTTACTTTGAGCTCCATTTCAAGGTCCTTTTCATAGTAAAACCAACCAAAATCACCCCCATTTCTATAATATGTTTCCAATTCTATCAAATGTGACTACAAAAATGAGAATATAACCATAAAAACTATACGAAAATACACCTCAAATTCGGCGTTTTAATCCAAAAACACGGTCAGAGTTTTTTTTTTCTCATTATGCACTGCTTGCTGCAGGATTTTTTTTATACTGCACACACTGACCACAGAGACCCATTCTCTCACATGTGGGCCTACCAGCTTTCTCCCGCTTGATTTGAAGCCACTAAAATTCAAGTTAGAGGAAATATTAAATATGTTCAGATATTCCAGAGGACTGGTACAGCTCCCCTACAAACCCTTGTTTGTTTTATGAGTTTTTAAAAGGTCTGATTCAATTAATAAATTACTGTAAATCATGAGCAATCTTTCCTGGTTATATTTTATTATCCAAGAAAAAGTAAACCTTTCATTTTTCTGTGAATAAGAATTCAAAATGGAAGGCAAATATAATAGAGGAGAGGCCTGGGGATGTGACTGATGAACAGAGGAAATGTTGTTTTAGTTCCAGCAATGTTACTATTATTTATTTTGGAGTATTTTTAAATTGTTATTTTTTAATTTTATATAAAACTGGCCAGATTACCGATTTCTGTGCACTTTATAGAATACATGTATATGAAATAGTAGAATGGGTGGTTTCTTGTGCTCAGTCAATAGAATGGAGGGCATATTAGTGAAACAGCTAAGAATTTGGCCAAAAGGAACAGGAATTGCCGTAAAATCAGACTCAAAGTAGGCGAAATCGCCAATGCATAAATTGTGCCAAGACTGCTAACTTTCTGCTTAATTCCGAAAATTTTCTATCAAATTTTGTACTGTTGGTGTAATTACTGTTAGAAAAAGATTCTCTACCACTTTAGCAGATAAAACTTTTTTTTTTTTTAAAAAGTGGACACTGAGAGCAACTTTCATTTCCGGGGTATGGACAGTGAAAGAGTTAAAATTACTCTGCGTCCATTTTTCTGGTGGTCATGAAAGTTACATATTCCCGTAACTTTCACTACCCACAAGACCCATATCATGCACAATGAACATATATCCACCTGTTGTATGCAACACAATACCTACACTAACAGTGTTATTAGTACAAGGTTTACAAAACATGTTTACACAACATAAACACACAGATACAAATGCTTTAAATTACTAGTGTTCTAACACTAATGTACATATATTCAGGCACTGGTCATGTTGCTAGAGCTGTTACAGTGTGTATGGAAGTACTTGAAAAACTTCTCCATACATAAAGGTGTTTTACACCATTGAGTATAGGCATAAACGTTTGAACAGTAGTTGTGTGAAACACTGGGGTGGGTGTGTGTGTGTATTTGTGTTTGTGTTTGTGTGTGTGTGTGTGTGTGTACTAAATACAGTGGACCCCCGGTTAACGATTTTAATCCGTGCAAGAGGGGTAATTGTTATGCGAAATAATCGTTATGTGAATGAATTTTCCCCATAAGAAATAATGGAAATAAAATTAATCCGTGCAAGACACCCAAAAGTATGAAAAAAAAAAAATTTTACCACATGAAATGTTAATTTTAATACCCACAAACTGAAAAAGGCATGCACACTTACATGACACTTACTTTTATTGAAGATCTGGTGATGATTGATGGGATGGGAGGAGGGGAGAGCATTATCTTCTTACTGTTTAGAAGGGGAATCCCCTTCCATTAGGACTTGAGGTAGCAAGTCCTTTTCTGGGGTTACTTCCCTTCTTCTTTTAATGCCACTAGGGCCAGCTTCAGAGTCACTGGACTTCTTTCGCACAAGATATCTGTCCATAGTGGCCTGTACCTCTCGTTCCTTTATGACTTCCCTAAAGTGTTTCACAACATTGTCAGTGTACAGGTTGCCAACACGGCTTGCAATAGCTGTGTGAGGGTGATTTTCATCCATGAAGGTTTGCACTTCAAGCCACTTTGCACAGATTTCCTTAAACTTTGTAGTAGGCAACTTCTTCAATTTCTCTCTCCCCTCCTCTGAACCAGTTTCCCCAGGTCTGGCCTCTTGCTCTTGAAGTTGATCTATCAGCTCATCAGTGGTTAGTTCTTCATTGTCCTCCTCCACCAACTCTTCCACATCCTCCCCACTAACCTCCAACCCCAAGGACTTTCCCAATGCCACAATGGATTCCTCAACTGGCATAATCATCTCAGGGTTAGCCTCAAACCCTTCAAAATCCCTTTTGTCTACACATTCTGGCCACAGTTTCTTCCAAGCAGAGTTCAAGGTCCTCTTAGTCACTTCCTCCCAAGCCTTACCTATAAGGTTTACACAATTGAGGATATTAAAGTGATCTCTCCAAAACTCTCTTAGAGTCAGTTGAGTTTCTGAGGTCACTACAAAGCACCTTTCAAACAGAGCTTTTGTGTACAGTTTCTTGAACTTGGAAATAACCTGCTGGTCCATGGGCTGCAGGAGAGGAGTGGTATTAGGAGGCAAAAACTTCACCTTAATGAAGCTCATGTCCCCATAAAGTCGCTCTGCCACGTCTGTAGGATGACCAGGGGCATTGTCTAACACCAGGAGGCACTTAAGTTCTAATTTCTTTTCAGTTAGGTAATCTTTCACATTGGGGGCAAATGCATGGTGTAACCAGTTATAGAAAAATTCCCTAGTGACCCATGCCTTACTGTTTGCCCTCCACAGCACACACAAATTATCCTTGAGGACATTCTTTTGCCTGAACGCTCTGGGAGTTTCAGAGTGATACACTAATAAAGGCTTCACTTTGCAATCACCAGTAGCATTGGAACACATGAGAAGAGTAAGCCTGTCTTTCATAGGCTTATGTCCTGGGAGTGCCTTTTCCTCCTGAGTAATGTAGGTCCTGCTTGGCATTTTCTTCCAGAACAGGCCTGTTTCATCACAATTAAACACTTGTTCAGGTTTCAGTCCTTCAGTTTCTATGTACTCCTTGAATTCCTGCACATATTTTTCAGCCGCTTTGTGGTCCGAACTGGCAGCCTCACCATGCCTTATCACACTATGGATGCCACTACGCTTTTTAAATCTCTCAAACCAACCTTTGCTGGCCTTAAATTCACTCACATCATCACTAGTTGCAGGCATTTTTTTAATTAAATCCTCATGCAACTTCCTAGCCTTTTCACATATGATCGCTTGAGAGATGCTATCTCCTGCTATCTGTTTTTCATTTATCCACACCAATAAGAGTCTCTCAACATCTTCCATCACTTGCGATCTTTGTTTCGAAAACACAGTTAAACCTTTGGCAAGAACAGCTTCCTTGATTGTCTTTCTGGTGCCCACAATAGTAGCGATGGTTGATTGGGGTTTCTTGTACAGCTTGACTAGGTCGGCTATACGCACTCCACTTTCATACTTATCAATGATCTCTTTCTTCATTTCTATAGTAATTCTCACCCTTATTGGTGTAGGGTTGGCACTAGAAGCTTTCTTGGGGCCCATGGTCACTTATTTTCCAGAAACAGCACCGAAAACACTGTAATAATACGAAATATTCCGAGTGTATGCTTGGATGTTACCGCGGAGGCTGGCTGGTAAACAATGGCACGGGCGGCACATGTGAGGCTGGCTGAGGGCGCACATTGGACGCGTCTCAGACGAAAATCGGTGAGCGGGTTTTTAATCGGTATGCGCGGCAAAAAATTTGCGATTAAAGTAAGCGGTATGCGGAATAATCGCTATGTGATGCCATCGTTATGCGGGGGTCCACTGTATAGCATTCCTACAATGCACTGTGGGGCCCATTTTTTTTTTTTGTATATGCATACATTTACCATACAGACCCATTCTCTCTTATGTAGGCCTACCAGGCCTCTTCTACTAAATTTAAAACCCTGCCTTGGTGGGAATCGGCCGATGTGTTAATAAAAAAAAAAATGAAAGAATTTAGGAGTAGATCTACACCGGAGACCCCAGAATCAATGCTGTAGTACTACATGATGGCCACTGAAATGGTTATATGCTGGTCAGTATCACTCGGAGGAAAGACTGGATTAATTTTTGCATGAATAAGTTCTAATTTGCTTTTTCTTATGGAAGAAATTTGGAAAACTGAAATACAGTGGACCTTCAGATAACAATTTTAATCTGTTCTTGAGAGCTTGTCCTTAACCAATTTTATCATTAGCCAAATTAATTTTCCCCATAAGAAATAATGGAAATCCAATTAATCCGTTACAGATAGCCAAAAGCATTAAAAAAATCATTTTTTTACATGTAATATACATGGCACTTACCTTTATTGAAGAGTATTGATGAGTAATGAGACACTGTTTTTCTTGAACACTCTGGGATTTTCAGAGTGATATATGAGTACAGGCTTCACTTTGCAATCCCCACTAGCATTACAACAAAACATGAGAGTTAGCCTGTTTTTCATAGGTTTGAGTTCTGGGAGTGCCTTTTCCTCCTGAGTAATGTAGGTCCTGTTTGGCATTTTCTTCCATAACAGGCCTATTTTGTCACAACTGAACACTTGTTGGGGTTGGAATTTTTCAGCTTCGCCATGCCTTATCACACTATTTATGCCACTACGATTCTTAAATCTCTCAAACCAACCTTTGCTGGCCTTAAATTCACCAATATGAGCACTAGTTCCAGGCATTTTTTCCTGTTCACCTGGGTGTAAGTCGACTGGTGTGGGTCGCATCCTGGGGGACAAGATTAAGGACCCCAATGGAAATAAGTTAGACACTCCTTGATGACACACTGACTTTCTTGGGTTATCCTGGGTGGCTAACCCTCTGGGGTTGTTTCTCAGTAATTGTTTCTCGTTAAGCCAAACCAACAACACTCTCACCACATCTTCGAGTAGTACAGCTGACGGTGGTGCAGCAGCAGCTGACATTGGTGCAGCAGCAGCTAACAGTGGTGCAGCAGCAGCTGACAGTGGTGCAACAACAGCTGACGGTGGTTCAGCAGCAGCTGACCGTGGTACAGCAGCAGCTGATGGTGGTGCAGTAGCAGCAGACAGTGGTGCAGCAGCAGCCGACGGTGGTGCAGCAACAGCTGACTGTGGTACAGCAGCAGCTGATGGTGGTGCAGCAGCAGCAGACAGTGGTGCAGCAGCAGCCGACGGTGGTGCAGCAACAGCTGATGGTGGTGCAGCAACAGCTGATGGTGGTGCAGCAGAAACAGCAGCTGACCGTGGTACAGCAGCAGCTGGTGGTGCAGTAGCAGCTGACCGCTGACCGTGGTACGACAGTATTTCGATAGTATTTTGATAGTACAGTGGACCCCCGCCTTACGATATTAATCTGTTCCTGAGAGCTCATCGTAAGCCAAAATTATCGTAAGGCGAATTAATTTTCCCCATAAGAAATAATGGAAATCAAATTAATCCGTGCAAGACACCCCAAAGTATGAAAAAAAAATTTTACCACATGAAATATTAATTTTAATACACACAAACTGAAGAAGACATGCACAATTACTACTCTACTAAGACTAGAATACATGACACTTACCTTTATTGAAGATCTGGTGATGAGTGATGGGATGGGAGGAGGGGAGAATGTGGAAGTTATTGTTTAGAAGGGGAATCCCTTTCCATTAAGACTTGAGGTAGCAAGTCCTTTTCTGGAGTTACTTCCCTTCTTCTTTTAATGCCACTAGGACCAGCTTGAGAGTCACTGGACCTCTGTCGCACAACAAATCTGTCCATAGAGCTCTGTACCTCCTGTTCCTTTAAGACTTTCCTAAAATGGGCCATAACATTGTCATTGTACAGGTTGCCAACACGGCTTGCAGTAGCTGTGTCAGGGTGATTTTCATCCATAAAGGTTTGCAGTTTAACCCACTTTGCACACATTTCCTTAATCTCTTTTTTCAATTCCATACTAATTCTCGCCCTTTTTACCACAGGGATGGCACTAGAAGCTTTCTTGGGGTCCATGGTGACTTATATTGCAGTTACAAGCACTAAAAACACTGGGATAATGTGAAATGTACCGAATGTATGCGTAGATGCGACTGCACTGGCTGGCTTGTAAACACTGGCGCTGAGGCCACACGTGGGATGCATCCCGGACAAATCACGTAAGGCGAGTTTTTTATCATGAGGCAAGGCAAAATTTTTGCGTTCAAATGCTTCATATGACGGATTTAACGTAAGGCGATGCGTTCGTAAGGCGGGGGTCCACTGTATTTCGATAGTATTTCTCACCCTTTTTACCACAGGGTTGGCACTAGAAGCTTTCTTTGGGCTCATGAAGGTTTATTTAGCAGTTACAGGATTAAAAACAATGGAATAATACAAAATGTATCGAATGTATGTGTGGAACTGTCCGCCCTGGCTTGTAAACAATGGCACACTAGCTGAAGGCAGGGTAGCTGAGGTGCTCAGGCCGGACGGACAGGCGGACATCTTTGGGACGAATGTCCCAAACCGAGTTTTTCATTGTTGGCCGAGCCAATATTTTTACGCAAAGACGCATCGATATCCGATTTTATCGCTAGCCAATATCATCATTACCCAAGGGTCCATTGTACTGCTTTTTACGTGTTAAATTGTGTCACACCTGATTACAAATCATCAATGCTTATAACTTGATAATACAACTTCTGAGAAGCTTCAAGTTTAATCTGCTAGTATATGTTAGAATACTGGTCTCATTAAGGTAACAACAGAATGCCTCTTCAGTTCAGCTTCAAAATTGGTATTTCTTAGTGGAAGGTTTGGGTCGTGTATATCCTAACATATTATTTTTAATGAAGAAATTTTGATATTAGTTTTCATATGATGACTTGTAAATCTTTCTTTTAATTTGCTTCATATCTTCAAAGCTAATGTTTAACTGCATTACAAACTTATGCTGCATTCTGAACTATACTAATCATGTTCAGTGAGGTAGAGAGGACTAGGGTTATGCAATAGAGTTATACCTTGTTTAGATTGCACAGCAACAGAAATACATCTAGTTATTAGTATTACTATAAGAGAAAGGAGGAGAAGAAAAACACAAGTAACAAAGAGTACAATAATTAGAGACAACAGAGAGAGGACTTAAGGGGCACAAATACCAAGATGGAGGCCACTGAAGTGAGTGTGTTGTTAGCAGCATCCTGGGGGCATGGTGAGGCAGTACTGGCAGTACAGGTGGCAGTGAAGGTGGAAGCAGAAATGGTGGTGGTGGTGCATAAAGACTGTAAGAGAGTATCTGCTGGTGGTGATGGAGGTGGGGATATGTGTTGTAAGTGGTGGTTTTGAAAACGAAGGTGATGGTCTGGGGAGGAGGCAAAAGGCACCTTCTTCAGCTGCTTCATCCGTCTCCAGTGGTTGATGGCGTTGGCGCAGGCCATGCACTCCACTACCCACGTTGTTGTCATGTAGCTGCAACAAATAAAAAGTACAATTAAATTCAAAATTCAAATTCCTTATTTATTTTATGCAGAATACAGATAATGTAGTTTACATGAAATAAAAGATTAGGCACAAATGAAAGCCTTCAGCACAGAGGCAAGCCATGACCAGGTTAAGATTTGTTGGAGCATCAAGGATCCCCCAAGGGTCCCTGCCCCTAAAACATTATTGTCAAATAGAACACACTGATGTTATTCTATAAAGTGTCAACTCAGTTTTGCATTTTTTCCTACAAACTATATAAACTTATATGAAAGTCAAAAATAAATGAATGTTTGCAAAGTACAGTGCAGTAATATGTCCAGATTACCCACAGCTCTTCTCTTAGAGGGGTCCCTTTTGCATGGGGAGGCCCCTGTGCATGTCAAACCTAGGGAGGCCCCTTCCCATGGGAAGCCTGGGGCCCCATTAACATGGGAAGCCTAGGAGTAAGGCCCCTTTTATATGAGAAGCCTAGGGGGCACCTTTGGCATGGGGAGCCTAGGGGAGCCGTTCGGCATGGGGAGCCTAAGGCTAGTGTTCCACCCGCCTTCAATTCGGCAGAGAATACAACTGGCAATTACTTATTGTCATACAAAAAGTACGAAACCCTTATAAATAATTTGTTTCAACATAAATACCTTAAGGCAAGATGGGTAATATTCAGCAGGAAGCTTCACACTATGGAGGAAGGCACAGCGCCATGAAAGAAATCACTAATGCATTAGAAATCTACATTATATCATTTTACAGTTTTATGTATACATGTACTGTATAAAATAATGAAGAAAGTGAAAATAAATTGACTATTTATTTTATTCTTTTAAGCTAATGTTGACTCACTCCACTATGAGCTTTAACACTTTCAGGGTTGAGAAGTCCTCTCCTAAAGTTGTTCTTGGGGTCAAATTTTTTTGGAAAAAATTTTTTTTTTTCTTATGAAATGATATAGAATCTTTTCCCGATCATAATGACACCAAAAGTATGAAATTTGATGGAAACTTACGGAATTATGCTCTCGTGAAATTAGCGGTCTCGATGATGTTTACGCATCGGCGATTTCGCCCACTTTGAGCCTTATTTTCGGCCAATTCCAGTGTACTAGTCGACAAAAATCATAACTATTTTCCTAGAACTCCATTTTTTTCTATCGAATGAGTACAAGAAACCACCCATTTACCGATTTCAACTATCCAATAAAGTGGTCAGAAATTGGCAGTTTTGCCAATTTCACACAAATTTCAAAAGATATCAATATCCAAATAGGGTCCAGAAAAAACAAGACAGACATTCCTAGCACTAAAATAACATTTCCCCTGTTCATTAGTCACATCCCCAGGCCACTCTTACATTTCCTTTGCTTTCCACTTTGAATTTTTATTCTCACAAAAAATAGAAGATTTACTGTTATGCAGACTACTGCATTAGTAAAGAAATGGTAGAAACAATATCAGCGCATTTGTGAAACAATATTAAACTCACCAGTTGATGTGTATTGAACGCGTGGTATGAATTGTTTACTATTGAACTTTGGCAAAAATCGAACATTTCTGCTACTTTGAGCTCAATTTCAAGGTACTTTTCATTGTGAAACCAATCAAAATCATCTCAATTTCTGTAATATGTCTTCCATTTTATAAAATGAGACCAGGAAAACTAGAATATAACCATAAATACCATACGAAAATACAGTGCAAAGTTTTAAACCAAAAACACGGTCAAAGTTTTTTTTTCTCATTATGCACTGTGTGCTGCAGGATTTTCTTTATACTGTGCACACTGACCACATAGACTCATTCTTTCATATGTAGGCCTACCAGCTTTCTCTCGCTATATTTGAGGGTGCTAGAATTTACACGTACTAGTACGTCAATAACCCTGGTGCGTAAGACGTACTAGTACATCGGAAACCCTGAAAGGGTTAATTAGGCATACTAGTAAGTTTATTTAGGTACAGGTACACAAGTCCAACTTCATACATAGTTAAACATGTGCGTAAATTACCTAGGATAACCCCAAAAAAAGTAAAAGTGACTGATTTCCATTGGGTTCCAGAGATAATTCTGAAATAATCACTTTTCATTGTGAATTAAAGTCGCTCTCTTGCCTAGGCCAAAACAGAAGCCTTCTGTTTCATATTAGACTTACAGGGTCCCATTATGATCACTGGGAACCAAAATACAGTGGACCCCCGCATAGCGAACTTAATCCGTGCAAGAGGGCTGGTCGTTATGCGAAATGTTCGCTATGCGAATTAATTTTCCCCATAAGAAATAATGGAAATAAAATTAATCCGTGCAAGACACCCAAAAGTATGAAAAAAAAAATTTTTTACCACAAAAAAATGTTAATTTTAGTACACACAAACTGAAAAAGGCATGCACAATTACATGACACTTACTTTTATTGAAGATCTGGTGATGATTGATGGGATGGGAGGAGGGGAGAGAGAGTGTTAGTGTTTAGAAGGGGAATCCCCTTCCATTAGGACTTGAGGTAGCAAGTCCTTTTCCGGGGTTACTTCCCTTCTTCTTTTAATGCCACTAGGACCAGCTTGAGAGTCACTGGACCTCTGTCGCACAACAAATCTGTCCATAGAGCTCTGTACCTCCCGTTCCTTTACGATTTGTCTAAAATGGGCCACAACATTGTCATTGAAATAGTCACCAGCACGGCTTGCAACAGCTGTGTCAGGGTGATTTTCATCCATAAAGGTTTGCAGTTCAACCCACTGTGCACACATTTCCTTAATTTTTGAAGTAGGCACAATGGATTCCACAACTGGCATAGGCTTCTCAGGGTTAGCCCCAAACCCTTCAAAATCTTTCTTAATTTCCATACTAATTCTCACCCTTTTTACCACAGGGTTGGCACTAGAAGCTTTCTTGGGGCCCATGGTCACTTATTTTCCAGAAACAGCACCGAAAACACTGTAATAATACGAAATATTCCGAGTGTATGCTTGAATGTTACCGCGGAGGCTGGCTGGTAAACAATGGGACGGGCGGCACATGTGAGGCTGGCTGAGGCCGCACATTGGACGCGTCTCAGACGAAGGTCGCTGAGCGGGTTTTTGTCCACTATGCGGGGCAAAATTTTAGCGAACAAAGCGTTCGCTATGCGGATTGTTCGCTATGCAAGGCGTTCGCTATGCGGGGGTCCACTGTATAAGCTGTCAAACAATCCAACAATAAGGTCCAAAATGAGCTACAAGAGTGCAGGAAAATGCAGCCACCTACTGCAATGTGTGATCTTCCTGACATAAAATCAGCCTAGTAACGTTGTCTATAGGCTGTCTAGTGCAAGATAAAACATGAAACACTGAAATTTGTTGATGTCTTTTGTGAGCACAGAACAGAACACACTAGACCCTCCATCCCCAGCAATGCTACTGCTGCAATATGTGGTTGATATTCTGACATCAGTGCTGACCAAAATCAATAACATGCAACCTTCCTGAAAAGTTACACTCGAGGAAGAGAGGAACCGTCAACTCCCATTGCTGGACATCCTTCTAGGAAAAGGCAGAGATTAGCTAACCTTTACAAGGTTTTATCAGAGAACAGACCTTATAAAGTATGCAAAAAAAAACAAAAAAAAAAAACAGACAGACTGCAGAGGCTAAAAGTGGGTAGCAAGTGATGTTTTTCTCACCATGAGTTCAACTTGTGACCTCTCCCATGCTTGACCTCATGGTGCTTGTTTCCCTTATAAGGCAGTATATAGTCTCTGTGCATACAGTGAAACCTCAAATTTCGAACTTAATCCGTTCCAGGAGCCAGTTCTAAATTCGAAAAGTTTGAAAAACGAAGCAATATTTCCCATAAGAAATAACGGAAATACAGTGGACCCCCGCTTAACGATCACCTCCCAATGCGACCAATTATGTAAGTGTATTTATGTAAGTGCTTTTGTACGTGTATGTTTGGGGGTCTGAAATGGACTAATCTACTTTACAATATTCCTTATGGGAACAAATTCGGTCAGTACTGGCACCTGAACATACTTCTGGAATGAAAAAATATCGTTAACCGGGGGTCCACTGTACAACTAATCCGTTCCAGAAACCCAAAAATATTCACAAAAAAAATACATTTTATAGAGAATAATTATAGTTTTACATACACACAACAAATATAGTGTACAATTATGTATTAATAAATTTAAATAAACATAAAATAACATTTTTACTTACCTTTATTGAAGATTGGTGATGGCATCTGGAAGATAGGGAGGAGGAGAGAGGGAGATGGGGTTAGTGTTTGGAAGGGGAATCCCCCTCCATAAGGACTTTAGGTATCAAAGAATAGAAGCGATGGTTGACTTGCTTTTCCCATACATTCTAGCAAGCTCAACAAGTTTCACACTACTCTCATACTTCTGTATTATTTCCTTCTTCACATCTATGGTGTTTCTCACTTTCTTTACCACAAGGGTACCACTAGCAAGTTTCTTTGGGCCCATGGTAGCTTATTTCACAGCCCCACAAGCACTAAACACAATGAATTAATCATAAAATGTTTGAATGAGAGCGCAGGTTAGTGTTCACTCAAGCATCAACAAAGCCAGACTGGCTCACGGCACCTACGTGGGGATGCGGACAGAGTGGGCTGGCGGACAGGTCCAGTACCCGGCGGTTCAAAAATAGTGGCGAGTTTGATAATAGGGACAAAGTTGGTTTTAAAAAAGCAGTCAATTTTCGAAGAGTTTGATAAGCGATACGTTCGAAATTTGAGGTTCCACTGTACAGTGGACCCCCGCATAACGATGGCATCACATAGCGATTAATCCGCATACCGCTTGTTTTAATCCCAAAAATTTTGCCTCACATACCGCTTAAAAACCCGCTCACCGATTTTCGTCCGAGACGCGTCCAATGTGTGGCCTGAGCCACGCTCACATGTTCCGCCGGTGGCATTGTTTACCAGCCAGCCTCCGCGGTAACATCCGAGCATACAATCGGAATATTTCATATTATTACAGTGTTTTCGGTGCTTTTTCTGGAAAATAAGTGACCATGGGCCCCAAGAAAGCTTCTAGTGCCAACCCTACAGCAATAAGGGTGAGAATTACAATAGAGATGAAGAAAAAGATCATTGATAAGTATGAAAGTGGAGTGCGTGTCTCCGAGCTGGCCAGGTTGTATAATAAACCCCAATCAACCATCGCTACTATTGGTGGTACAGCTGCTGCTGCTGCTGCACTGTCAGCTGCTGCTGCTGCTGTAGCATCGTCTGCTGCTGCTGTAGCATCGTCTGTTGCTGCTGTACCACCGTCAGCTGCTGCTGCTGCTGTAGCATCGTCTGCTGCTGCTGTAGCATCGTCTGTTGCTGCTGTACCACCGTCAGCTGCTGCTGCTGCTGCTGTAGCACCGTTGTTGGTGTGGCTTATTGAGAATACCAAGAAACAATTAACCCCAGAGGATTTGCCACCCAGGATAACCCAAAAAAGTCAGTGTCATCGAAGACTGTCTAACTTATTTCCATTGGGGTCCTTAATCTTGTCTCCCAGGATGCAACCCACACAAGTCGACTAACACCCAGGTGAACAGGGAAAAATGCCTGGAACTAGTGCTCATATTGGTGAATTTAAAGCCAGCAAAGGTTGGTTTGAGAGATTTAAGAATCGTAGTGGCATACACAGTGTGATAAGGCCTGTTCTGTAAGAAAATGCCAAACAGGACCTACATTACTCAGGAGGAAAAGGCACTCCCAGGACACAGTGTCTCATCAGTCATTGCTGCATCTTCAATAAAGGTAAGTGTCATTTATTCTTCATTTAGTAGACTAGTACATGCACAATATATACTGTGCATGTACTACTCTACTATTGTGCATGTATCCTTCTCTTTGTGTGTGGGAAAATGTATATTTCATGTGGTAAAAATTTTTTTTTCATACTTTTGGGTGTCTTGCACGGATTAATTTGATTTCCATTATTTCTTATGGGGAAAATTCATTCGCATACCGATTATTTCGCATAACAATTACCCCTCTTGCACGGATTAAAATCGTTATGCGGGGGTCCACTGTACTTGAAAGAGTAAAGACCTAGATGAAACATCCAATAAAGGTTTCTCTGCATTGTGTCTTTCTCACTACATGTTGACTTAAGCCACTGTTTATCCACTTGTACAGGACACCTACCAATAAACACAACCTATTGTACTTTCACTCATATCATGATACAAAGGACTATGAGAGGCAGTAAAACAATTATAAAAAAAAACTATAGACCAATATCACTAACCCCATACATTATTAAAATCCTTGATCAGGTCCTAAGAAGAAAGATTGTCAATTTCCTTGAACAACAACAATTATACAACCCAGGGCAGAATGAGTTTTGAGCAGTTTGCATCTATCTTTCATAACTGCTAGACCATTACCCCATGGTCTTAGATGCACTGAAAGACTAGCTAAAAGCTGATGCAGTGTACACTGATTTTGCAAAAAGCCTTCGACAAGTGCAACCATGTTGTGATAACACACAAATTGTGTGTAAAAGGCATAAATGAAAGAGTGAGCAGGTGGCTACAGAACTCAGAGTAGTATACAGAGTGAAGTCGGAAGCTAACACAGTGAAAAAAGCACTGTCCCTCAAGGCACAGTACTCAACCCACTTCTGTTTCTCATTCTTATATCCAACACATCTTGCTGATGACACCAGAATCTCTACGGTAGTGGCATCATTCGAAAACACAGTGAATCTTCAAATGGATATATGTCAAGCCACTAGTGCACCCTCATTTAGGATATTGCTCAGTGCTGATGGCCCCATTCAAAGAAGGAGAAATATTAGAGCTGGAACAAATACAGAGTTCATTTATGGTAAACAGTGAGCCAGTAAAGCACTTAAATTACTGGGAACGCGTTGAAGTTTTGAACATGTACTCACTGGAACGGAGGATACCGTTACCATTAATATACCTTTGAAGAGTTTCGAGAGTTTCACTACTATCGGAGCCCGGCCATGGGCCAGGTGCATCTGGTGATTGCCTGGTCAACCAGGCTGTTGCTACTGGAGGCCTGCTACCCCACACATCCATCACAGCCTGGCTGATCTGGCACCTGGTGAAGATACCTGTCCAGTTTCCTCTTGAAGGCTTCTACACTTGTTCCAGCCATGTTTCTGATATCTTCTGGTAAGATGTTGAATAGTCTGGGACTCCGGATGTTGATACAGTGTTCCCTTATTGTCCCTGCCGCACCCTTGCTCCTCACTGGGTTTATTTTACACTTCCTCTCATATCTCTCATGCCAATATGTTGTTATGGCAGTGTGCAGATTGGGGACCAGGCCTTTGAGTACTTTCCAGGTATATATTATCATGTATATCTCTCTCTGAGTACATGTTCAAGACTTGAGGAGAGAGAGAGATACATGATAACATATACCTGGAAAGTACTCGAGGGCCTGGTCCCAAATCTTCATACTGCCATAACAACATACTGGAGTGAGAGATACGGGAGACAATGCAAAATAAATCCAATGAGGAACAGGGGTGTGGTGGAGACAATAACGGAACACTATCAACATTTGTGGCCGCAGACTATTCAACACGTTACCAGAAGACATCAGAAACATGGCTGGAATAAGTGTAGAAGCCTTCAAAAGGAAACTGGACAATTGTCTTCACCAGGTGCCAGAACAACCAGTCTGATGGGTAAGTGGGGCAGCAGGTCTCCAGCAGCAACACCCTGGTTGACCAGGCAAGCACCAGATGAGCCTGGCCCATGGCCGGGCTCCTAGAGTAGTGAGACAAGTTTCAGTTGCTCAGCTATGGAAGAATAGAGACAATGAAGACTGAATTGGAATACAGGACAAACTTGAATCATTCAATAGAGTAAAAGTTCCGCGTGCGAGACTTGGAAGTAATGATGTTAGAAGATATCAATGTTGCTATTGTTACCACAAGAACAAAATGATAGACTGGATAACCAGAACTTTCGAGGCAAGAGATGCTCAGCCAATGATGATACTCCTCAAGTTGCTTCCTCCAAGTTGGAATATATACTGCTGTATACTAATGGTCCCCTTTAAAGCAGGCAAGGCTGATGAGCTACAAAACATACAGAGAACTTTTACTGCCTAAATTCATTCAATCAAACATGCTTAAGTCTCAACTGTATTCCTTGGGAAATAGGAAAGAAAGGTTCATCATAATCTACACCTGGAATATCCTGAAGGAACTGGTCCCAAATCTGCACACTGAAACCACTCCCCATGCATTCTTCAATTACAAAATGAATGTGGCCATTAAATCATCTTCCACCATTAGAAACCTAAGAATGAGCCAGCCAGACTTATCAAAACCAGAGTAGGAATACATATTATTCCTTGTACGAGATGCAATACAAAGTATGTGGTCAAGACAGGTAAGAGTTTGAACTATTAAGTATCCATATGACTGTCGGTCACATAGATCTCCATGACTGGGGTCAAGTGTCACTCACGAAGGTCTATGCATAATTCATAGTGCTATGAGCAGCAGATATTGACCTATGCATGAGAGAATTGGTCTGCACAGGGAGCATGAGCAGTATAAACAAAATCCTGCAATAGGAAGAGCATGATGGAAGCAAGTAACCTATGACTCTGTGTCTGGGTTAAAACAGCAACTCGAGGGATTTTCTGCAGGGGCTTTCATGGTGAAATAGAGATTTTGATAGTTTCCAGACTGGAAGTGACCTGAAATAGGCCTTAAAATGGCTGAAATGATCGATTTTTGTCAACTTTCCTGGTGAAGGATAGGAACCCTCCCTCCCTACCACCGCCCCAGTACTTTTGCCATGGATACACCTTTCATGAGTTCTGAGAGTTTTTCTACTCCTGGAGCCTGGCCATAGGCCAGGCTCGTTTGGTGCTAGCCTGGTCCTCCAGGCTGTTGCTGTTGATGTTCTGCCGACCCACATATCCATCACAGCCTGGTTGATCTGGCACCTGATGATGATACTTGTCCAGTTTCCTCTTGAAGACTTCTACACTTGTCCAAGCAGTGTTCCTGATACATGTATCTTTCTAATAAGTTGTTGAATAGTCTGGGGGCCACAGACATTGATAAAATGTTCCTTATTGTGCCCACTGCACACTTGCTTATGTATTATGGGGTTTTACTAAGTTGACTGCTAACAACAGCACCTCTTGACTGCTAACAACAGTACATCATGACTGCTAACAACAGCACCTCTTGACTGCTAACAGCAGTACATCATGACTGCTAACAGCAGTACCTCTTGACTGCTAACAGCAGTACATCATGACTGCTAACAGCAGTACATCATGACTGCTAACAGCAGTACATCATGACTGCTAACAGCAGTACATCATGACTGCTAACAGCAGTACCTCTTGACTGCTAACAGCAGTACATCATGACTGCTAACAGCAGTACATCATGACTGCTAACAGCAGTACATCATGACTGCTAACAGCAGTACCTCTTGACTGCTAACAGCAGTACATCATGACTGGAGTGTGTGTACTAGTACCACCAGTAACACACATGTGTACTAGTACCACCAGTAACACACATGTGTACTAGTACCACCAGTAACACACATGTGTACTAGTACCACCAGTAACACACATGTGTACTAGTACCACCAGTAACACACATGTGTACTAGTACCACCAGTAACACACATGTGTACTAGTACCACCAGTAACACACATGTGTACTAGTACCACCAGTAACACACATGTGTACTAGTACCACCAGTAACACACATGTGTACTAGTACCACCAGTAACACACATGTGTACTAGTACCACCAGTAACACACATGTGTACTAGTACCACCAGTAACACACATGTGTACTAGTACCACCAGTAACACACATGTGTACTAGTACCACCAGTAACACACATGTGTACTAGTACCACCAGTAACACACATGTGTACTAGTACCACCAGTAACACACATGTGTACTAGTACCACCAGTAACACACATGTGTACTAGTACCAACAGTAACACACATGTGTACTAGTACCACCAGTAACATACATGTGTACTAGTACCACCAGTAACACACTTGTACTAGTACCACCAGTAACACACCAATAACACTCACTGTAAACTAGTACCACCAGTAACACTCACTGTAAACTAGTACCACCAGTAACACTCACTGTAAACTAGTACCACCAGTAACACTCACTGTAAACTAGTACCACCAGTAACACTCACTGTAAACTGGTACCACCAATAACACTCACTGTAAACTAGTACCACCAGTAACACTCATGTGTACTAGTAACACCAGTAACACTCAATAAGTACTAGTACCATCAGTAACACCCATTTGTACTAGTACCACCAGAAACACTCACTGTGTACTAGTACCACCAGTAACACTCACTGTGTACTAGTACCACCAGTAACACTCACTGTGTACTAGTATCACCAGTAACACTCACTGTGTACTAGTACCACCAGTAGCACTGTGAACTAGTACCACCAGTAACACTCACTGTGTACTAGTACCACCAGTAACACTCACTGTGTACTAGTACCACCAGTAACACTCACTGTATACTAGTACCACCAGTAACACTCAATGTGTACTAGTACCACCAGTAACACTCAATGTGTACTAGTATCACCAGTAACACTCAATGTGTACTAGTATCACCAGTAACACTCAATGTGTACTAGTACCACCAGTAACACTGTGTACTAGTACCACCAGTATCACTCACTGTGTACTAGTGCCACCAGTAACACTCACTGTGCACTAGTGCCACCAGTAACACTGTGTACTAGTACCACCAGTAACACTCACTGTGTACTAGTACCATCAGTAACACCAGTGTGCGCACTAGTACCACCAGTAACACCAGTGTGCGCACTAGCACCACCAGTAACACCAGAGTGTGCACTAGTACCACCAATAACACTCAATGTGTACTAGTATCACCAGTGTGCGCACTAGTACCACCAGTAACACCAGTGCGCGCACTAGTACCACCAGTAACACCAGTGCGTGCACTAGTACCACCAGTAATACCAGTGTGTGTACTAGTACTACCAGTAACACCAATGTACTGGTACCACCAGTAACACTCATGTGTACTAGTATCACCAGTAACACACATGTGCACTAGTACCACCAGTAACACTCATGTACACTAGTACCACCAGTAATACCAGTGTACTAGTACTACCAGTAATACCAGTGTGTGTGTACTAGTACTACCAGTAATACCAGTGTGTGTGTACTAGTACTACCAGTAATACCAGTGTGTGTGTACTAGTACTACCAGTAACACCAGTAATACCAGTGTGTGTACTAGTACTACCAGTAATACCAGTGTGTGTGTACTAGTACTACCAGTAATACCAGTGTGTGTACTAGTACTACCAGTAATACCAGTGTGTGTGTACTAGTACTACCAGTAACACCAGTAATACCAGTGTGTGTACTAGCACCACCAGTAACACTTAAGTGTACTAGTACCACCACTAGCACTCATGTGTACTAGTACCACCAGTAACACTCATGTGCACTAGTACCACCAGTAACACCAGTGTGTGCACTAGTACCACCAGTAACACTCATGTGCACTAGTACCACCAGTAACACCAGTGTGTGCACTAGTACCAACAGTAACACTCATGTGTACTAGCACCACCAGTAACACTCATGTGTACTAGTACCACCGCTAACACTCATGTGTACTAGTACCACTAGTAACACTCACGTGTACTAGCACCACTAGTAACACTCACGTGTACTAGCACCACTAGTAACACTCACGTGTTCTAGTACCACCACTAACACTCATGTGTACTAGTACCACCAGTAACACTCGTGTGCACTAGTACCACCAGTAACGCTCGTGTGCACTAGCACCACCAGCAACACTCATGTGCACTAGCACCACCAGTAACACCCGTGTGTACTAGTACCACCAGTAACACTCGTGTGCACTAGTACCACCAGTAACGCTCGTGTGCACTAGCACCACCAGTAACACCCGTGTGTACTAGTACCACCAGTAACACTCGTGTGCACTAGTACCACCAGTAACGCTCACGTGTACTAGTACCACCAGTAACACTCATGTGCACTAGTACCACCAGTAACGCTCACGTGTACTAGTACCACCAGTAACACTCATGTGCTCTAGTACCACCAGTAACACTCAGGTGCACTAGTACCACCAGTAACAATAATATGTACTGGTACCACCAGTAACACTCATGTGCACTAGTACCACCAGTAACAATCATGTGTACTAGTACCACCAGTAACACCAGTGTGTGTACTAGTACCACCAGTAACACCAGTGTGTGTACTAGTACCACCAGTAACACCAGTGTGTGTACTAGTACCACCAGTAACACCAGTGTGTACTAGTACCACCAGTAACACCAGTGTGTGTACTAGTACCACCAGTAACACCAGTGTGTACTAGTACCACCAGTAACACCAGTGTGTACTAGTACCACCAGTAACACCAGTGTGTGTACTAGTACCACCAGTAACACCAGTGTGTGTACTAGTACCACCAGTAACACCAGTGTGTGTACTAGTACCACCAGTAACACCAGTGTGTGTACTAGTACCACCAGTAACACCAGTGTGTACTAGTACCACCAGTAACACCAGTGTGTACTAGTACCACCAGTAACACCAGTGTGTACTAGTACCACCAGTAACACCAGTGTGTGTACTAGTACCACCAGTAACACCAGTGTGTGTACTAGTACCACCAGTTACACTCATATATTCTCCATGTTTATGTTCTTAACATAAGTATGGAGGAGCTACCTGGAGTCTACCAGGAGGGCATTCCAGGAGTCAACGCCCCCGCGGCCCATTCTTTGACTAGGCGTCGCGTTGGTTCAGGGCCTGGTCAACCAGGCTGTTACTAGTGGCCGCACCTAGTCCAACGTACGAACTACAGCCCGGGTGATCGGGTACTGACTTGACGTATCCAGCTCCGTCTTGAAGGCAACCAGGGATCTATTGGGAATTTCCGTTATGGCTCGTGGGAGGCTGTTGAACAGTCCTGGGCCCCGGGCACTTACTGGGTTTTCTCTTAGTGTACCACCCTACCCTTAAGTGTACTCATGGTGCCCCTACTTTTCACTAGGGGTATGTTGCACCGCCTGGCCAATCTTTTGCTTTCGTAAGTAGTGATTTCTGTGGGCAGGTTTGGGACGAGTCCATCTAGAATTTTCCAGGTGTAGATTATGATGTACAGGTCAAGTGACTCCAAGCATTCCCAGTAATTGAGACATTTGACGCAACTTATGTGTAGTAAAAGGTTCTCTGTACATTCTCTAGATCTGCAGTTTCACCTGCCTTGAATGGAACTGTTAGTGTACAACAATATTACAGCCTAGAGAGAACAAGTGATTTAAAAAGGATCATCACTGGCTTGAAAAATTAGACACATATGCAACATCTGGGTATCTTTATTGTAGACGTTTCGCCAACCAGTGGCTTTATCAATACAAATTCTAGGACTGATTACCTCATCTTTTGTATATAGTTCTACTGTTTTCTAATCATGTCCTAAAATTTGTATTGATCAAGCCACTGGTTGGCGAAACGTCTACAAGAAAGATACCCAGATGTTGCACGTGTCTAATTTTTCAACTTGTCGGTATTGTATACCGTTCATGTACATCACCGGCTTGGCATCCCTTGTTTTGAAAGTTCTCATTACCCATCCTATTTTCCTCGCAGATGTGATAGTGACACAGTCGTGATCCTTGAAGGTTAGATCCTCCGACATTAACACTCCTAAATCCTTCACACTACTTTTCCGCTCAATTGTATGGTTAGAATTTGTGGTATACTCAGTTCCAGCTATTATTTCTCCTGGTTTCCTATTAACGGAGTAGTTGAAGTTTGTCCTCATTGAACATCATATTGTTTTCCGTTGCCCACTGGAAAGCTTGATTTATATCTGCTTGGAGATTTACCGTGTCCTCAATGGATGACAGTTTCATGCAGATTCTAGTATTGTCTGCAAAGGAAGACGCGGTGCTATGGTACACATCTCTGTCTATGTTTGATATTGTGTAACAGAGCTTTTTACTGTGGCAGCCTTCAACTTAACACTATTTACCATTACGATTTGTGTTCGATTGGTTAGAAAGTTGAAGATCTATCTCCCCACTTTGCCAGTTATCCCTTTAGCACGCATTTTGTCAAAGGCTTTAGTAAAATCTGTGTATACTACATCAGTATTCTGTTTGTCTTACGGTGCACCCAAGCCCATATCATAGTGATCCCGTAGTTGCAAGAGACAGGAGCGACCTGCTCTAAACAAATGCTGGATTGTGCAGTTGTTGGGAATCCAAGTCGTTTCCGATCAGGCTTCTTAGAATTCTTTCAAAGATTTTTGTGTGGGACATCAGAGCTATTGGTCCATATTTCTTAGTTATTGTTTTGCTGCCACCTTTATGGAGGGGGGGCTACATACATTCTTCTTGCACCCGTGTCTATGTTCCCTCTGCACAACATACACAAGACACGCGAAAGAGGTTTCTTGCCATTTTTAATGAACACTTTAGTTCACAAGTCTGGGCCTGGGGCCGAGTGCATGGGCATGTTGTCAATGGATTTCAAAGTCCAGTGGAGATAGGGTTATGTCAGAAATCTACCATGCATTGACAGGGTTTTGAGGCTCATTCATGAAAAAATCATTTGGATTGTCAGTCTTTAAGCTGATTAATGGTTCGCTAAACATTCAGTCATGCTGAGACTTCAGTATCTCACTTATTTCACTGTCATCTTGGAGATTTTCTTGGTGATTTGTTGTGTGTCCGGAACTTAAGGCTACTGTCAAGGTGGATACCTAGGAATTTTCCCTCTGAGTCTTGTGACTGATGATCCATTTAGCGTTATGTTAATTGGATCATTTGCAGCTTTGTTTCCAAACTGAATGAAATAGGTTTTATCAGTGTTCAGGGTAAGTTTGTTAGTCATCATCCAGGCAGTATTTTCTGTAATTCAGCATTGACTGTGTTTGTTAGTATGACTGTGTTTGGGTGGGAAAAGACATATGTAGTGTCATCTGCAAATAATATGGGTTTGAGTAGCTGTGATGCATTCGGTAGGTCATTGATGTAGATGAGAAAGAGGAGTGGTCCAAGGACGCTTCCTTGTGGGACTCCTACTGTAATTCAGTTTACTTTATTCCTGGAATATCTCTCTTATTTGAACTGATTTTCACACAGAGTTACTTAGCTGCTGCAACTTTTAAGGTTTAAATAATAAGTCACTTTGTCTGACTTGTTATCCTAGGAAATTTACACATATATGATAACTTTACTTATGTGTACCTCTGCCTAAGTAAACTTACTTACATTCCTCTGTTTGCTTATATACATGTAAGCAAAAAAGGGAAAATTCACGACCCAGTAACCCACTGGACCAGTGGGTTAGAGGGTCGTGAATTTTCACTCACCATGAGGCGGGCTAAAACAACACGGGTTTGATCCCCCGGTTAGTCGCAGTGTTGTTATTGATTAAATACCACTCGTTCGGGGTTACAATACACACACACAGGTGTCAAGTGACCTTGACACCTCAAAGGCGATGGGACCGGACATCTCCCCATGAGTCCTTAGAGAAAGAGCAGAGATGCTGTGCGTGCCTCTAACCACAATCTTCAACACATCCCTTGAAACTGGGCAACTACCTGAGAAATGGAAGACAGCTAATGTAGTCCCCATATTTAAGAAAGGAAATAGAAACGAGGCACTAAACTACAGACCTGTGTCTCTGACATGTATTGTGTGCAAAGTCATAAGATAAGATAAGATAAGATAAGATTTCGTTCGGATTTTTAACCCCGGAGGGTTAGCCACCCAGGATAACCCAAGAAAGTCAGTGCGTCATCGAGGACTGTCTAACTTATTTCCATTGGGGTCCTTAATCTTGTCCCCCAGGATGCGACCCACACCAGTCGACTAACACCCAGGTACCTATTTGCTGCTAGGTGAACAGGACAACAGGTGTAAGGAAACGTGTCGGAATGTTTCCACCCGCCGGGAATCGAACCCGGGCCCTCCGTGTGTGAAGCGGGAGCTTTAGCCACCAGATTATCAGGAGGAGAGTGGTTGAACACCTGGAAAGGAACAAGATTATAAATGAAAACCAGCATGGGTTCATGGAAGGCAAATCCTGTATCACAAACCTCCTGGAGTTTTATGACAAGGTAACAAAAGTAAGACACGAGAGAGAGGGGTGGGTAGATTGCGTTTTCCTAGACTGCAGGAAGGCCTTTGACACAGTTCCCCACAAGAGATTAGTGCAGAAGCTAGAGGATCAGGCGCATGTAAAAGGGAGGGCACTGCAATGGATAAGGGAATACCTGACAGGGAGGCAGCAACGAGTCATGGTACGTGAAGAGGTATCACAGTGGGCACCTGTTACGAGCGGGGTCCCACAGGGGTCAGTTCTAGGACCAGTGCTATTTTTTATATATGTGAACGACATGATGGAAGGAATAGACTCTGAAGTGTCCCTGTTCGCAGATGATGTGAAGTTGATGAGAAGAATTAAATCGGACGAGGATGAGGCAGGACTGCAAAGAGACCTGGACAGGCTGGACATGTGGTCCAGTAACTGGCTTCTCGAATTCAATCCAGCCAAATGCAAAGTCATGAAGATTGGGGAGGGGCAAAGAAGACTGCAGACAGAGTATAGGCTAGGTGGACAAAGACTACAGACCTCACTCAGGGAGAAAGACCTTGGGGTGACCATAACACCGAGCACATCACCGGAGGCACACATCAACCAAATAACTGCTGCAGCATACGGGCGCCTGGCAAACCTGAGAATAGCGTTCCGATACCTTAATAAGGAATCGTTCAAGACACTGTACACTGTGTATGTTAGGCCCATACTGGAGTATGCAGCACCAGTCTGGAACCCACACCTGGTCAAGCACGTCAAGAAGTTAGAGAAAGTACAAAGGTTTGCAACAAGGCTAGTCCCAGAGCTCAAGGGAATGTCGTACGAGGAAAGGTTAAGGGAAATCGGACTGACGACACTGGAGGACAGAAGGGTCAGGGGAGACATGATAACAACATACAAGATACTGCGGGGAATAGACAAGGTGGACAGAGATAGCATGTTCCAGAGAGGGGACACAGGGACAAGGGGTCACAACTGGAAGCTGAAGACTCAGACGAGTCACAGGGACGTTAGGAAGTATTTCTTCTGTCATAGAGTTGTCAGCAAGTGGAATAGCCTAGCAAGTGAAGCAGTGGAGGCAGGAACCATACATAGTTTTAAGAAGAGGTATGACAAAGCTCAGGAAGCAGAGAGAGAGAGGACCCAGTAGCGATCAGTGAAGAGGCGGGGCCAGGAGCTGAGTCTCGACCCCTGCAACCACAATTAGATGAGTACAAGTAGGTGAGTACAGTGCAGAACAAGCTACATGTGGATATAAATCTTTAGCTTGTGCATCGTCAGGAGTTATGCAATGTTGCAAGACAACAGAAAAGAGGGGAAATTCTCTGAGGCACGAAAGAAGGTATCACTGGTAACAAGGGTTATCAATGATACCTTCTGCCTTCCCTCGAGCATTTTCCCTCCTATATGTTGCTGTCTGGAAACATTGCATAGCTCCTGACGACGCACAAGAGTGCGAAAGATCTAGAGTTAAAGATTCCCATCCTCATGTGACGTGTTCTGCATTGTTAAGATCACTTGTTTGCGGTATACACATATACGTACATACATATTCATGAGGTATAACTTGTATAACAATTTCAAGTCTATATAAAATATTTTAATATTCGCCAAAAAGCAAGTAGTAATTATGAGGTATTTCACCTAATTCAACCAGTAAAGTGTATAATTTTGTGCACAATAATGACGTCAAGTGCAAATTTGCAAGAGTTCCGAGAACCGGCGCTGGAAGGTCGAAATTCAAGCAAACTTGAACTGTGCTCCTCCCTGTAGGCTTGTCATCGTTGAGTTGGGCAGTGACGTCACAAAGGTAGGTGCCTGAATGGCCAATTAGGCAATGACGTTACAGAGGTATCGTGCTGATTGGTTAATCTGGCAATGACTTCATTGATGCAAGCACCTGATTGGTTAGTTTAGTGTGTGCGTCACGACTCACGTGTTGGACACCTGCGCCTCGCCCACTGCTCGACAGGTTTGGCAAGTGACGCCACTGAGCTATGTACACTGGTCCAGCCCACACCCACGTCACGGCTCTGCTTCATGATTGGTCAAACCAACAATGGCGTCACCGATGAACAGAGAACCCAGCGGGAAACCAGTCCCGTGGTCCCTTCTCACACCAACCCTCTTAAATTGAAAAACAATACTCTGTTACAAGAATAAGACCTACAGTAATAAAAACACAAAAGGATAAAGCTAAGGGTATGAAGGATGTAAACAAAAGTGTGAGATTTATCTGCTAAGTAACGTTTTCATGAGACAGACAAGTGAACAATCCTGCCAGAGTGCAAAACTACTTAGAAGCTTCTGTTTCACACTGGTATATAAGAATGGTAGTACCTCCCTGGATGGTGGCTGTCTACCAGCCTAGTATATATTTTTCTTACACAGTTGAATTTACAGATTAAGAACTGTCATCCCACCTCAGCTTATTACAAACCTCCTCTCTTACAGGATGCCACCCACAAAAGTCGACTAACACCTTGGTACCTGGGCAGCAGGTATAGCGAGACGTGTCACTCGTTTAGGATGCAGCACACAACACTTGACTGACACACAAGTACCTCTTTAATGAAAGGTGGACAAAGGCTTTTCCAGAAATGGAATCTGCGTCCTTTCGATTATAAGCAAAACCGAGCAGCAGTAAGCTACAGGACACATTTATGAAGGTTCACCTGCCATGTGTGTGGCTGGAGCACCAGCTCCTGGGCTGCCCCTTGGTGGTGTATAAAGTGAAGCACCCCAACCTCTTGGCTTATGTAGTATTTACACTTGAATTTATGTATAGCGCTGATCTACTGGAGTGTTTTCCACTTACCACCCTAGCAGTTGTTAAGTGCATATTGCATGGTAGCGTGTTTGTCTCGTAATAAGAAGACGGAGGATCAAGCCTCCATCACGTCTTGCGGCGAATGACCCACATGGGTTTAGAGCTTAATACGAATTATTAAATGTCTTACGTTTGTAGCAAGAGTGTGCGGTGGTGCGTGCTGGTGCTCGTGGCTCAATTAGTAGGGGCCTCAGCTTACACCTAAAGGACCGGGATTCGGTCTCCAAATGAGTGGAAACCTGTCTGATGATAGCGGCTTTACTGAGTTATCCTGGGTTACCCAATAATCTGAAACCACCACCATCATTATCATCACAGTCTTCATTTTCATCATCTGTGTCGTTATCCAGCTTGTGATATCAAGGTCACAGCTAATCAATGTCACAGTGAAATCTTGATGAAGGTGTGAGGAGCCACTGTGCTGGTCATCACACCTTCAACATCCCTCTCAAGGATCTTAGTCCTGCCTCATGAACTAACAATGTTCACCTTGTAGCTACGTCTGAGTACCAGCTGTCTTGGGTGTACGCGGTTCTGCTTGTCAGGGATTGAATCTCAGCTCCTGAGTTGTGGTCACGTCTGTGCTCTATTATGCTTGCGGAAGACGAGTCTCAGCTCCTGGATCAGCTCATAACTTGACTGACGTAATCACTCGTATTTACTTAAAATTAACGAATGGTTATTATTATTATTATTATTATTATTATTATTATTATTATTATTATTATCGACAATTGTTAAACCTATTATATAGAAGGTAAAGAGCTACATGAGAGGGCTGCAGGCATCAAGATACAGTGTGAAGAAAGGTGTAACGTGAATAGTTTGTTTGCAACCATGTTATTACGATATCGTGAGTCATGACGGCTTTGATGGGACTAGAGCTAGAGTTCGTCACGGCCACGCTGGCGGGAGATTCATCTGTAAAAACTTGCATTTATGATCACAGTGAGGTCTATGCTAACCTCCCTATGGTATATACCTTTGATGAGGTTTCGAGAGTGTCTACTCCCGGAGCCCGGCCATGGGCCAGGCTTGTCTGGTGCTAGCCTGGTCAACCAGGCTGTTGCTGCTGGTAGCCGCAGCTCCACATATCCATCACAGCCTTGTTTATCTGGCGCCTGGTGAAAATATTTGTCCACTTGTTCCAGCAGTGTTTCTGATATCTTCTGGTAAGATGTTGAATTATCTGGGAGTATAAATATACCTAGATGGACGAATCTTATTGTACGCACTCACTCGCCATGGGTTCTAACCCCACCCGTACCGTGGTTTAATGTCAGTGTTGATGTATTCGGTGAAATACCTGTGACAAAATTCGAGGGTTGTATATCCTCGAAGCCCGACGTGAGGTCAGGCCTGCCTGTTGACCACCTGGTCAGACCACACTAGCGACCCCACAGGCTCATGCAGCCTTAACAACGTGGCTCATCGGGCCCCGAGTCGAGTATCAAAATTGATGGTGAAGCTTCCCGAGAGGGCAGCCAGGGTGAGTACATCACGGTGCTAAAAGAGAAGCTGCGAATTGCAGTAATTCTCTGAGCACCTTCATCAACAACACCATAAGAACATAAGAACGAAGGAACACTGCAGAAGGCCTACTGGCCCATGCGAGGCAGGTCCAAGTCCCTACCGGCTTAAGCCAATGCACCCAACCTAGTCAGGTCAGGTCACATTGAGTTAAGGGAGGAACACGGCAACCGACCTGTTAGCACAAGCTATCAGGTCTAACTCACACCCACCCACATCTACTCATGTATTTATCCAACCTATTTTTAAAGCTACACAACGTTCTGGCCTCTATAACGGTACTTGGGAGTTTGTTCCACTCATCCACAACTCTATTACCAAACCAGTACTTTCCTATATCCCTCCTGAATCTGAATTTTTCCAACTTAAAACCATTGCTGCGAGTCCTGTCTAGGCTAGATATTTTCAGCACACTATTTACATCCCCTTTATTTATTCCTGTCTTCCACTTATAAACCTCAATCATATCCCCCCTGATTCTACGTCTTTCTAGAGAGTGCAGTTTCAGGGCCCTTAGTCTATCCTCATAGGGAAGGTTTCTGATACATGGGATCATCTTTGTCATCCTCCTTTGTACATTTTCCAGAGAATTTATATCCATTCTGTAATACGGTGACCAAAACTGTGCAGCATAATCTAAATGAGGCCTAACCAAGGATGTATAGAGTTGAAGAACAACCTGTGGACTCCTATTATTTATGATTCTTGATATGAAGCCAAGGATTCTATTAGCTTTATTGCGAACACTTATGCACTGTTGTCTTGGTTTCAGATTACTGCTAACCAGAACTCCTAAATCTTTTTCGCAATCCGTAATATTAAGATCTACATTATTTAGTTTATATGTGGCATGGTTATTGTCCTGTCCAACATTTAGAACTTTGCATTTGTCTATATTAAACTGCATCTGCCACTTCTCCGACCACTGCATCAGTCTATTCAAATCTTCCTGGAGTGCTCGAATGTCCTCGTCAGAATGAATTCGACGGCCTATTTTGGTGTCATCGGCAAACTTGCCGATGTCGCTCTTTATGCCCTCATCTATGTCGTTTATGTAGATTGTGAACAGCAGGGGGCCCAACACTGACCCCTGTGGAACACCGCTCGTGACGCTTCCCCACTCTGATTTCTCCCCATTTATGCAAACTCTCTGCTGCCTATTTGTCAACCATGCCTCTATCCAGGAAAAAATTTCTCCTCCTATTCCATGTGCTTTAATTTTCCTCAATAGTCTCTGATGTGGGACCCTGTCAAAAGCCTTACTGAAGTCCATATACACAATATCATATTCATTACCATGATCTACCTCCTCAAATACCTTAGTGAAAAAAGTTAATAAATTCGTAAGGCAGGAACGCCCCTTTGTAAAACCATGCTGAGATTCGTTGATTAATTTATGCTTTTCAAGGTGGCTACGAACTGCCTCGGCAATTATTGATTCCATAAATTTTCCCACTATGGAGGTTAGGCTTATTGGTCTATAGTTCGAAGCTAAGGACCTGTCACCTGTTTTGAAAATAGGTATCACATTTGCCATTTTCCACTTATCTGGCACCATGCCAGTTTGTAGTGATATGTTGAAAAGATTAGCCAAAGGTGTGCTAAGCTCCTCTTTACATTCCTTTAGAACCCTTGCATACAGTTCATCAGGGCCTGGGGATTTGTTAGGTTTTAATTTATCTATTTGCCTAAGGACCATGTCACTTGTGACCCTAATCGTGCACAGTTTATTATCGTCCTGTTCTACATAATTTATCATTACTGGAATATCGCTGGTATCCTCCTGTGTAAAAACTGAGAGGAAGTATGTGTTAAAAATTCTACACATTTCCTTATCACTGTCAGTGAGCTGACCCGAGGAACTTTTGAGTGGGCCTATCTTGTCCCTGATCTTACTTCTGTATACCTGAAAGAATCCTTTTGGGTTAGTCTTCGATTCTCTTGCAACTTTAACCTCATAATCTCTTTTTGCTTTTCTAATTCCCTTTTTTATTTCTCTCTTTAACTGAATATATCGATTTCTTAATTGCCCCTCTCCTCTTTTGATTTGCCTATATATGCCTCTCTTTTGACCAATCAGATATTTTAATCTATTGTTCATCCATTTAGGATCATTTTTGTTTGATCTGATTTCCCTATTTGGAACATAATTTGACTGAGCAGCTAGAACTATGCCCTGGAAAGCATCATATCGGCAACCATCACCACCTACCTGACCCCTAGTCAGGTCATTCCAGTTCAGCCCACCTAAGTAATTTTTCAGTCCTATGAAATCAGCCAAGCGAAAGTCAGGGACGGAGACTTGATTGCCATTATTAGGGGAATTCCATGATATGTTAAAACTGAGTGATTTGTGATCACTCTCCCCAAGCTCATCATTAACCTCAAGATTATTAATTAGTGTTTCCCTACTGGCAAGAACCAAGTCAAGGAGGTTATTTCCCCTAGTTGGCTCTGTCACAAACTGTTTTAAAAAACAATCCTGGATCGTATCAAGAAAGTCACCCGACTCTAAATTTCCTGTCAAATTGCTCCAGTCAATCTGTCTATAGTTGAAATCTCCCATTAGCACAACATTTTCGTATGTAGATGCCTTACGAATTTCGTCCCATAGAAGTTTACTGCACTCCCTATCAAGATTTGGGGCCCTGTAAATCACACCCAAAATTAGTTTTTCTCGGCCCTCGAGAAGCTGTAACCAAACAGATTCAGTGGCTGACGCTTCTAATTTAATATCTTGTCTAACACAACAATTTAAATTGTCTCTGACATACATCGCTACTCCACCACCTTTCCTGTTGACCCTGTCAGTGTGGAATAATTTATAGCCTTGTATGTGACATTCAGAGGGCATCTCTCTATCTTTCAGATTGAGCCAGGTCTCTGTTATAGCAATAATATCTATGTTTCCTGCACTTGCAATTAATCTTAGCTCATCTATCTTATTTCTAACACTCCTGCTATTAGTATAGTAAACCTTAAGGGAGCTAGTCCCTTGCTGCCCTCTGCTGTCCCCCTTTGTTTGCTGACCTGTTCTATTGTCTTTATTTATAACTTCATGCTGAATGCCTTTTATACATTTAATGTTTCCAACCCTAGTGTTGCAACCTGCTTGTTTCCCACACACACCCATACCTCTATCTTCCATCAGTTTAAAATCATAGGCATTTCACCAATGGCCTTCTCAATCGAGTCTGCAAGTGCTACCACCCCTGCCCCAGAGAGATGAACCCCATCCCTTGCATACATATCATGTTTGCCATCAATTAAAAAGAGTGACAGGTCAACAAGACTTGACAACTATTGTAAATGAGGCATGGCTCTATGACCATGAGTACAGTGTGTTCATTACGTAGTGGTGGGAGTAGTTCCACACCTGATACACATGGCTGGAAGTCAACTAATAATGTACTTGTGGTTTAACTGCACAACTTGTTGGCCACTCAGTGAGAGCTTGGACAGTGGCAGAGGTGTGGAATCAAGAAGTCTCTCGACACCAACAGTTAAGTCTATCCACGGGTAGGACATCGACAGCATAACTCGTAAATAATAATTCATGTACAGCGTTAAAACCGTATAGATTTAACGCCTCACAGTGATGTAGGCTCCATCCTCTCTTTGGTTAAGGCGAGACAGACGCAAGAAACCAGTTGCTGGTGTTACAAACAAAGCATAAATCCCTGCAGGAGACAGAAAAGTTTTGAACAATGGAACATGGAGAGTCAGCTAGTTAACAGCCTTGAACATAAGAATGTGCAGAGACCGAGCCTAAGATGAGATAAGGAATTGTAGGAATGTGCAGCACGGTATGAATGGTTGCAACTTCTGTCCTCTAGTTCTCTCTACTTCACTGTAAGCTTAAAACTAAATTAACACTTAGTGACGTTAAACTTGCATGTGTGCTACTACTACTACTCTTTATAACATACTTAGTCATTGATTTCCAAAGTTCTACTCTTCTAATGTAGGTGCTCGTGGTTTAAGTGGTAGCGGTCTTAGCTCACACACTGAGGGACCACGGTTCGATCCCCCAGACGAGTGGAAACGTTGAGCATGTTTTCCTGCACCTGCTGCTTCTGCTCACCTAGCAGTGAGTACCTGGGTGTTAGTAGACAGGTGTAGGTCACAGCCTGGGGGAAAGGATTAAAGGACCCACCAACGAAATAAGACAAACTAAATCCTCTTTTGGGTGAAGAGAGACACTTACAGGCGAATCAAGCGAGGAAAGGCATGTTATAGATCAATGTATTCATTTTAAGAGAGAAATCAAAATTAAGGAATTAGGCTCAGAGATATGAACTAAAAGTATTGCGAGGCAATCAAATATCAACTCCAAAGGTTTCTTTTGGGTATAAAGGAACAATATAAGGAAAAAGAAAGGCCCACTTAAATGTAACCAAGGTAGCTCACAGTTAATTGGTGACCAAGAAATGTGCATCATTTTAAACACTTATTTCCTTCTTGTTTTTACACAAGATCACACAAAGGAAATACCAGAAAAAAAATATACTCGTCAGAATAAAAATAAAGTATGCAAGATTAGTCACGAGTGATGAGAACCTTAAACAAATAGATTGAAGCCTAACACGTCATCAGTCCCTGACCAACTATTTTTGAGGGTTATAGAGGATGTAAGGAGAAACTTAGCTTGCTTAACAAATTACTACAAACGGGCATCGTACCCTATAAGCGGAAAATAGCAAATGTGATACTTTTCCGGCATATAAGACGCTCAAACAATAAAGCACACCCCAATTGTGGCACACATATTATTGGAAAAAAAAAACCATGCAGTATTTCATCAAAATCATAGTGAGTCAATGGGTGGCTACTTATGTGATCAATGTGTTGTAAGAGGGACCTGGTGCAGCCTGCCGTCTGCTCCACCACCATCATATTCATATATTCATATTTATATTCATATAGTTTATTTGGACATGATGCATAGTTGTACAATGGATTATAATAGTTGGGTGTACATGCCAAAAGCCCCTTGTATGCAGAGCATTATGGGCAGGCTTAAAATTAACTTAAAATTAACAAGCAATGAAAGGTTCAGTAATAAGTATATTATAATTCATAATAATTACTAATCACTCTAAGGTATGGGAAACAGTTTTGTAGGTGGGGAAGAGGGTGTGTGTTTGGAGTTTAGATTACTGGTACCTCAGCACTGACACCACCACCACTACCACTTCTCGCCAGTAACACAACACCTACCCTAGTTCTGACCTTGAACATAAAAGACGCAGGATAATTTTCTTACATTTTTGGGGGAGGTAGGGGGGGTGACAGCGTGCCTTATATGCCAGAAAATAAGGTATTTACAAATTGGGAGATTGGTCTGTAATTCGAAGCTAACGACCTATCAGCCTAACTCCAATTGTAGCAAAGCTGATGGGATCAATACCTGACGAAATTCAAAGCTGCCTTTAAAAATATAAATTGATCAATGAATATCAGACTCGGTAGACAGTGCAATGTACTTCCAATCAAAGGCAGGGGTGCCAAGAGAAAACACAATAAGAGTAAGAGGCCCAAGTTTGTTCAACAGCTTCCCATCATACATACGGAGGATCACCAACAGACCCCTGTCTTCAAGAGACAACTCGACAGATACCTAAAGTCAGTGGTTTGTACGTTGAATTGTGTGTGGCCAGCAGTAACAGCCTGGCCCTGATCATCACACCATGAGGCCTGGTCATGGAACGTGCAGCGGGGGCGCTGACCCCTGAGACTCCCTCTAGGTAGACTCCAGATATGATTTTACAAAGGATGCGTTTCTGCCTTGCATATTTTTTTATGTATTTGAGACGGTAGACTAAGATAAAAAATACGGTAGTGTGTATATGGATGTTAGTAAGACCTCTGATAGACTGTTGAAGAAAGTAGCGGCACTAGTTGGAGTTGGAGAAATTATCTCCTGGAACGAGACAGTTGATAGGCAACAGAAAGTTTGCATAAATGGAGAGAAATCAGAATGGAAACCAGTTACTAGTGGTGATCCACATGTGTCAGTAATGAGCCCCTTGTCGTTCAATAAATAATATTGGTGGTGGTGGGTAGTGATAGTGGTGGTGGGTAGTGATAGTGGTGGTGCGTAGTGGTGACTGGTGGTGGTGCTGGGGTTGTGGTGGTGGTGTTAGGGTTGGGTGCTGGTGTTAGGGTTGTGGGTGGTGGTGTCAGGGTTGAAGTGGTGGTGTCAGGGTTGAAGTGGTGGTGTCAGGGTTGAAGTGGTCGTGTCAGGGTTGAAGTGGCGGTATTAGAGTTGGGGTTGTAGGGTTAGGGTTGGGGTGGTGGTGTTAGTGTTGGAGTGTCTGGGTTGGGATTGTGGTGTTGGGGTTGGGGTAGAAGTGGTGGTGGTGTTGGGGTGGGAGAGGTGGTAGTGTTGGGGTGGGGGCGGTGGTGGTGGTGTCGGTGTGGGGTTGCGGTGGTGGGTGGGGGTTGGTTGGTTAGATGGTTGGGATGAGGCGGAGGTGGCTGTTACAAGTCTGCTGCTGATGCTACTGCTGATGTTACTGCTGATGCTACTGCTGATGTTACTGGTAATGTTACTGGTAATGTTACTGGTAATGTTACTGGTAATGCTGCTACCTCTGCCACCGTTAACATGAACCAGTAGGTCTACTGCACTGTTTATGTTCTTTCACCTCACTATATTACTCACACTATGTTACCCTCACTATGTTACCCTCACTATGTTACCCACACCATGTTACCCACACTATGTTACTCACACTATATTACTCACACTATGTTACCCTCACTATGTTACCCTCACTATGTTACCCACACCATGTTACCCACACTATGTTACTCACACTATATTACTCACACTATGTTACCCTCACTATGTTACCCTCACTATGTTACCCACACCATGTTACCCACACTATGTTACTCACACTATGTTACCCACACTATGTTACTCACACTATGTTACCCTCACTATGTTACCCACACTGTTACCCACACCATGTTACCCACACTATGTTACTCACACTATGTTACCCACACTATGTTACTCACACTATGTTACCCTCACTATGTTACCCACACTGTTACCCACACCATGTTACCCACACTATGTTACTCACACTATGTTACCCACACTATGTTACTCACACTATGTTACCCTCACTATGTTACCCACACTGTTACCCACACCATGTTACCCACACTATGTTACTCACACTATGTTACCCACACTATGTTACCCACACTATGTTACCCACACTATGTTACCCACACTATTTTACCCACACTATGTTACTCACACTATGTTACTCACACTATGTTACCCACACCATGTTACCCACACCATGTTACCCACACTATGTTACTCACACTATGTTACCCACACTATTTTACCCACACTATTTTACCCACACTATGTTACCCACACCATGTTACTCACACTATGTTACCCACACTATGTTACCCACACTATGTTACCCACACTATGTTACCCACGCTGTTACCCACGCTATGTTACCCACACTATGTTACTCACACTGTTACCCACACTATGTTACTCACACTATGTTATCCACACTGTTACCCACACTATGTTACTCACACTGTTACCCTCACTATGTTACCCACACTATGTTACCCTCACTATGTTACCCACACTATGTTACTCACACTATGTTACCCTCACTATGTTACCCACACTATGTTACCCTCACTATGTTACCCACACTATGTTACCCACACTATGTTACCCTCACTATGTTACCCACACTATGTTACCCACACTATGTTACCCACACTATGTTACCCACACTATGCTACCCACATTGTCACACTATGTTACCCACACTGTTACCCACACTATGTTACCCACACTATGCTACCCACATTGTCACACTATGTTACCCACACTGTTACCCACACTATATTACACTATGTTACCCACACTATGTTACACTATGTTACCCACACTATGTTACACTATGTTACCCACACTATGTTACACTATGTTACTCACACTGTTACACTATGTTACCCACACTGTTACCCACACTATGTTACACTATGTTACCCACACTATGTTACCCTCACTATGTTACCCACACCGTTACCTACACTATGTTACCAACACTATGTTACCCTCACTATATTACCCACACTATGTTACCCACACTATGTTACTCACACTATGTTACCCTCACTATGTTACCCACACTATGTTACCCAAACTATGTTACACTGTTACCCACACTATGTTACACTATGTTACTCACACTGTTACCCACACTGTTACCCACACTATGTTACCCACACTGTTACACTATGTTACCCTCACTATGTTACCCTCACTATGTTACCCACACTATGTTACCCACACTAAGTTACCCTCACTATATTACCCACACTGGCTGCAGTGGCCAGAAGAGCTCATGCATGCAGGGCAAAGCTCCTGATCATGGGCGACTTTAACCACAAGGAGATCGAATGGGAGAACTTGGAGCCACATGGGGGCCAAGACACATGGAGGGCTAAGATGATGGAGGTGGTACTGGAAAACTTCATGTACCAACACGCAAGGGACACTACAAGAGAGAGAGGAGAGGATGAACCAGCAAGACTGGACTTAGTATTCACCTTGAGTAGTGCAGATATTGAGGACATCACATACGAAAGACCCCTTGGGGCCAGTGATCATGTGGTTTTGAGCTTCGAATACACAGTAGAGCTACAAGCGGAGGGGGAAGCAGGAAGGCCAGGACAAATGAAACCAAACTACAGGAAAGGGGACTACACAGGAATGAGGAACTTCCTGAATGAGGTTCAGTGGGACAGAGAACTGGCAGGGAAGCCAGTTAATAAGATGATGGAATATGTAGCAACAATGTGCAAGGAGGCGGAGGAGAGGTTTGTACCCAAGGGTAACAGGAATAATGAAAAAGCCAGGATGAGCCCATGGTTCACCCAAAGATGCAAGGAGGCAAAAACCAAGTGTGCTAGGGAATGGAAGAAATATAGAAGGCAAAGGACCCAGGAGAATAAGGAGAGCAGTCGTAGAGCCAGAAACGAATATGCACAGATAAGAAGGGAGGCCCAACGTCAATATGAAAACGACATAGCAGCAAAAGTCAAATCTGACCCGAAGCTGTTATACAGCCACATCAGGAAGAAAACAACCGTTAAGGACCAGGTAATCAGGCTAAGGAAGGAAGGAGGAGAAACAACAAGAAATGACAGTGAAGTATGTGAGGAACTCAACAAGAGATTCAAAGAAGTGTTCACAGAGGAGACAGAAGGGGCTCCAGAAAGACGGAGAGGTGGGGTACACCACCATGTGCTGGACACAGTACACACAACCGAGGAAGAAGTGAAGAGGCTTCTGAGTGAGCTAGATACCTCAAAGGCAATGGGGCCAGATAACATCTCTCCATGGGTCCTGAGAGAGGGAGCAGAGGCGCTATGTGTACCCCTAACAACAATATTCAATACATCTATCGAAACAGGGAGATTGCCTTTAAAAAAGGAGATTGTCTTTAAAAAGGAGATTGTCTTTAAAAAAGGAGACAGACATGAAGCACTAAACTACAGACCAGTGTCACTGACATGTATAGCATGCAAAATCATGGAAAAGATTGTCAGGAGAAGAATGGTGGAACATCTAGAAAGGAATGATCTCATCACAAGCAGCCAACATGGTTTCAGAGATGGGAAATCCTGTGTCACAAACCTACTGGAGTTCTATGACATGGTGACAGCAGTAAGACAAGAGAGAGAGGGGTGGGTGGATTGCATTTTCTTGGACTGCAAGAAGGCTTCTGACACAGTACCACACAAGAGATTAGTGCAAAAACTGGAGGACCAAGCAGGGATAACAGGAAAGGCACTGCAATGGATCAGGGAATACTTGTCAGGAAGACAGCAGCGAGTAATGGTACGTGGCGAGGTGTCAGAGTGGGCACCTGTGACCAGCGGGGTCCCACAGGGGTCAGTCCTAGGACCAGTGCTGTTTCTGGTATTTGTGAACGACATGACGGAAGGAATAAACTCCGAGGTGTCCCTGTTTGCAGATGACGTGAAGTTGATGAGAAGAGTTCATTCGATCGAAGACCAGGCAGAACTACAAAGGGATCTGGACAGGCTGCAGACCTGGTCCAGCAACTGGCTCCTGGAGTTCAATCCCACCAAGTGCAAAGTCATGAGGATTGGGGAAGGGCAAAGAAGACCGCAGACGGAGTACAGTCTAGGGGGCCAGAGACTACAAACATCATTCAAGGAAAAAGATTTTGGGGCGAGTATAACACCAGGCACATCTCCTGAAGCGCACATCAACCAAATAACTGCCGCAGCATATGGGCGCCTGGCAAACCTCAGAACAGCATTCCGACATCTTAGTAAGGAATCGTTCAGGACCCTGTACACCGTGTACGTTAGGCCCATATTAGAGTATGCGGCACCAGTTTGGAACCCACACCTAGCCAAGCATGTGAAGAAACTAGAGAAAGTGCAAAGGTTTGCATCAAGACTAGTCCCAGAGTTAAGAGGTATGTCCTATGAGGAGAGGTTAAGGGAAATCAACCTGACGACACTGGAGGACAGGAGAGATAGGGGGGACATGATAACGACTTACAAAATACTGAGAGGAATTGACAAGGTGGACAAAGACAGGATGTTCCAGAGACTTGACACAGCAACACGGGGTCACAGTTGGAAGCTGAAGACACAGATGAATCAAAGGGATGTTAGGAAGTATTTCTTCAGCCACAGAGTAGTCAGGAAGTGGAATAGTTTGGGAAGCGATGTAGTGGAGGCAGGATCCATACATAGCTTTAAGCAGAGGTACGATAAAGCTCATGGTTCAGGGAGAGTGACCTAGTAGCGACCAGTGAAGAGGCGGGGCCAGGAGCTTGGACTCGACCCCTGCAACCTCAACTAGGTGAGAACTAGGTGAGTACTATGTTACCCACACTATGTTACCCACACTATGTTACTCACATTGTTACCCACACTGTTACCCACACTATGTTACCCACACTGTTACCCACACTATGTTACCCACACCATGTTACTCACACTATATTACCCACACTATGTTACCCACACTATGTTACCCACACTATGTTACCCACACTGTTACCCACACTATGTTACTCACACTATGTTACCCACACTATGTTACTCACACTATGTTACCCACAATGTTACCCACACTATGTTACTCACACTATGTTACACTATGTTACCCACACTATGTTACCCACACTATGTTACCCACACTATGTTACCCACACTATGTTACTCACACTATGTTACCCACAATGTTACCCACACTATGTTACTCACACTATGTTACACTATGTTACCCACACTATGTTACCCACACTATGTTACTCACACTATGTTACCCACACTATGTTACCCACACTATGTTACCCACACAATGTTACTCACACTATGTTACACTATGTTACCCACACTGTTACCCACACTATGTTACTCACACTATGTTACCCACACTGTTACCCACACTATGTTACCCACACTATGTTACCCACACTATGTTACCCACACTGTTACCCACACTATGTTACCCACACTATGTTACCCACACTGTTACCCACACAATGTTACTCACACTATGTTACCCACACTATGTTACCCACACTATGTTACCCACACTATGTTACCCACACTATGTTACACTATGTTACCCTCCGTGTCCTACATAACCGCCACAACTCAGATGATTTGACTTTTTTTTTTAGCAAGTATTAATATTTTAATATTATATTTATTTACTACAAGTACATGTACATGTCCTAGCTGACATCAATGACATACTACTGTATAGAAAGCCACTTGTTATGCAGAGCATTTCGGGCAAATTAGGTCAGTTTTGTCCCAGGATGCGACCCACACCAGTCGACTAACACCCAGGTACCCATTTTAAACTGATGGGTGGACAGGGACAAGGACAGCAGGTGTCTTCTGGAAACACGTCCCTAATGTTTTCCAGCCGTACCGGAGGAGATTCGAGCCCCGTGCCGAGCCGAGTGCGCTAGCGATCGAGCGGTCGAGTTTCCTCTTGAAAACGTCAATGTCCACCTTGTTTATGTCTTGGTGTATACTGTACGATGCAGTAAGTTTCCTCTCCCCTGCTCTTTCTGACAACTATTACGTTTGTTCAGTGTATCACAGTTTGTATTCATCATTCTAGGTATCGGAGACCATCGCTCCTGCCACCCGATCTCATATCTGTGTACTGTGAGCACCAATAATTATTTGTGCTCACAGTACGCAGTCTAGTGTTGACAACACGGCCCAGCGAAAATTCATTTATCCAAGACTCTCGTTCGAAACAAATACTAATATATGCATATCTAGGGAATAATAAATCAAGAAAATAGGAAAGAACAAAAAGGCACAATACCGTGACTGGAACAATATACAAATAACCTGCACATAGGAGAGAGAAGCTTATGACAACGACTTTGTGAATGGTCCAAGGTAGACTGAAACGTCGTCACAAGCTTCTCTCTCTTTTTTTTTTTTTTTTTTTTTTACACAGGGTTTGACAAGGTTAAGGATCCCTAGTTTTATTGACAAGCTATTTACAGGTTAAGGATTCCTAACTTTATTGACAAGCTAAAAGCTACCTACATCATCTCATTTGAAAATATATTTATTGTTATGAGACATACAAGTAGGGAACAGGATGAAGTTGGAGCCATCTGTGGGCCAGCATTTTCATTTGATCAACCGACTTTATCTCGTTGACATCATTATGCTGTACGAATGTGTTCCATACTCGAGTCATCCTGGGATGACTCGAGTATGGGTCGAGGATAGGTCCAGGCGAGAGATGAGACGTCTTGCTCTGTTCTCTATTCTGTCAAGCAGTCGCACCCCTCAAGGAAGGTTCCTTGATGTTGATGAGGGGATCTTGATTTAGGGAATTGGATCTGTGCTCCAGTTCCCCGAATTAAGCCTGAATGCCTTCCACATCCCCCCCCAGGCGCTGTATAATCCTCCGGATTTAGCGCTTCCCCCTTGATTATAATAATAATGTCAAGCAGTCGCAGATGAGAGGGGGGGGGGCAGGCAAACCAAGAAAGTGGAGCATACTCAAGGTGTGAGCGTACTTGTGCCTCGTAAAGAATCTTGCAACCCCTACTGTCAAGCAGATGTGAGATAAGGCGAAGTGCTGTAAGCTTCCTGGCTGCCTCTGTCTCTCCTATGTGCGCGTTATTTATGCAAGAAAATGAAAGTTATGGCTCACATGTCACAAAGTTCATCTTTTTTTCCTATATTTACATATATTGTATACAAATATGTCTTGAGCTAAGATACGATAACAGTTCTTAGAATACTAAACAATTACTGGAACTGAATTTATCCCCTGTAAAACACTAACGATAATTGTAAATGAAAAATAATTCCCTTCCCTAATCCTAATATTAATTTCTAAATAGTATAAATTTTAACCTAGTGAGTGTAACCATACACTTGTTTGTGTCTGGTGGTGTGTAAGACAACCTAGTGAGTGTAACCATACACTTGTTTGTGTCTGGTGGTGTGTAAGACAACCTAGTGAGTGTAACCATACACTTGTTTGTGTCTGGTGGTGTATAAGACAACCTAGTGAGTGTAACCATACACTTGTTTGTGTCTGGTGGTGTATAAGACAACCTAGTGAGTGTAACCATACACTTGTTTGTGTCTGGTGGTGTGTAGGACAACCTAGTGAGTGTAACCATACACTTGTTTGTGTCTGGTGGTGTGTAAGACAACCTAGTGAGTGTAACCATACACTTGTTTGTGTCTGGTGGTGTGTAGGACAACCTAGTGAGTGTAACCATACACTTGTTTGTGTCTGGTGGTGTGTAAGACAACCTAGTGAGTGTAACCATACACTTGTTTGTGTCTGGTGGTGTGTAAGACAACCTAGTGAGTGTAACCATACACTTGTTTGTGTCTGGTGGTGTGTAAGACAACCTAGTGAGTGTAACCATACACTTGTTTGTGTCTGGTGGTGTGTAGGACAACCTAGTGAGTGTAACCATACACTTGTTTGTGTCTGGTGGTGTGTAAGACAACCTAGTGAGTGTAACCATACACTTGTTTGTGTCTGGTGGTGTGTAAGACAACCTAGTGAGTGTAACCATACACTTGTTTGTGTCTGGTGGTGTGTAAGACAACCTAGTGAGTGTAACAATGTAAGCAAGCCAAGCGTGTTGAGTTTGCTACAGTGACTAATAAATGTCACCTCTCGACACGCCACGTCTCTGACACGGACGTGTGGTGACGGACACAAACTCGCCACGGACAAAGACGTACCATGATCAGAAGACAAACACAGTGACCGTGGCAACACTGCAGAACAAACAACCTTGCTCTGGCAGCAGCAGCCATACCTGGCCACTATTAGGCTAAAGTTATGTGTTGACTTGCGAGATCGTAATAACATGATTGTCAACTCACACAACGGATGGAGATCCAACCCATGGCGTGGCAGTCGTAAAACTTGCAGGCCAGTGTGCTAACCACTAAATGTGCCTGTCTAATCTGTATTTGATAATACTTATTAGGTTCATGTTCTCTCAAAACACTTCTCCTAAACTGCAACGGCAATATTACAAAAATAAGAATTATTACAAAATGAATAAAAAATGTCTACTGATGTATGGGAAGTACGTAGGATTTACCTGCCATCGTATATATTCAAGACAACGAAAAGGCCACTGATCCTACCAGAGTGCAAAATATTTAACAGGGTCCCATTTGAAACTCGTATTGCTGGAGGGTAATATCATCCTGGCTATATGACTATAACTGTAGCGCACAAATAAATAAATGGCATTTAAGAAGCGGATATAATTAAAGTGTCGAAAATATTAAGCCAAGACAAAATTTACGGGTTGAAACTGAAGAAAATTAAATTAACATGAAACTACACGGAGAATTTTAAAACAGATGCAGATACATGCACGTAGAGAGAAGAAAGGTCAGAAAATCACATACGAGCGAGAATCTGAATAAACAAGTGAGAGACAACACAGGTGATGCATATGAAACATATGCCACTGACAAGCAAACAGGCTTACACACACAACATTCAACGTGATAGTAACCCCAGCCTATACATTACACAAGTGTTGAAAATTTGTAGCCGATCGAATGAGGTGTTCTCAAATAATATACACAAATCTGTGAAAAAGCAAACGAAAATGGTGCTCAAAATGTTTCGAAAAATGGAAAGTTTCTATCGTTAAACTTAACGAGGGTAAACATTCAAATGGGTAGCTGCCGTACCTACTTAATTAACACACAGTAAATAAAATATCCTCATTGTACTACTGAAGACTCCCACCTCACAATGCTAGGTTTCATTACCTCATGAGTTAAAACCTTAGTGCGATGGTTAAGACAAGAAAATAAGTCTGTGTAATGGTGCTTGACAAGAAAATGAGCCTGTGTAACGGTGCGTGACAGGAAAATAAGCTTATGTGAAGGTGTAGAGCAGGAAAATTAGCTGTGGTGGTGGTGTATGACAAGAAAATAAACCTGTGTGATAGTGTATGAAGATTTTTAATTAATTCAGGGATAACCAATAAACCCTAACGGGTCATATAGTTGTAGATGAATGGTTCAGAGAACCGACATGTTGATAAATTAGACACATGTGCAACTCTTGGGTATCTTTATTGAGGAAACGTTTCGCCACACAGTGGCTTCATCAGTCCATACAAAGGAGAAACGTGAAGAACAGGAGGAGAATGAGGTAATCAGTCCCTCAGCCTTGAGTCGATGTGGTCAGTCCATCAATCTTGAATAGAACACAGCATATGTGCGGAGAAGTCGCTTATATACCGTAGGCAGGAGAGGTGCAGCAGACGTAGGTGGTGTCACATTTGTTCAATGTGGAAATAGGTCGTGCTTGGGATCTTAATACTTGGGAATTCATCGCTTGCCTAACCCTAGAGCACGACCTACTTCCACAATGAACAAATGTGACACCACCTACATCTGCTGCACCTCTCCTGCCTGCGGTATATAAGCTACTTCTCCGAACATATGCTGTATTCTATTCAAGATTGATGGACTGACCACATCGACTCAAGGTTGAGGAACTGATTACCTCATTCTCATCCTGTTCTTCACGTTTCTCCTTTGTATGGACTGATGAAGCCACTGTGTGGCGAAACGTTTCCTCAATAAAGATATCCAAGAGTTGCACATGTGTCTAATGGGTCATATAGTTACAATATGGGAACACCAACAGTGTGCTGCTACACTATTCTATATGATACACCAGTACCCGTGATACACCAGTACCACTGACACAAGTGCCTATGACACCAGTACCTGAGACACCAGTACCAGTGACACTTGTACCAGTAACACACCAGTACCGGTAACACACCAGTACCAGTGACACGCCAGTACCAGTGACACACCAGTACCAGTGACACACCAGTACCAGTGACACCAGTACAAATAACACACCAGTACCAGTAACACACCAGTACCAGTGACACCAGTACCAGTGACACACCAGTACCAGTGACACACCAGTACCAGTGACACCAGTACCAGTGACACCAGTACCATTGACACACCAGTACCCATGACACACCAGTACCAGTAACACACCAGTACCAGTGACACCAGTACCAGTGACACACCAGTACCCGTGACACACCAGTACCAGTAACACACCAGTACGTGACACCAGTACCAGTGACACCAGTACCAGTAACACACCAGTACCAGTAACACACCAGTACCAGTGACACCAGTACCAGTGACACACCAGTACCAGTGACACCAGTACCAGTAACACACCAGTACCAGTAGCACACCAGTACCAGTGGCACACCAGTACCAGTGTCATGTGGGTTTTCGATACGTGGATAGGGTAAGAATACTCACGTAGGCTGGTAGTACGTATAATATATAATGGGAAGTATGGAAAGCGCCAACAGCCGACCTGCCTCTCTCTGCTCTCTATCTTGACTGACTCACAAGTGTCTACAGGGTGAGGGGGTGTTTGAAATCCTGCTATGGTCAGCAGCAATATGAATACAGTCAGTGATTCACGCAGAGACGGTTGGTAGTGAGTCATCTACTGGTACACTGGTTACTGGTAACTGGTTACTAGGAACTGGTACTACTACTGAGAGCTCGGCGACGCTAACGTATGTCGTCCCGACATATAACTAATACAAACTAGAGACGGCAGGTGTATGGCTTGGGCTGATTCTATACAATGTCAAAGTACACAACAATTGAACATTATAACATACATAAGTAGAATATTGGAATGGAAGCTTACGTAACTGAAACTGTAATGCAATACAAGGTATAATATAGCACAACTCATCGAATGAAACTCAACGTTGAGATTACACAATAGAAGTTATAAAAAAAATTTGATCGATCTGTATTCATGTGATCTACGGATTCTAAGGAAGGAATATATACAAAGAAAGAAGTGTTTAACAGAAAGGCAGATTCGGTGCACTCAAATCTAGACTGTTAACTCTCAGAATTCGGAGAGAACGTGAACACACAAAAAAAAATTCTTGAATACTGATAAGTTGATACTGTAATTATTCATCTATACAGGTTATTTACATTTAACCCCAACTCTGCTAGGGTGAGATTGATATATGCAGAATGGGTGTCATCTCTGGGAGGATCAAACTCTGTTGCACTGGCTAACTCATGCTGTATTTGAGGCAAATCTGAATTGGAAGTAACAAATGATACTTGAGGATTTCTCAATACCTGTCATGTACGTAGGGAATAACGACATTCAGGTTGATCGTCTGACTGAGTATCAGAGGTAGAGAGTACAGGATCAGGAGGATTGTCAGAGTCTGTCACATTAGTCTGGGTTGGAACATCATTATCATCACATACTAACTTCATATGATCTAAATGCGATTCTTTATACTGACCAGTACTAATTTCTCTAACTTATACTTATTACCAGTGATATGTTCAACTACACGATAAGGACCAACAAACTTTTGATCAAGCTTAGGCATTGCAGACGTTTTGTTAAAGTTAGTCAGCATAACTCTCAAACCTACTTTGATTTTGGATGGCTTTGCTCGAGTGTTTGCGACTCTTGTAAATTCTGCTGTTGATTTATGAAGTGTTTCACGGATTCTTCTAAAAACACTTTGAGCTAAGCTGGTACGAGTTGCTATGAAATCATCAGGGTTGTAATTTGGTTTCGGATTAGAATATAACAACTCATAAGGCTAACGTTTATCTACGCCGTACAATGCATAATGTGGAGTGTCACCTATGGAAGCTAGGTGCAATAACTCCATCATCAAGCATTTGATTGATCAATTCTTCTGCGACAGCAACTTGTGAATGAGGCATTCTGTACGCAGGTATATAGATAGGTCTAGTACCAGGTTCAAGTGGAATACAATGGGACAATAAGTTCGTTATACCCATCTTCTCACCTGGTAAGGCAATGGCTTTACGACGTTTATTCAACAGAGTCAACAAACGCTTGACTTCATCTGGGAAGTCAGTGGGAGCTAAGTCTTTCTCCTCAACTGGTGGAACAGACTGATCCGGTAAAGTGGATGAAGTCTCCCCGGTAGAAATAGCACCGACCCACTGGTCAGGTGACAACTCATCCTCTACCTGAACAGGGTAAGGATAGTGAACAAGGTCAACAAGATTGGTATTTGCTCTGAGACGAACACTGTGACCAGAAGTGTTAGCTAGGAAGAAATGGATCTTACTATCTCTTACAACATGTAAGGATGGTTCAACAAACAGACCTTTTACTTTGCAAGAATCACTGTCAACTAAGACGTTATCACCATCTGGAACACTAGGAACAACAACAGACACTCTAGTGAGGGCACTAGCTGCGACAGAAACGTCTTTCTGCAGACAGCATGTGACATCAACAAGAGATGGCAAGTAATCGTTTTCCGACAAGGCGTCCCCTGTGGAGAAACTACTACTTGAACTAGCAGACATTGCAGGGATAGACTCAGCACTCAAGGTAGTCAGAGCGTCCTCGGACACTTGAGGTAACTGGACACTATATTGCAAGTCTGAAGTTGCAGGAACACAGACAGGAGTGACAGGATCATCAGTGCCTGACCGCTTGGGTACGCTACTGGAAAATGCACTGGCCTGTAAGGACTTAATTCGAATGTCGTACTCTGCGGCAGTATGGCAGATCTCGGATCCAAGCTGGTAACCCCAAAATGGTACGATCAAGTCATCAATTTGGGCATGCCATCGATAAGGGTCGAGCACAATGCGTAAGTCTCGCATGGAAGCAAATCCCAGTAGAAGGTCACCAGGGAAAGTAATCTGGTCGACAACAAGGAAGGAAGCAGTGAAGTCTCTACCTTGGATAGAAAAGGTGAGGGAAGTCCGACCTCGGACACGCAGGTGAGAACCAGCTACTCCACTAAGGGAGGACACATGAGTCAGTTCTACGAGAAGGACATGTCGTAACTGCTTATCCCTAAACAAACTAGACCTGATAATATTGACTTGCGCACCAGAGTCCATGAACAAATGAACGGGCGCATTATGAACAGATGCTTGCACTATAGGGCCTATGGTTGCATTGGAAGTTATGTGCAAACAAAAAGGTGGATTGTCATCAGCAAAGATTTGTTCCACTTCATCCCCAAAATCATCTATGTCAGAGACATGTGAAGCAACATCATCAGCAGGATTGTCATTCTCGAGACTGCTTAAGGCTTCAAAGGAATTGTGAACGGGGATGGTGTACTCATTATCACCTACTGTCACCCTGGGACGGTTTGACTGGGGCGCTCGAATTCCCCCGAATTGGAAGAATGAGCCTGGTTCTGGTTATTTTGAGAACCACGATGTTTGTTTCCTCTACGGGTTCTGCGGTTGGAACGGCCACGGAAAGACCTAGAGTACTGAAGTTTGTAGAGAGAATTGCACTCAGATGTGTCATGTCCATGTATTCTATGATAAGTACAGTAGGGAAGATCTGACTGGTACTCATCATCAGTACGACGCCTCTTAGGGTAACTATCAGGACAATTAATTGCAATATGGCCACGGAAACCACAGTTGTAACAAGTCCGCTGACTATAGTTACTGAATGTACTATGAATACTACGAGGTTTATAATGACTCTGTACACTGGTCCTTGGTGATCGCTGAGATGGTTGACGACCACGATTTGTCGCTGTGGCACAAACAAGAGGTGGTGCTAGCACACCAGTACCAGTGGCACACCAGTACCAGTAACACACCAGTACCAGTAACACACCAGTACCAGTGACACACCAGTACCAGTGGCTCACCAGTACCCGTGACGCACCAGTACCCGTGACGCACCAGTAACACACCAGTACCAGTGACACCAGTACCAGTGGCTCACCAGTACCAGTGATGCACCAGTACCAGTAACACACCAGTACCAGTGACACCAGTACCAGTGACACACCAGTACCAGTGACACCAGTACCAGTGACACCAGTACCAGTGACACACCAGTACCAGTGACACACCAGTACCAGTGGCTCACCAGTACCAGTGATGCACCAGTACCAGTAACACACCAGTACCAGTGACACCAGTACCAGTGACACCAGTACCAGTGACACCAGTACCAGTGACACCAGTACCAGTGGCACCAGTACCAGTGACACCAGTACCAGTGACACCAGTACCAGTGACACACCAGTATCAGTGGCTCACCAGTACCAGTGACACACCAGTACCAGTGACGCACCAGTACCAGTGACACACCAGTACCAGTGACACCAGTACCAGTGACACCAGTACCAGTGACACCAATACCAGTGATACACCAGTACCAGTGACACACCAGTACCAGTAACACACCAGTACCAGTGACACCAGTACCAGTGACACCAGTACCAGTGGCTCACCAGTACCAGTGACACACCAGTACCAGTGGCTCACCAGTACCAGTGACACACCAGTACCAGTAACACACCAGTACCAGTGGCTCACCAGTACCAGTAACACACCAGTACCAGTAACACACCAGTACCAGTGGCTCACCAGTACCAGTGACGCACCAGTACCAGTGGCTCACCAGTACCAGTGACGCACCAGTACCAGTAACACACCAGTACCAGTGACACCAGTACCAGTGACTCACCAGTACCAGTAACACACCAGTACCAGTGACTCACCAGTACCAGTAACACACCAGTACCAGTAACACACCAGTACCAGTGACACCAGTACCAGTGGCTCACCAGTACCAGTAACACACCAGTACCAGTGACACCAGTACCAGTGGCTCACCAGTACCAGTAACACACCAGTACCAGTGGCTCACCAGTACCAGTGACGCACCAGTACCAGTGGCTCACCAGTACCAGTGACGCACCAGTACCAGTAACACACCAGTACCAGTGACACCAGTACCAGTGACTCACCAGTACCAGTAACACACCAGTACCAGTGACTCACCAGTACCAGTAACACACCAGTACCAGTAACACACCAGTACCAGTGACACCAGTACCAGTGGCTCACCAGTACCAGTGACATACTTGTGAATGCTTCAATGATACCTCAAGTACTGCACTAAGGGTTGAGCAGCTGTGAAGCAGGACTGGAGTTACTATTACTAAGGAACTACCACCCCCCACGATGTCTTATGTTAATGTACCCTCTACACCACCCTCCCCCCTCCTCGCCTCCCCCTCCAGTGCAGATTTCAACGTTTCCTGCTTCTGCGCAGTCACTGCGCTGCCATCAGAGCTTCAATTTTGTTAAGGTGTATGTAAGTTATTCAGGTATACACAAACACAGTTACATAGATTATCATACATAGCAGCATGTGTGTAGAGAACCTGGGATAACAAAAAAAAAGTTAGTGACTTATTTACATTGGGGTCTAATGGAGATAATACTTTATTATTATACTATAAAGGAGATATACTAGGAATAAGGTAAAATGAGTTATTGATATTTACATGTGTATTAGCTAAAAAAAAAAATAATTTTCTCCCTCTCTGCTCCCCTCAAGGAAGGTTCCTTGATGTTGGTGAGGGGCTCTTGATTTAGGGAATTGGATCTTTGCTCCAGTTCCCCGAATTAAGCCTGAATGCCTTCCACATCCCCCCCCCCCAGGCGCTGTATAATCCTCCGGGTTTAGCGCTTCCCCCTTGATTATAATAATAATAATCCCTCTCTGCCGCTACATTCATCAGACACCTTTTGGCACTCTTCTTGAACTGGTTCATGCTGACTGGTTTAACATGTGCAGGCAGTCTGTTCCAATCCTTTATTGCTGTACAATAAAAGATGTTTGAAGCCTGGCCACTGACTGTGGGTACTACAAAGTTGTGCTCTCCCCCCCCCCCACCCTCCATAGTACTAGGATTGTTTTGGCTCCCACCACTTTAATAGTTAATGTGTTCCCACCACTTTAATAGTTAATGTTAAGACACACTAGTAAAAAAGTAATTTTACAAGTATAAAGAGAACTCTCAGATACTGACGTTGAAAATCAACATAGGAAAAGTAACGTTGTAAAGTATATGATGACTGATGTCACTTGTGATGAGTGGAGAGAAGCGTGCAGGCAACACTTGTGATAATGGTGAGGAGTGTACAAGAAACACTTGTGATGGTGTGGGGTGTACAGGCAATACTTGTGATAATGTTGTTGAAGAGCAAGCAAGCAGCACTTGTGATGCTGTGGAGTGGACAGGAAACGCTTGTGGTGGAGTGCACAGGCAATACTTGTAATGGGTCTACCTACCTGACTGGTTGGTCAGGCACTGACTTCAGGCATCTATCCAGTTCCCTCCTGAAGATACCTAGAGGTCTATTAGTAATCCCCTTATGTATGATAGGAAGCAGGCAGATGAACAGTCTTTGGGCTCCTGACACTGTTTTATCTCTCAGTGTACTCACGGCACCCTTGTTTTTCTCTGGGGATAAGTTGCACCGCCTGCTGAGTCTTTTGCTTCCATGGGGAGTGATTTCCGTGTGCAAATTTGGGACCAATCCCAAAGGGTTTTCCAGACGCAAATTATGATACATGTTTCTTGCCTTCACTCCTAAGACTACAGGTTTCAGTAATTGAGGTCCTTTACTGAGGTTATACGTGTAGTGAAAGTTCTCTGTACATTCTCCAGGTCTGCAACTGTGTGGGGCGTGCATGCAGGCAACACTCATGTACTCTCAGTAACCATCACTGGTACTAACACTCATGAACTCTCAGTAACCATCACTGGTACTAACACTTATGTACTCTCAGTAACCATCACTGATACTAACACTCATGAACTCTCAGTAACCATCACTGATACTAACACTCATGTACTCTCAGTAACCATTACTGATACTAACACTCATGTACTCTCAGTAACCATCACTGATACTAACAATGAAGCTAGGATGTTGTACTGGACAATAACCACAAACTAGGTTGTACTAGACAACCACAAACTAGGTTGTACTAGACAACCACAAACTAGGTTCTTGTACTAGACAACCACAAACTAGGTTGTACTAGAAAATAACCACAAACTAGGTTCTTGTACTAGACAATAACAAAGTTGTACTAGACAACCACAAACTAGGTTGTACTAGAAAATAACCACAAACTAGGTTCTTGTACTAGACAATAACAAAGTTGTACTAGACAACCACAAACTAGGTTGCTGTACTAGAAAATAACCACAAACTAGGTTGTACTAGACAATAACCACCAACTAAGTTGTACTAGACAATAACCACAAGCTAGGTTGTTGTACTAGACAACCACAAACTAGGTTGTTGTACTAGACAATAACCACAAACTAGGTTGTTGTACTAGACAATAACAACAAGCTAGGTTGTTGTACTAGACAATAACAACAAGCTAGGTTGTTGTACTAGACAACCACAAACTAGGTTGTTGTAGACAATAACCACGAACTAGGTTGTTGTACTAGACAATAACCACAAACTAGGTTGTTGTACTAGACAATAACCACAAACTAAGTTGTTGTACTACACAATAACCACAAACTAGGTTGTACTAGACAATAACCACAAACTAGGTTGTTGTACTAGACAATAACCACAAACTAGGTTGTTGTACTAGACAATAACCACAAACTAGGTTGTTGTACTAGACAATAACCACAAGCTAGGTTGTACTAGACAATAATCACAAACTAGGTTGTACTAGACAATAACCACAAACTAGGTTGTTGTACTAGACAATAACCACAAGCTAGGTTGTACTAGACAATAACCACAAACTAGGTTGTTGTACTAGACAATAACCACAAACTAGGTTGTTGTACTAGACAATAACCACAAGCTAGGTTGTACTAGACAATAATCACAAACTAGGTTGTACTAGACAATTTATTTATTTATTTATTTATAATTTGAGCACACTTACAGAGGTACAAAAAAAAATACAGATAAGAGCCGCATGCCAAAGCCACTTATACTATGCATAGCATTACGGGCTGGCTTAAAATTAACTTAAGATTAACTAAGCTATGATGAAATCAGTGAAAAATATTAATGTAAACTGATTACTATAAAGCACAAGTGAGTATTACAAAGACAGGTCATATGGTTGCATGCATTGTTATAAATTCAGTAGAATGGAGTATTCTGTTAGGTAGTGTATTTAAAAAATAATAAAGTTAGATTGGGTTTTAGGTTTAACATTTATGTGATATAATTGTGAGAAACATTTAAGATATACAATTTATAAGGTTCAGTTATTCAGTATTTATTTGGTTTTGGGTGAGTAAGTGATCTTTGAGAAGAGACTTGAATTTATAAACAGGTAGTGTTTCTTTTATATTTACAGGTAATGAATTCCAGATTTTAGGGCCTTTTATGTGCATTGAGTTTTTGCATAGCGTGAGATGGACACGAGGAATATCAAAGAGTGATCTGTGCCTTGTGTTATGGTCATGTGTTCTGTTGAGGTTGGCAAGGAGATGTTTGAGGGGAGGGTTAATATCAGAGTTGAGTGTTCTATGTATGTAATAGGTGCAGTAATAAGTATGGATGTTTTGTATGGTGAGTAGGTTGAGTGTATTGAATATTGGTGGAGTGTGCTGCCTGTAGTGAGAATTTGTTATCATTCTAACTGCAGCCTTTTGTTGGGTAATTAGTGGTCTGAGATGGTTACTTGTTGTTGAGCCCCATGCACAAATTCCATAGGTGAGATAGGGGTAAATAAGAGAGTGATATAGGGCCAGGAGGGCTGACTGTGGAGCATAGTACCGTATCTTCGATAGTATGCCTACAGTCTTGGAAATTTTCTTAGAAATTTGTTGTATATGTGTATGAAATTTGAGTCTATTATCAAGGTGGATTCCTAAGAATTTTCCCTCTGTTAGCTTTGTGATAGGTGATCCGTTTATCATTATGTTAAGAGGGACATCTGTAGCTCTGTTACCAAACTGAATGAAGTAGGTTTTGTCAATGTTTAGTGTAAGTTTGTTAGTACTCATCCAGGTAGATATTTTCTGTAATTCGGTATTTACAGTATTGGCTAGCGTGACTGGGCTCGGGTGGGAGAAGACGTATGTTGTGTCATCAGCAAATAGTGTGGGTTTGAGTAATTGAGAAGCATTTGGTAGGTCATTTATGTATAGGAGAAAGAGAAGAGGGCCAAGGACACTTCCCTGTGGGACACCAACTGTAATTGGTTGTGCAGAAGAGTTTGCCCCATTTGCGTACACATATTGGCTTCTGTTGCTGAGGTATGACTTGAGGTAGTTGAGGGAGTGCCCTCTTATACCATAGTGTGATAATTTTACGTGGAGCAAGTCATGGTCAACTGTATCAAAAGCTTTACGTAAGTCAATGAAGATCCCCAGTGGGACTTCTTTTTTCTCTATTGCAGTGTATATATGTTCTAGCATGTGTATAATAGCATCATTAGTATTTTTATTAGGCCTGAATCCAAATTGGCAGGGGTTGAGTATGTTTTGGGAGATAAGGTAGGAGTAGATTCGTTTATGAATTAATTTTTCGAAGATTTTTGAGAGAGGGTGTAAGTTGGATATTGGCCTATAGTTATTCAACTCTGTTTGGTCTCCTCCTTTGTGGATCGGGGTGACCCTTGCTATTTTGAGTACTGTAGGGAAGGTGGAGGATTCAATGGATTTGTTAAAGAGTGTTGCAATGATTGGTGATAGCACTTGTGACACTTTTTTGTATATAAAGGGTGGTAAGGTATTTAAATCTCCTGCCTTGTTTTTTAGTGCGTTGATAATAAGGGAGACTTCGTATGGGTTAGTCGGAGCTAGGAACAGTGTGTTCGGGTAGTTGCCGGTGAGGTAGTCATTTGGTGGGGTATCTGATCTTGGGATTTTATTGGCAAGGTTTTGTCCTATAGTGGAGAAGAAATCATTGAGTCTGTTTGCTGTTTCTGTTGGTGGGAGTTGGGGTTCATCTGATTTTGCTAATTTTATTTCGCTATTTCGTGATATCTTTTTTGTTCCCAGAATTTCTGATAGGGTTTTCCAGGTCTTTTTTATATCACCTCGTAAGTTGGATAATCTGTTCTCATAATACAATTTTTTGCCCTTCTTATCAGGCTGGTTAGGATTGACGAGTAACGTTTTGTTTGGTCTCTGGTTATGTGACCCATTCTGTACTGTTTTTCATATTGGTGTTTTGTATTTATGGATTTGAGAATGCTGGGTGTTAGCCAGGGACTGTTTAGTCTCTTAGCTGTCATCTGCTTAGTTTTTTTAGGGCAGCGCTTGTTATAGAGGTATTGAGTCTTTTTTAGAAAATTATTAATACATTCGTCAATATCTGTATTGATTTCTAGCTCAGTGTGCCAGTCAATGTTTGCTACTGCTGTTGTGAAGTTATTAATGGCTGCCTCATTGTGAAGTCTGAAGGTGACTTTAGTAGTGTCTTGGGGTAATTTACCAAGAGTTGTTATGAGGAAAGTAGGGTAGTGGTCTGTGGTATTATCTGTAATTATGCCTGATTTTAAAGGGGATATGGTGTTGGTCCAGATGTGGTCAAGTAGGGAAACACTAGTCTCTGTAACTCTTGTAGGTTTTGTTACTGTTGGTAGCAACATACAGTTACTCATTGTGTTTGTGAATTCAGTAACGTGTGGGTCCTGGTCTTGCAGGAGATTTATATTGAAGTCACCTGAGAGTAGTAAGTGATCTTTGTTCATGCGTGCATCAGTTATCATACTTCCTAGGTTTTGACTAAATTGGCTAATGTTTGACTGTGGAACTCTGTAGATGTTTATCAATGTGAGAGGTTTTTGTAGGTATTTGGATTTGAATTTGGCTATTATATATTCCCCATGTTCATCTCTTGTGCAAGTATTAGTGATACATTCTAGTTGGTCTGAGTAGTATATGGCTGTGCCACCCCCTTGTTGGTCTGGCCTACAGTTGTGTATGGCTGTGTAACCAGGAATGGCATAGACATCTGTACTATCAGGCTTTAGCCAGGTTTCAGTTAGTGTAATGATGGACATATTGGCATGTAAGGAATTTAGTAATGCTATGAGGTCATCGTAATGCTTGCTTAAAGATCTGATATTGTAGTTAAAGATAGTTATGTTGTTGTTGGCACTGAGAAGTGCCTTTGATTGTTCTGCAGTGTAGTAATTACAGTAACTGTTTGATTCATTTAAGTCATTAAATAAGAGGTTGGTATCTGGATCAATGCTTGTAATCATAAGATTTGTAGTGAATCTATAGTTAGAATTAAGTATAAAACAAAGTAAATAGTCTTAAGCTAAAAAGTAGCACCTGAATTATTTAACAAATGTAAAATAATGAGCTAAGGTAGTTTTTTTTTTTTTTTTTAAGCTAAAATAAAGGAGACAATATAAAAGGGACTAGTACAAATAAAGTGATGATCAAATAATGGAGCTTGGGAATATGATAGTAGGTAGTACTATAAAATAAATGAGCTTTGGAATATAATGGCAAAATTGTGAACTTGTTCTACTTTAGAACCTGAGAATAGCACCTTGATTATTTTAACAATTGTGAATGTATAAGCTAGGGTAGTTATATAAAGCTAAAATAAAGGAGAAAATATATAAGGGACTAAAATTAACTAATGGTAAACAAAGTTAAATGGACAGATGGTCACTATGAAATAATATTGGTTTAGGAGTAAGATCTGATTTGTAATATTAGATAAATTGAGCAGTTTATTGCACAATAAAAGTAAAAAAAAAATGAGGTAGTTGGTACTAGCTAGCAAAAGATAGTTTTGGTACTTGCAAAAAAGTAATTGGAATATACACTAATTGCATACACAATGTAAAGTGACTAAAAAAACAAGTAGTGATAAACAAAATTAAATGGACAGGTAAGAAAAAATGAATATTATTAAATTGGAGTAAGATTTGACTTTTAATTTAAAATTATGAGCAATTAATAGCAGTAAGAAAGAAGTATAGAGTATTGGAGGTAGTTGGCATTAGCTAGTGATGAAAAATAATAAAAATAATAATGTACAATATAATAGTAACGTACACTATATGCACCACACGTATATATGTATTAAGGGCACTTATCTAATCTGTTACAGAAATGTCAGCTTTTCTAAGGAAGGCAGAGAAATCATGTTCGTTTGAGATGGTATATTGTTGTCCTGTTGATGTTTTCCTTACTAGTATTTTCCCATCTCGCGTGAAACACTAGGTTGTTGTACTAGACAATAGCCACAAACTAGGTTGTACTAGACAATCACAAACTAGGTTGTACTAGACAATAACCACAAACTAGGTTTTTGTACGAGACAATAACCACAAACTAGGTTGTACTAGACAATAACCACAAAATAGGTTGTACTAGACAATAACCACAAACTAGGTTGTTTTACTAGACAATAACCACAAACTAGGTTGTTGTACTAGACAATAGCCACAAACTAGGTTGTACTAGACAATAATCACAAACTAGGTTGTACTAGACAATAACCACAAACTAGGTTGTTGTACTAGACAATAGCCACAAACTAGGTTGTACTAGACAATAATCACAAACTAGGTTGTACTAGACAATAGCCACAAACTAGGTTGTACTAGACAATAGCCACAAACTAGGTTGTACTAGACAATAATCACAAACTAGGTTGTACTAGACAATAACCACAAACTAGGTTGTACTAGACAATAACCACAAACTAGGTTGTACTAGACAATAACCACAAGCTAGGTTGTTGTACTAGACAATAACCACAAACTAGGTTGTTGTACTAGACAATAACCACAAACTAGGTTGTTGTACTAGACAATAACCACAAACTAGGTTGTTGTACTGGATAATAACCACAAACTAGGTTGTTGTACTGGATAATAACCGCAGGCCCATACTGGAGTACGCAGCACCAGTATGGAAGACCACACCTGGTCAAGCACATAAAGAAATTGCAGAAAGTGAGAGGTTTACTACAAGACTAGTCCTGGAGCTAAGGGGTGAGTCCTATGAGGAGAGGTTAAGGGAACTCAACCTGATGACACTGGACGACAGAGGAGATAGGGGACACATGATAACGATGTACAATATACTAAGGAGAATTGACAAGGTGAACAAGGACATAATGTTTCAGAATGGGAAACAGAAATAACAGGGCACAACTGAAGTAGAAAATTAAATGAGTCATAGGTACGTCAAGAAGTACTTTTTCAGCCTTAGAGTTGTCAGGAAGTACAACAATCTGAAAAATGAGGTTGTGGAGGCAGGATCCATACATGCTCTTGGAGCAGGGAGTGTGTGGACCTATTAGTGACCAGCAAAGAAGTGGGGCCAGCTGTGAATCGATCTATGCAACCACAAATAACTACAAATAGGTAAGCGTACACACACACACACACACACACACACACACACACACACACAAAACCTATAAGAGTTCTATGACAAGGTGACAGCAGTCAGACAAGACAGAGGGGGGTGGGTAGAGTGCGTTATCTTGGACTGTAAGAAGGCAGTTCCACACACGAGACTAGTGTAAAAGCTAGAGGACCAGGCAGGTATAACAGGGAATGCACTGCAATGGATCAGAGAATATCTGACGGGAAGGTAACAGCGAGTCATGGTACGTGATGAGGTGTCAGAATGGGTGCCTGTGACCAGCGGGGTTCCACAGGGGTCAGTCCGAGAACCGGTGATGTTTCTGGTATATGTGAATGACATGACGGAAGAAACACTCAGAAATGTCCCTGTTTGCAGACGATGTGAAGTTAATGAGAAGAATTCAGTCGGAGGAGAATTAAGGTAGGACTACAGAGGGATCTGGACAGGCTACAGGCCTGGTCCAGCAACTGGCTCCTGGAGTTCAACCCCACCAAGTGCAAAGTCATGAAAATCGGGGATGGGCAAAGAAGACCGCAGACAGAGTACAGTCTAGGGGGCCAAAGACTACAAACCTCACTCAAGGAAAATGATCTTGGAGTGTGTATAATACCGAGCACATCTGAGGCGAACATCAACCAAATAACTGCTGCAGCATATGGGCGACAAGCGAACCTAAGAATTGCATTCCAACATCTCAGTAAGGAGTCGTTCCGGACCCTGCACACCGTGTACGTCAGGTCCATATTGAAGTATGCAGCTCCAGTTTGGAGCCCTCACCTGACAAGCACGTCGGGAAACTAGAGAAAGTGCAAAGGTTTGCAACGAGACTAATCCCGGAGCAAACCTGTGGGGCATATCCTACGAGCAGAGGTTGAGAACTCGACCTGACAATAATGGAGGACGGAAGGTAAGGGGGGACATAACGACATATAAAATACTGAGAGGAATCGACAAGGTGGACAGAGACAGGGTGTTCCAGGGATGGTACACAGCAACAAGGGGGTCACAATTGGAAGTTAAAGACTCAGATGAGTCACAGGGATGTTAGGAAGTATTTCTTCAGTCACCTCCTACTTCCACTACCTCACTGGAAAGTGAGGTAGTGGACGCAGGTACCATACATAGCTTTAAGAGGTATGATAAAGCTCTTGGAGCAGGGAGAGTGGACCTAGTGGCGACCAGTGAAGAGGCGGGGCCAGGAGCTATGAATCGACCCCTTTAAACACAAATAGGTGAGTACACACGGTGGTGTATTTATTGTTGATAAACACCACTACCTCTTACCTACATCACCAAAATCTTTCACACACACAACAGAGCAACCCATTACCACCCAGTTTTTTTTTTTATTTTATTTAAAGCAATGCAAATACAAGTTGATATAAAACACAGAACAGATTAATACACAAGAATCCAACACAGTGATACCTCAACCAGGTCGTCTAAATACATGCAAAAGATTAATATTACCACCAAGTTAGCACTGCTAGTTGCTACTAGGGTCGGGCCAGCAGGGAACAGAACTGCCCCAGCCAGGTGGTCGGCGGGTGGGGTTGACGGGTAGTGGGCGGCCGGATGAAGGCGGGTGGGTGGTCCTTGGGGGGGGGGGGGGGGGTACTTGCGTATGTATACTAGCGACGGTTGGTGTTGCGTCACCTCCCAGGATGTTGGTGAGGAACGCTCACTCCTCGACTCCTGTTGTTGTTGCTGCTGCTTCAGCTGCAGCTCCATTGGCTGTTGCAGTTTGCCACCCCTACCGCTGCTCATGCTGCTGATACAGCTGTTCACATAACACTAGCCCTTGCACCTCAACACACGCAAAACAAGGGAAATAGTGCCAAGAGTGACACTATTCAAATCGCTTGTGTTCTCTCGTTTAGAGTACTGTTCAGTGTTGACAGCCCCGTTCAGGGCAAGAGAGATATCAAGAGCTGGAGTAGATACAGAAATCATTAACGACCCGTATAAAGCCAATAAAGCATTTAAATTACTGAGCGCTCCAAAGTCCTAAATATGTACTCACTGGGACGGAGGAGGGAGAGAGTATGCATAATAATATATACGTAATCCCAAATCTGCACACTGCCATACCAACATACTGGAGTGAGAGATATGCTAAGAAGTGCAAAATTAACCCAGCAAAAAGGATGATATGGGCACAACGAGAGAAAACTGTATCAACATCTGTGACCCCAGACTATTTAACATCTTACTAGGCAGAAGTCTTCAAGAGGAAACTTGACAAGTACCTCGGAGTGCCAGATCAACCAGGCTGTGAATGGATATGTTGGCCAGTAGGCCACCATCAGCAACAGCCTGGTGGACAGAGCAAGTACCAGACAAGCCTGGCCCAGGGTATGGCTCCAGAAGTAGGAAAACTCAAAACCCTTCAAAGGCATATCAAAAGTATGCAAGATACGGCAGCTGTACATCCAAATCCGCAGGAGGGAGAGTTGCAGCTTTTCTGCCTCCTGCAGAGCTATAGCTCAACCCTCTCAAGAAACCCAGGAGCTGGAGATCAACATTTTGAAGAGGCCCACAAGCATAAGTTTAATACCTTCAAAAGACCTAGGCGTTGTGTATCAACACCCTTAATGAGGACCAGGAAATGCAACCCAACCTAGTCTAACACTGAAAATATTTACTGAATAACACAACTGAGTGTACGTGCAAGTTTCATAAAGTAACACTGAAATATATCAAATATCATACAAAACTTGTATATATACTTAAACTGCATAAATACAATGACAGAAGAAGGAAGTTCAGGCAGACACCTACACTACACTTGAGCAAGTTACCTGCTAAACATCATACACAATAAAGTCATGCGTTGCGAACTGCATCGTTATGGGATTTCGTCATTGTGCGAACGTCACAGAGTGTACTTACACAAACCTAGATGGTATAGCCTACAACACACCTATGGTACAGCCTATTGCTCCTAGGCTACAAACCTTTGGGGACCTGATGAACAAGAGATTATATCAAGCACAAGAGAAAATGATGTCATCAAGAGATGCGGTAAACACAAGATGTACGAGGCTGCTGTCGGTGTAACACCCCATGCTGTTTTACACACATTTGTCCTGTTTCCTGACGAACCTTACCTAACCTAACCTAACCAAACTATATTTTTATAGTTTTTATAAGTAGAAAGAGTACACTCTAGAAGAATTATAAAATACACAGTATAGTAAATAAACCAGCATCACAATTGATGATCATTATCAAGTATGCACACTGTACATAACTGTATGTGCTAAACTGTCATGTGACAGGCAGTGTAGTAGGACTACCGTCGTATATATGGTCCATTATTTACCGAAACGTCGTTACGTGGCGCATAACTGTAGCGTGTTGTTAATGAGAAGCTATTGTAAATTATCAAATTTAAAAACATCAAAATAGGCTATTTTTTTAAATTTAATATTCAATTATATTCTATTTAAAATTCTCTACAAATCTATCAGAAAAACTTTGTATCTTCCTTTTTCAAATTGATTGGCAGTAGTAGGGTCCTGTGACAGGTATGGATATATCAATAACAACTGATGAAATAAAACTTGTAAAACAGGTTCCTACACAGTAAGATACATCAACAATAATTATTTAAAGTCAATCAGATTTGACATTCACGAGTTATCACAGGGAAACCAATATTTCAATTTTAAAAGTTCCAATAAAATTGGCAACTATACAACCCAAAACCAAACTGAAGCTTACTATAAGATGCACAAGTATTGAGGCGTTCTCTGTTAAATTAGGACTTACTTGAGCAAAATACGTTAGTGCTTTAAAGTTTGAAGCCGACCAGAAGAGTCATTCTCCAGTTATCACAAAAAATCAACACTTCTTTTTTTTCGTATCTGTTGGTCAATTGCCATATTTGTACCTAAACAATGTAAATTCCCTGACAAAAGGTCACCCGCACAAGCCCATAGTTACAAGAACTTTGTCGTAGTTACAGTACACCAGAAATGAGATTTGAACCTAGTCAAATTAGGTATTTTAAAGCAATAAACAAAAATAATGGAAGAAAACAAATCAACCAACCACATAAAAATATCCCCTCTGAGGGATTCTTAAAAATGGGACACCTAAAACAAACAGCATCTTGGTAAAGGAGACATCTACAATTGTACTGGTCAAACACTAGGGTGAGAAGGGTTGGATTTGAGAACCTGCCTAGTTTGGGCCAGTAACACCAATAGATGGGTGATTAGGCCAACAACCGCGAGGCCTGATCTGAGACCGGGCGGCGAGGGGTGGTGACCCTAGAAATGGACTACTGGTAACCTACAGGAGGAGGGGGGGGGGAGTTGCTCTGTATGTTACAGACTCGCTCACGTATACTCAGTTACTTAACACCGTTAATGATATAGTCAAAGTTTTGGTGATTAAAATTAAAAACCTAAATTTAATCATATATAATAATAATAATAATAATAATAATAATAATAATAATTATTATTATTATAATAATTTTATTTCTACAAGTACAAGTACAAGGTATACAGGCATAGCTGACAACGGCATATTACTATATTTCTACAAAGCCGCTTGTTATGCTGAGCATTTCGGGCAAATTAGGTCAGTTACACAAATAACCCGCACATAAAAGAGAGAAGCTTACGACGACGTTTCGGTCCGACTTGGACCATTGACAAAGTCACTTTATGTGACTTTGTCAGTGGTCCAAGTCGGACCGAAACGTCGTTGTAAGCTTCTCTCTTTTATGTGCGGGTTATTTGTGTATCGTTCCAGTCACGGTATTGTGCCTTTTTGTTATTTAAATTAGGTCAGTTTTGTCCCAGGATGCGACCCACACCAGTCGACTAACACCCAGGTACCCATTTTATACTGATGGGTGTTTTAAGGAAACACGGCCTAATGTTTTCCAGCCGTACCGGGGATTCGATATCCGGACCTCAGCGTGAGAGCTGAGTGCGCTAGTGATCGAGCTACGGGGCAAATGCGAATTCCCAGCAGTTCAAATATTTATTGCATGCTGACTTTAATTTAAGAATATATGGAAGAATGTAGCAAAGACTGTATTTACAGGGAATCCCAGGAGCCAGTCTGAATGAAGAGTCTCAACTGATCTACTAAGACTTTGCAAGAAATTAGCGAAAGTGACTAGACTAGAGAATACCTTAGACCTTATATTCATGAAGATCAGGCATGGAATATAATAGTGTCAAAGACTGTGAAATCAGAGCACAACCTAATACAAGTTCAGTCATGTAGACTCACTGGTTCTTATCAACAAAACACACTCAATCATGAGAGATAATAAATCGTGAGCTTACTGAAATATGCTGGGAAAGCAACATGATAAACGAAGACTCAAATGAGTATTTCGAGAGGATAAGCTCAATGGCACAAGAATTTTGCTCCAGATACATACCATGACGAAGGCTGGAAAGAAGGGAAACCCTTTATAAATGAAGACGATGAATAAAGGCAGCAAACTCTCAAGAAGGAAAAGCATGGCTGGCTAGAGAAAGAGAAAACATTCAGCTCAAACTGAATGCATCACAGAGTCCAGGAGATATCAAGGGAGGAAACAACTAAGTGAAACTGAGAAAAATCCAGGGCAAAAATATCTAGCATTGAGCCTATGATTAAATGAGACAGAACACACATTGACGACAACAAAGAAATAAGTGAAATATTGAAATTCCAATACCATTCAGTGTTCAGTGAACCATTAATCAACCTAACGATTGAAGAAAACACAAAACATTAGAAAAGCTTCATAATCTGATATTAAGCCTAACGTCTAACGTGACTTCAAAGCCACTGATTACATGTCCATACACCCTTCTTCAGGTCCTGACTTGTGGATATACCTTCGATGAGTTTCGAGTCCTACTACTCTCGGAGCCCGGCCGTGGGCCAGCTGTTGCTGCTGCCCCACATACCCATCACAGCCTGGTTGATCTGGCACCTGGTGAAGATATCTGTCTAGTTTTCTCTTGAAGACTTCTATACTTGTTCCAGCCGTGTTTCTGATAACTTCTGGTAAGATACTGAATAGTCTGGGGCCATAAATTATGCCCACCGCATCCCTGTTCTTCACTGGGTTTATTTTACACTTCCTCCCATATCTCTCGCTCCAGTACGTTGTTAAGGCAGTGCGCCGATTTCGAACCAGGCTCTCAAGTACTTTCTAGAAGGAACACTGCAACAGGCCTACTGGCCTATGCGAGGCAGCTCCAATTCTCCCACCGGCTTAAGCCAATGCCTTGACCTAGTGAGGTCAGACACGTCACTTAAGGGAGGAGCAGTGCATCCGACCTAGTAGCACAAGCTAGTCAGGTCCAACTCACACCCACCCACACCCACTCATGTATTTATCCCATTTTTAAAACTACACAACGTCATAGCGTCTGTGAAGGTACTCGAGAGTTTGTTCCACTCATCCACAACTCTATTACCAAACCAGTACTTTCCTATATCCTTCCTGAATCTGAATTTTTCCAATTTAAAGCCATTGCTGCGAGTCCTGTCTATGTTAGATATTTTTAGCACGCTATTTACATCCCCTTTATTAATTCTTGTTTTTCATTTATACACCTCGATCATATCCCCCCTAATTCTACGCCTTTCTAGAGAGTGCAGATTCAGGGCCCTCAGTCTATCCTCATAGGGAAGATTTCTGATACATGGGATCAACTGTGTCATTCTCCTTTGTATGTTTTCCAGAGCATTTATATCCATTCTGCAATTCGGTGACCAGAACTGTGCAGCATAATCGAATGAGACCTAACCAAAGATATATAGAGTTGAAGAACAGCCTGAGGACTTCTATTATTTATACTTCTTGATATGAAGCCAAGGATTATGTTAGCTTAATTGGGAACACTAATGCACTGTTGTCTTGGTTTTAGATTACTACTAACCTACTAGCCAGGATTCCTAAATCCTTTTTGCAATCCGTAATATTAAGATCTACATTATTTAATTTATATGTGGCATGGTTATTTTCCTTTCCAACATTTAGAACTTTGCATTTGTCTATATTAAACTGCATCTGCCACTTTTCCGACCACTGCATCAGTCTATTCAAATCATCCTGGAATGCTCTAATGTCCTCATTAGAATGAATTGGACGGCCTATTTTGGTGTCATCAGCAAATTTGCTTATGTCGCTATTTATTCCCTCATCTATGTCGTTTATACAGATTGTGAACAAGGGGCCCAACACTGACCCCTGCGGAACACCGCTTGTGACGTGCCCCCACTCTGATTTCTCCTCATTTATGCAAACTCTCTGCTGCCTATTCGTCAACCATGCCTCAACCCAGGAAAAAATTTCTCCTCCTATTCCGTGTGCCTTAAGTTTCCTCAATAGCCTCTGATGTGGAACTCGATCGAAAGCCTTACTGAAGTCCATATACACAATATCATATTCAGTACCATGATCTACCTCCTCAAATACCTTAGTGAAGAAAGTTAGTAAATTCGTAATACAGGAACGCCCCTTTGTAAAACCGTGTTGAGATTCATTAATCAATTCATGCTTTTCGAGATGGCTACGAATTGCTTCGGCAATTATTGATCCCATAAATTTTTCCCACTATGGAGGTTAGGCTTATTGGTCTATAGTTCGAAGCCAAGGACCTGTCACCTGCCTTGTAAATAGGTATTACATTTGCCATTTTCCACTTATCAGGCACTATGCCAGTTTGTAGTGACATGTTAAAAAGATTAGCCAAAGGTATGTTAAGTTCCTCTTTACATTCCTTTAAAACTCTTACAAACAGTTCATCAGGACCCGGGGATTTGTTAGCTTTTAATTTCTCTATTTGTCTGAGGACCATGTCACTAGTTACCGCAATTGTGCATAGTTTATTATCGTCCTGTTCTACATGATCTATTATTTCTGGAATTTTGCTAGTATCTTCCTGAGTAAAAACTGAGAGGAAGTAAGAATTGAAAATTTCACACATAACCTTATCACTGTCAGTGATCTGACCTGAGTTACTCTTAAGTGGGGCTATCTTGTCCCTAATCTTAATCTTACTTCTGTATACCTGAAAGAACCCTTTTGGGTTAGTCTTCGAATCCCTTGCGACCTTAGCCTCATAATCCCTTTTTGCTTTTCTTATTCCTTTGTTTTTTTTTAATTCTCTCTTTAACTGAATATACTGATTTCTTAACTGCCCATCCCCTCTTTTGATACGCCTATATATGCCTCTCTTTTGACCAATGAGATGTTTTAATCTATTGTTCATCCATTTGGGATCATTTTTGTTAGATCTAATTTACCTACTCGAAACAAAAGTTGTCTGGGCAGCTAGAATTATGCTCTGAAAAACGTCATACTGGCAACCAAGACCACCTATCTGACCCATAGTCAGGACATCCCAATTTAGCCCACGCAGGTAATTTTTCAGTCCCACGAAATCGGCCAAGCGAAAGTCTGGGACAGAGATTTTATTGCAGTTATCCAGGCAAACTCCATGATGGTTTAGAAAGACACGTAAGCAAACACTATAACATAGAAGTGATCAAGGTCCCAGGACCGAAACGTTTTCTAATAAATATGTTATAGTGTTTGCTTACGTGTCTTTCTAAACCAACTTGTCGGTATTTATTACCAAGGTTTATACCAAACTCCATGATATATTGGAATTAAGTGATTTGTGATCACTTTTCCCTAGCTCATCATTAACCTCAAGATTATTAACTAGTGATTCTTTGTTGGCAAGAACCAAGTCAAGTAGATTGTTTCCTCTAGTTGGTTCTGTCACAAACTGTTTTAAAAAGCAATCCTGAACCGTATCAAGAAAGTCACTAGACTCAAGATTTCCTGTCACATTGTTCCAATCAATTTGTCTAAAGTTAAAATCTCCCATTAAAACAACATTTTCATATCTAGATGCCTTATGAATTTCGTCCTATAGCAGCTTACTGCACTCTCTATCAAGGTTTGGGGGCCTATAAATCACACCCAAAATTAACTTTTCCCGCCCCACGAGAAACTGTAGCCAAATAGATTCCGTGTCCGATGTTTCTAATCTTATATCTTGTCTAACACAACAATTTAAATTATCTCTGACGTACATCGCCACTCCACCACCCTTCCTGTTGACCCTATCAGTGTGGAATAGTTTATAACCCTGTATGTTGCATGCAGAAGGCATTTCTCTATCTTTCAAGTTGAACCAGGTCTCTGTTATACCAATATCATCTATATTACCTGCACTTGCAAGTAATCTTAGCTCATCTATTTTATTTCTTAGACTCCTACTATTTGTATAGTAAAGCTTAAGGGAGCTAGTCACTCGTTACCCTCTACTATCTCTCTTTGTTTGCTGATCAAGACTAAGGCGTTCCCAGTAATTTAAATGCTTTACTGGCTCTATGCGGGCTGTAAACGATCTCTGTATTCGTTCAAGCTCTGATATTTTTCCTGTCTTGAATGAAGCCGTTAGCACTGAACAATATTCCAAATAAGGGAGCACTAGCGATTTGAAGAGTGTCACCACTGGCATTATTTCCATTGTTTTGAAAGTTCTAAATACCAATACTCGTGATCTTTGTCTTATGTCCTTTGAAAGAAGGGTCAGCTGACATAATTATTCTCAAGTCTTTCATGTGTTCCTTTCGTTCTATTTGGTGATCTTCTTGAGTTTTGTAAACAGTGTTCCTTTTGAGTTCTTCATTCTTACCATACCTAAGCAGCTGGAACGTCCTGTTCTCCACTGCCCACTGGAAAACACTGCTTGCATCTTGCAGTAATTTTTTCAGTGTCCTCTACCGTAGTGACTCTCATGCTTATCTTAGTGGGGCGTTTTTATCTGTTATGAGGATGAGAAACAGCAGAGATGACAGTACGGTGTCTTGGGGAACTGACTTTTTTACCTCGTTGATGCGGGATTTTGCTCTGTTTACAATTACTTTTTGTATTGTGTATGTTAGGAATCCGAAAATCCATCTGCTTATCTTCCACTTAATGCCTATGGCCCCTCATTTTATGCGCTATCGCTCAATGATTTGCATTTGTCAAATACCTTTGGAAAATTTGTGTATAGTCTGGGCAGCTCAGGTCATAACATTCTCTGAACTGTGTTAAAGATTTGCACATCGCTGGGTGGAAATACCTGCTCTCTCTGTCAGACACTTTCCCCTCTACCAACATGTTCACACACTTTCTGTTGTGTTTATTTCAGCATGTTCTCCTATATAGACACATACCTTTCGCATATTTGCAAATGCCCTAACTGCCTATATTTACTGAGGATGAATCTTCCCCGAGTTCTGCCAAGTGATCTGTATTCTTTTTACTTTCATCTAGGCATATTTCTTCCATTCCATGTATTCCTGCTATAAATTTCTCTTCTTCCTTCCTTTTTTCTCTACGTCATGTACCCATTTTTTTTTTTTTTTTTGGTCTTTTTTGAGTTGCCCTGAATGACATTCTCCACCCTTATTTCATCTCCTTGGCCCTTACCTTTATTGTTATTTTCGTCCTCTCCTTGTTCCCTACATTATCACCTACCTTATATAATATTCTATGGGGAGGGAACCTGAACACTGAAGTCATCCCATACATTAAAAACCACCAATACATCCCCACTCCACAAAGGTGGCAGCAAAGCAACTCCAAAAACCGTTAGTGGTGATGCCCCACATTATTTATTTATTTATTTATTTATTTATTTATTTATTTATTTCCAATTTGTGCACACATACAGAGGTACAAAAAAAGTACAGATAAGAGCAGTATGCCAAAGCCACTTATACTATGCATAGCATTACGGGCTGGCTTAAAATTAACTTAAGATTAACTAAGCAATGATTATTATTATTATTATAATCAAAAAGAAGCGCTAAGCCACAAGGACTATACAGCGCTGCTACTAAGCAATGATGAAATCAGTGATAAAACATTAATGTAAACAGATAACTATAAAGCACAAGTGAGTATTACAAAGACAGGTCATATGGTTGCATTCAGTTAGGTAGTGATTCTGTTAGGTAGTGTATTTAAAAAATAATAAAGTTAGATTGGGTTTTAGGTTTAACATTTATGTGATATAATTGTGAGAAACATTTAAGATATACAATTTATAATGTTCAGTTATTCAGTATTTATTTGGTTTTGGGTGAGTAAGTGATCTTTGAGAAGAGACTTGAATTTATAAACAGGTTGTGTTTCTTTTATATTTACAGGTAATGAATTCCAGATTTTAGGGCCTTTTATGTGCATTGAGTTTTTGCATAGTGTGAGATGGACACGAGGAACATCAAAGAGTGATCTGTGCCTTGTGTTATGGTCATGTGTTCTGTTGAGGTTGGCAAGGAGATGTTTGAGGGGAGGGTTAATATCAGAGTTAAGTGTTCTATGTATGTAATAGGTGCAGTAATAAGTATGGATGTTTTGTATGGTGAGTAGGTTTAGTGTATTGAATATTGGTGGAGTGTGCTGCCTGTAGTGAGAATTTGTTATCATTCTAACTGCAGCCTTTTGTTGGGTAATTAGTGGTCTGAGATGGTTAATTGTTGTTGAGCCCCATGCACAAATTCCATAGGTGAGATAGGGGTAAATAAGAGAGTGATATAGGGCCAGGAGGGCTGACTGTGGAACATAGTACCGTATCTTCGATAGTATGCCTACAGTCTTGGAAATTTTCTTAGAAATTTGATGTATATGTGTATGAAATTTGAGTCTATTATCAAGGTGGATTCCTAAGAATTTTCCCTCTGTTAGTTTTGTGATAGGTGATCCATTTATCATTATGTTAAGAGGGACATCTGTAGCTCTGTTACCAAACTGAATGAAGTAGGTTTTGTCAATGTTTAGTGTAAGTTTGTTAGTCCTCATCCAGGTAGATATTTTCTGTAATTCGGTATTTACAGTATTGGCTAGCGTGACTGGGCTCGGGTGAGAGAAGACGTATGTAGTGTCATCTGCAAATAGTGTGGGTTTGAGTAATTGCGAAGCATTTGGAAGGTCATTTATGTATAGGAGAAAGAGAAGAGGGCCAAGGACACTTCCCTGTGGGACACCAACTGTAATTGGTTGTGCAGAAGAGTTTGCCCCATTTGCGTACACATATTGGCTTCTGTTGCTGAGGTAAGACTTGAGGTAGTTGAGGGAGTGCCGTCTTATACCATAGTGTGACAATTTTACGTGGAGCAAGTCATGGTCAACTGTATCAAAAGCTTTACGTAAGTCAATGAAGATCCCCAGTGGGACTTCTTTTTTCTCTATTGCAGTGTATATATGTTCTAGCATGTGTATAATAGCATCATTAGTATTTTTATTAGGCCTTTTAAAAGTGTTTTAAGAACCAAGACTGCCAGTCACATGGAATCACAGCAGTTGCACAATCCAGGTCAGCATGGGTTCAGAACAGGTCACTCCTGCCTCTTACAACTGTTGGACCATTACGACGTGGTCTTGGAGGCACTGGAAAACGAGCAAAATACAGTTATAGCGTACACAGACTTTGCAAAGCCTTTGACAACTATGATCAAGGTGTAAAAGTTCCGAAAATGCGTACAAAACGAATAACTGGAAAAGCTGACAGATGGATATTCAATTATCTAAAACCCAGAGTATAATAGTGAACAGAGTGAAATCAGAGACTATTATAATGAAAAGTTCTTTTCCCCAAGGCACAGTACTGGCCTCTGTTCTCTTTCTCATTCTCATATCCGACATGGACAAATATCACAGCACTGGATCATCCTTTACAGACAATACTAGTAACTGGTTGAGAGTGGTATCAATTGAGTACCTAGCAAACCTCCAAGGTGATACAAGTGTCTTCTAGTGGGACACCGACAATATGATGCACAATGTCGACAAATTTCAGTTACGATGTTACAGGAGGAAATAAAAACATGATCGGAGTACAAGACAAACTCAAATCACTCAGTAGAGCTAAGTTTAATATGAGAGACCTGGAAGTGATAATGTCAGATCTCACGGTCAAGGAGCACAACACTCAGTATCGCAACTTGACTCCTAAAACAAGAGATACAGAGTCAGTGATGACACTTCATGTAAACTCGCACATAAACTCCCTAGAACATAGACGAAAAAGATACATAATCTACACCTGAAAGATTCTGGAGCGATTGCTTCCAAATCTGCACGGTGAAATCACAACATATGAACATAAACAGGCCTAGCAGGGGAGCAATGAGTACACTGAGAGAACACAATAAGTGTAAAGGGAACACAACTCTTCAATACCCTCCCCTCGTGCATGACGACTACCTTGAGACGCCTATGGCTGTCTTCAAGAGTGAACTAGACAAATTCCTCAAATCAGTTCCTGATCAGGTGTGTCAGTAGTGTCACTGATTTCCTATGTAATATACTTGTGTAGTATATATAGAGATTCCCAGCTACGTTATACATACGATCCCTGACTAACTGTATAGGGTCCGTGGCTAGCTGTGACGTCACGAGCCCCGTGCGCGCTTGCCCTCAGGCCTCCTCCTCAGATTTCGGCTAGGCACAGATTCAACAAAGCGAGACCTTGGGCTCCCCCTCAAGACTCTCGCAATAATGTTACCAACCACCCTAGTGTGTATTTCTTCAACAACTACCCTAGTGTGTATTTCTTCAACCGTCTAATATCTCCGGAACACCCACCCAACAGAAGGGCTGTGGTACATATGTTTGGCTGTGGGTGGCGGGCACCAAGGATGGTAACCTCTGGAGGTCTACCTGGAGGACGTTCCGGGGAATCAACGCCCCTGCAGCCTGCTCAGCGACCAAGCCTCACGGTGGATCAGCGCCTGCTGTTAGTGCTAGCCACATGTTGTCCAATGTACGAACATCAGCCCGGTTGGTCAGGTATTGATTTTAGGTATCTGCCCAGCTTCCTTTTGATGACAGCCAGGGGTCTATTGGTAATTCCCCTTACGTTTACTGGGAGGCAGTTGAACAGTCTTGGGTCTATGACACTATGTTATCTCTTACTGTACTTACGGCACCCCTGCTTTTCATTGGGGGTATGTTGCACTGCCTGCCGAGTCTTGGTTTCATAGGAAGTGATTTCTGAGTGCAGATTTGGGATTAGTCTAGGATTTTGCAGGTGTAAATAATAATGAAACTTTCTTACCTATATTCCAGGAAGTACAGGTCAAGAAACCTTAAATGGTCCCAGTAATTAATGTGCTTGACTGTACTTATTCGTCAAGTAAAATTTCTCTGAACATTCTTCAGATCTGCAATTTCACCTGCCTTGAAAGTGGTCGTTAGTGTACAACAATATTCCAGCCTGGAGTGAACAAGTGGTTTGGCATCCCTTGTTCTGAAGCTTCTCGTCCAACCTATCATCTTCCAAGCAGATGTGATACTGACATTGTTGTGATCTTTGAACGTTAGATTCATTATCACTCCCAAGTCCTTCACAATCATTTTCCGCTCTATTGTGTGGTTAGAATTTGTTTTATGCTGCGATCTAGATTTTATTTCCTTAAGTTTTCCACAGTAGAGTTAATGAAATTTGTCCTCATTGAACTTCATAAATTTTTTTCTGTGGCCCACCGAAAGACTTGGTATATATCTGCTTGGAGATTTGCAGTGTCCTCCATGGATGACTCTTGAAAATTCTAGTATCGTCAGCAGAGGAAAACAGTGCTATGATTTACATCTCTATGTCAGTTATGAAGATGAGGAAAAGGATGGGGGCGGAGCACTGCACTTTATGGAACAGAGCTTTTCACTGTGGCAGCCTCTAAACTCTATTTACTATTACTCCGTGTTCTACTGGTTAGAAAGTTGAAGATCCATCTACCTACTTTTCCCGTTATTTCTCTATTAAGCATTCTTTGTGCTATTACACCTTGATAGCAATTGCCCAAGGCTTTCGCCAAGTCTGTGTATACTATATGTGGCAGTAACTACCGAAGGCCTGGTCAGTGACTGGGCCGCGAGGTAATGACTACCAGAACAGGTGTCAGTCAGGTTCACCGTGAGTGTAGGTGACAAAACTTAAAAAGCACTGACCATCAATACTGTGTGTAGTGTTCAGTCATCACCACAAACTGACCATCAGTACCGTGTGTAGTGAATATCATAAATGGTATACAATACCAACAGGTTGGTAGGTTGTTAGGTAACCTAACAATCTGTCGGTATTTTATACCATTTTAATGTTCAGGTTGGTAGGTAAGACACATGGGCAACAGTTAAGCAACTTTATTCCGAAACGTTTCGCCTACACAGTAGGCTTCTTCAATCGAGTACAGAAAGTAGGCAGGAGCAGTAGAGATGTGAAGACGATGTAGTCAGTCCAATACCCTTGAAGTCGTAGATTTGTGGTTGTCAGTCCCTCAGCCTGGAGAAGAGTTCTGTTCCACAGTCTGAAACAGACTGAAGAGACAAACTACAGGGTGGAGACTTGTATATTGTCGGCAGGAGAGGTGCAGAGTGGTGAACAACAGGAGTTTGAGGTAATCAGTCCCTCAGCCTTGAGTCGATGTAGTCAGTCCATCAATAGTGAAAAGTATACAGCATATGTGCGAAGTAGCAGCAGCAGTCATTGTTGGTATCATACTCACAGAATGTAGTCACTGAGAGGTCACGTCACTCTCAGATCCAACAATTCTCACTTGAAAGAGTTGTCCAAGGTGTTTTCTCTTCTGTACCAAGATGCCATTGTGTTGCAGTGTCTGACAGAGTGAATGTCATAAATGGTATACAGTACCGACAGGATGGTAGGTAAGACTGTTTCAGACCATGAAACAGAACTCTTCTCCAGGCTGAGGGACTGACAACCTCAAATTTACGACTTCAAGGGTAATGGACTGATTGCATCGTCTTCACATCTCTACTGCTCCTGCCTACTTTCTGTACCCGACTGAAGAAGCCTGTATAGACGAAACGTTACGGAACAGAGGTGCCTAACTGTTGCCCATGTGTCTTACCTACTGACCATCAATAGTGTTTGTAGTGTTCAGTCATCACCACACAATGACCATCAATACTGTGTGTAGTGTCAGGCATCACCACACAATGACCATCAATACTGTGTGTAGTGTCAGGCATCACCACACAATGACCATCAATACTGTGTGTAGTGTCCAGTCATCACTACAAACTGAACATCTGTTCATCCTTCACGTTCCCGTGTAAGCGTCCTGTCTCCCCCATCCCTCCCACGTTCGCCGGTTACATGACGTCACCATCACTCCCCCACCCACAAACCTCACACATCCCAAAATCCATAACTGCTGTGTATGAGAAAGACTATCCTGAGAGATGGTAATTCCCAAGTGACAGGTAACTGCAGCTCTGTTGGAAGGTAACCTGTGAAGCTGCCACAGCGATGAACCCTTGCTAGAATACTGGACAATATCCTCACTGACGTAATGAGGTGTCCCAGCTGAGGCTGAAACACTTCAGCACCTTGTATGAGGCCCATCCTGCATGATGGAATATGACAGCAAACATATATACCAGACAAAGCTATGATGAATACGCTAGCAGCATAATACTGATGTACACAATTTATAATAAAAAGAATCCGACACTTCTTTCTCTGATCCCCTCAAGCTCTCCCTCACCCTCAAGCTCCTCCCTCATCCTCAAGCTTCTCCCTCACCCCTAAGCTTCTCCCTCATCCTCAAGCTTCTCCCCATCCTCAAGCTTCTCCCCACCCTCAAGTTCCTCCCCATCCTCAAACTTCTCCCTCAGCCCCAAGCTTTTCCCACCCTCAAGCTTACCCCCCCACCCTCAAGCTTCTTCCCCACCCTCAAGCTTCTCAGATCCCTCAAGCCTCTCCCACGTGCCTCCCCTCCCTCAAGACACCCTTCTCCAAAACCTCTCCACACTCACGCCTCCCCCTCACGCCTCCCCCCTACCCCTCAAGACTCTTCGAACACGCACGCTCTCCCCCCCCCCCCCCCCCTCACGCCTCCCCTCACACACACACACACATCGTGGACCATGCAGTAACGTCCACAACATTTCATTCAAAACTTGCTGGCTCACCAGAGGGAAATATTACTAAAAACAACCTTGCTATACTACTACTGCTATACTACTACTACTACTACTACTACTACTACTACTACTGCTGCTGCTGCTGCTGCTGCTACCGCCGCCGCTGGTAGTGCTAGTACTGCTGATACTGTTGTTGCTGCTAGTGATAGTATTCCTACTACTACTACTACTAGTGCTGCTGTTAGTACTAGTGCTGTTGCTAGTGTTGCTGCTGCTGCTAGTGCTAGTGCTGTTGCTAGTGTTGTTGCTGCTGCTGCTGCTAGTGCTACTACTGCTGCTGTTGCTGCTACTCCTACTCCTGCTGCTGTTGCTGCTACTCCTACTCCTGCTGCTGCTGCTGCTGCTGCTATTGCTACTGTCGTTGTTGCTACTGCTACTGTCGTTGTTGCTACTGCTACTGTCGTTGCTGCTGCTGCTACTCCTGCTGCTGCTGCTATTGCTGCTGTTGTTGCTGCTGCTGCTACTACTAGTACTGCTGATATCCGCTGCTGCTACTGGTGTTGCTAGTGCTACTGGTGCTGCTACTGCTAGTGTTGCTGCTACTGCTAGTGTTGCTGCTACTGCTGCTAGTGTTGCTACTACTACCTGTGCTGCTACTACTGCTGATGCTGCTGCTTCTGTTGTTCCTGTTGCTGCTACTGCTGCTGCTACTACTACTGTTGTTCATGATGCTGATGCTCCTGTTGCTACTGTTACTGCTGAAACTACTGCTACTGGTGCTGCTGCTCCTGATACTACTGCTGCCTCTGCTACTTCTCCTGCTGCTACTGCTAGTACTGCTAGTGCCTCTGATGCTGATGCTACTGCTGTTGTTACTACTACTGCTGCTGCAGCAGCAGTAGCAGCAGTAGCAGCAGAGAGAGAGAGAGAGAGAGAGAGAGAGAGAGAGACAAAGGTGGACAGAGAGAGGGGGGGCAGAGGACAGGGGGACAAAGGACAGGGGGGACAAAGGACAGGGGGGACAGAGGACAGGGGGAACAGAAAGAGAGAGAGAGAGAGAGACAAAGGTGGACAGAGAGAGGGGGGACAGAGGACAGGGGGACAAAGGACAGGGGGGACAAAGGACAGGGGGGACAAAGGACAGGGGGAACAGAGAGAGAGAGAGAGAGAGAGAGAGAGAGAGAGAGAGAGAGAGAGAGAGAGAGAGAGAGAGAGAGAGAGAGAGAGAGAGAGAGAGAGGTGTCCAAGTTGTCACTGGAGACAATTTATTTATTTATTTATTTATAAAATTTAGCATACATACAGAGGTACAAAAAATACAGGTAAGAGCAGCATGCCAAAGCCACTTATACTATGCATAGCATTACGGGCTGGCTTAAAATTAACTTAAGATTAACTAAGCAATGATGAAATCAGTGATAAAACATTATTGTAAACAGATAACTATAAAATACAAATGAGTATTACAAAGACAGGTCATATGGTTGCATGCATTGTTGTTCATTCAGTAGAATGGAGTATTCTGTTAGTGTATTTAAAAAAAATAACAAAGTTAGGTTTAACATTTGTGTGATATAATTGTGAGTAACATTTAGGATATACAATTTATAAGGTTCAGTTATTCAGTATTTATTTGGTTTTGAGTGAGTAAGTGAACTTTGAGAAGAGACTTGAATTTATAAACAGGTAGTGTTTCTTTTATATTTACAGGTAATGAATTCCAGATTTTAGGGCCTTTTATGTGCATTGAGTTTTTGCATAGTGTGAGATGGACACGAGGAACATCAAAGAGTGATCTGTGCCTTGTGTTATGGTCATGTGTTCTGTTGAGGTTGGCAAGGAGATGTTTGAGGGGAGGGTTAATATCAGAGTTAAGTGTTCTATGTATGTAATAAGTGCAATAATAAGTATGGATGTTTTGTATGGTGAGTAGGTTGAGTGTTTTGAATATTGGTGGAGTGTGCTGCCTGTAGTGAGAATTTGTTATCATTCTAACTGCAGCCTTTTGTTGGGTAATTAGTGGTCTGAGATGGTTAGTTGTTGTTGAGCCCCATGCACAAATTCCATAGGTAAGATAAGGCAGAATAATATGTATCTTCTCCTAAAATCGCTGAACCTAGAAAAAGCTGTGGGCCCAGCGGGTTTAGCGCTTCCCTTTTGATTATAATAATAATAATGTGGGCCCAGATTAGATGAGCCCAAGATTGCTGAGTAGATGTGCAGACTGGCTAGTAGCACCTCTGACTCGCATCTATCAGCACTTCCTAGCACAGTGTAAACGGCCTTCTCTGTGGAAAGAGACAATAGTAGTCCCTGTTCACAAAAGGAAGAGCAGAGTGGAAATAACAGCTACAGACCAGTGTTACTCCTGTCAATCACCGGCAGGATTGAGACAATAATCTCACAACAGATGGCAGTTCTTCGACTACCAACCACTCTTTGTGACCGTTAATACGGTTTCAGTAAAGGTCATTCTGCTGATCTGTTGTTAAACTTCTCCAGTAAGTGGCAACAGACACTAGATGACTCCAAAGTCAGCTGTGTAGCCGCACTGGACATTGCTGATGCTTTCGACCGAGTATGGCACCAGAGACTCTTGGCAATAGGATAGCATCAGCAAGGCACATTAGTTCTAGTGTTCCACAGGGAAGTATACTTGGGATATTGTTATGGATGTCTACTTCATTAACCTTCAATTCATCCCAGAATCACATGCATATGCAGACGTCTGTATTCTGACATTTACTTATCCAAAGGAGGAAATGCATCAATCACCAGTTTACAGCAATATCAGCCTGGGGAAAACGATGGCAGGTCACATTTGCTTCTGAGAAAACACAAATGATGACGGTCTCTAGGCACCATGATGGTAATGCCGGAGCAGCATTAAGAATGGGAGAATGTTGGTACCCAAGGACGAAGTTGATATCCTTGGGGTAAAGTTTTATTTCAAACTGACGAAGAATCACGTTGTAAATCTTACAAACAAAGCAGCCAGGAAGCTTACAGCAGTTAGATGTATCTCACATCTGCTTGATAACAGAGGTTACAAGACTGCACAAGGCACAAGTGTACTCACACCCTGAGTATCCACCAGTGTCTTAGATTGCCTGTCTCTCATATCACCCATGATATCCTGACAGCATACAGAACTGAGCAAGATGATTCATCTCTCATCTGGACCAGTCCTCGACAAACCTGTCACTTCAACAGAGCCTTCAATACCAGAGATATGGGTGGTCTTACTGTTATGTACCACACTTGGCTCCGCTCTGGTAAGCAGTTAGACAGTTTCTACACAACAGGACGAGCAGCAAGCAGCAGCTGCACTCTGGATGAAACTTTCTCAAGACAATCACTTGATATGAGATCATTCATTCCCAGAACGACTCGAGTCTAGAATATGTTCACACAGCAAAATAACATCGATGAAATAAAGTCAGTTCACTAAATGAAATCACTGGCCCACAGATGGCTCCAAATTCGCCCTATTCCCTATTTATGTCTCATAACAATAAAAAAAAAGCTTTCAAATGAGCTGAGGTAGTTAACAGCTCTTAGCTTGTAAATAAAGGTAGGAACTCGTAACCTAATCCTTTTAAACCGTTTAGTGAGAGGGGGATGGGAGAGAGGGGGGGGATAGAGAGGGGGAGGGAGAGAGGGGGAGAGAGAGAGAGAGAGAGAGAGAGAGAGAGAGAGAGAGAGGGAGAGAGAGAGAGAGGAGAGAGAGGAGAGAGAGAGAGGAGAGAGAGGAGAGAGAGAGAGGAGAGAGAGAGAGGAGAGAGAGAGAGGAGAGAGAGAGAGGAGAGAGGAGAGAGGAGAGAGGAGAGAGAGAGGAGAGAGGGGGACAGAGGGGGACAGAGAGGGACAAAGAGAGGGGACAGATAGATAGGGGGGCAGAGGGGGAGAGAGGGAGAGGGGGAGGGAGAGGGGGAGGGAGAGGGGGAGGGAGAGGGGGAGAGAGAGGGGGGAGACAGAGAGAGAATTATTATAATCAGAGAAAGCGCTAAACAGACAAGGGTCATACAACGCTGAGGGGGAGAATGTAGTGCGGAAGTTATAACCAGCTAGGTGGAGAGGGGATCAGAGGTGAAGGAAGAAAAAGGATGGAAGGGACACTAAGCGTAATGTGTCAAAGTTCGTATAATAAGGCAGTTGCTGACAAAAAGTCAGAAAGTGCTTGTAAGTAAAAGGTGGGGTTGTCTGCAAGTAGAGAAGATAAAGTAAGCATGGTAGGGTGGTGGTGTCATTGGAGGTAAATCCTGTGAGCTCGCTGGCAAATCGGACAATCGACAAGGAAGTGAAGAACTGAAACAGGGACCCGACAAGCCTCACAGAGAGGAACAGGGTGTCTATCCATGAGATACCCATGGGTAAGGCATGCATGGCTAATGTGGAGCCAGGAAAGCACAGTTTCCTGAGAACAGCAACGATGATAGCAAGATGGCCACAAACCTAAGAGCCCGACCACCGTTGTTGCCAATGGCAGTGAAGATGGGCAGAGATGACTGGAAAATAGTCCCTGGACGGAATAGCCCTGTAAGAAATCAGGAGATCATGCACCTCTGGCCACACGGCAGCATCTGCCTGCTCACTGCCCTGCACACCAACGTGGCCAGGGACCCAGCAGAAAACGACATCTTTATTCTTGCTAGCCATGCGGTGCAACCATTGTTGAATATGGAGGACTAATGGATGAGGGGAGTCGAATTATTTAATGGCTTATAAAGCACTGAGGGAATCCGAAATGATCATGAACGTCAAACGAAACATATACATGTATGTAATACGAAGAAGTGCTATGAAGATGGCATACAACTCTGCAGTAAAAACACCAGCTGAGTCCAACAAGTGGCCTCAGACATCATCATCAGGGAAAACTGCTGTGAACCCAACACCATCAGCAGATTTATAACCATCTGTATACACAGCAATGGCATGAGCATGTGACTGGAAGTGTTCGAGAAAAAGAGAGGGAGTAGCAGGCGTAGTTAAGAAAGCTTTGGCACATGGTAGTGGGGAGGGACAGACATGAACTGTCGAAACTTCCCAAGGGGGAAGGGAAAAGGCAGATGCTGCACAAACGTATTAAGGAGGCAACTGGAGAGAAGATCGGAGTGAAATGCAAAGAGAAAATGGTCAGAGTAGGTAGGGGTGTCGAACAAACAGTGGGTTCTTACTAATGTCTGAGACTAACCTATGCGTGGAAGGAACTCGAAGATTATGAGTGTAGACAAAATAACGAAGACAATGAGCATCATGATAATCAGCCAGGGAAGGAACATTCGCCTCTGCATAGAGGCTTTCAACAGGGGATGAACGAAAGGTACCAAGGCACAAACGAAGACCTTGGTGGAGAATGGGATCTAACTTAGAAAGAGTTGCGGGAGAGGCCGCAGAATAGACTTGGTCACCATAATCTAGCTTGGACAAGACTAGGGTGGAATGCAAACAGAGGAGAGTGTGACTATCTGCTCCCAATGAACGATGTGCGAGAACCTTAAGGAGATTTAGCTTACCATTGCAAGTTGTCCTTAAAGAAGAAATGTGAGGTCTCCACGTCAGCTGGCGATCAAAGAGCAGGCCAAGAAACATGACCGTATTACATGCCCAAATACGTAACCATGTAGGTACAATGGAGTGTCCAGAATAAGAGGACGTCTAGTGAAGGTAATGAATTGGGTTTTCGTACTAGAAGTGGTCCAATGGGAGACTCGGCCTATCACAACCTGAAGGGAGGCTGCTACTAGTCGACAGTCAGTGCCCAAGTAAGCTATAGCGAAGTCATCAACATAAAGTGATGACCAAATTTGCGAAGGAAGAACAGAAGGTAGGTCATTTATAGCTAAGAGAAAAAGAGAAGTGCTGAGGACACAACCTTGTGGGACTCACTGGGCTTGTATAAAGTCCGAGGAAAGCTAGGCACCAATATGGACCCAATAATGTCTATTAAGAAAGCAGCGATGACGTTTGGTAGATTACAGTGGAGTCATAAGGAGTTATACCTTCAAGTGGTGTCATATGCCTTCTCTAGATCAAAAAAGACTGCTAGGACAGAGTGGTTGTTAGCAAAGGCACTTCGAATATATGTATCTCGGTGGAGCAAGGGGTCTACAGTAGAGCAGCCTTTGTGAAAGCCACATTGGCGAGGGGAAAGGCTATTATGAGTCTCTAAGAACCACATGAGACATCTATTCACCAATCACTCCATCACCATGCAGACAAAACTGGTCAGGGCAATGGAACAATAGTGAGATGTGTCAAGCCCCGAGGAGCCCAGTTTGCAAAACTGTAGTACAACAGCCGATTTCCATTGTTGAGGGAGAACCCCTCGCTCCCAAATGAAATTGAAAAGATGTAAAAGAATGGTAAGGGCCGTAGAATGGAGGTGTAGCATACAGATGTGGATATCATCAGGTCCCGTTGCCGATGGCCGGCAAATGGAAAGCATGGACACCAATTCAAGGAGAGTAAAAGGTACACTATATGGCTCCAATCCATTGGAGGAGAAATCTAAATGCAATTGCTCTTTGGTAGGCTTAGATGCAAGAAATGAGGGACAGAGGTGAAGCCCCTGGGAGATACGAACAAGATAGTTCCTGATTTCTGTAGCCACTTCTAGAGGTTCTGGACATCTTGCTGGCTACTTGTTAAGGTAGGGTAAGTCAAGCTCCCGCTATTCCCGCCTTTTCTCCCCCACCCCTAAAGTGATAGTTTAATTGCCGGCTGCTTGTTAACGTAGGCTCAGTCTAGCTCCCACTATCCCTTCCCCTCCCTCTCCCCCCCCCCCCGAAAGGTGACGTGTGGGGCTCTGGTCAAACAGTAAATCACTCGACTCACAGCTCCCAACACTACTCTTGGATGACAGAGAGGGTCACCTGTCAATCAACGAGAAAAACTGACGGAGACGGACTAACGTCCTGGAGACGTCCCATATTGGATTTAATTACCTGTGCACCTGTATGAAATTGCAGGACGTAACCCCACATCATTGCAGCGGTAAAGAACCTGCTTTCCTGTCATCAGGATAGAATACTCACGGCGATACTCTGTGAAGAACTAACCAGTGGTCACCAACACCTGCGACCCCCCCCCACATCAGCAACGGCTAAGATTTCAACAACACAAAGTGTCACCAACACCAGACACCCCAATATATATATTAGCGTTGAGTTCAAATGTTATTTTATTCATTTCATTTTTCATTTTTCTTTCAAATAGGATATACCTGTCATGTTTTATTGTTTTATGTTTGCTTTAATAAATAATAAAGTGTTTATCTTTGTTAATTATTATTTCGTTTTCTATTCATTAATTTTCCTGAGGAGGAGCCAGCTTTGGTAATACTGTCTGAAGTTATTACAGAGCTGAGTAAGCCTTCACAAGTGGCGACCTTGCCAGGATCAACTCTACTGAATCAAGATTCAACTCCATCTCGAATCTACCATTGGAACTTCAACACCGCATACCACAGACGGTTACCACCAGCCATGAGTAATCATTCTCTATGGTAGGACTACGGTACAGGTATTTAAAAGATTTGGTGATTGTTATAGTCTCAATTTATTGTAAGTCAAGTCAGGCAGGATATAATAGTTAATTCTGCCACCTTTCTTGTGAGCTTGAAACACTTTGGAGGATTAGACTCTAGGGACCCGAGATTTTCCAGTGACAATTTGTTTCATTGAGCTCTTTATTATATCAAGGGAACTGTCATAGGACACTCTTGATTTGTTGGTGAGAAGATTGGATGGTCAAGTGACCCCATTCTACTTACTGTTTGCTCGGAGCCGGCATAGAACCCTTCGTTTTCATTAATACATATTGTTTAATTGAAGCAGGGATCGAGCCCTCTGGTTTATTTACAGTTTGAGCGGAGCAGGAATTGAACCCTCCGTTTTCTTTAATACCCGTTTCATTTCCCCTGATAGTTTAAGTTATTCTTGCAAGCATGGAGGAATACCAGTTTTGGATGAACGCTGGAAGTAAGTTAGGAATAACAGGGAAAAATTTAGAATCTTTCATTAGTGCTAAGATCCAGGAAAGACTTGAAAGAGAGAGAATTGAGAGAGAAGAAAGACAGAAAGGGAAAGAGAAGAAGAAAAGGAGAGAGAGAGAATTGAGAGAGAAATCCAAGAAAGACAGAAAGAGAGAGAGAAGACAAAAAGGAGTGTGATAGACTTGATCGTGAGGAGAGAGCTAGAGTACGTGAGGAACAAGCTAAGATACGTGAGGAACAGGTTAAATTAAGGGAACTTGAGGAAAGAGCAAAGGACAGAGAATATGAGTTAAGGGAGAGAGAAAAGGATCGCGAGCTCGAACAAACTCGCCTTGAATTAGAGAATAAGAAGTTAACTTTCTCACAACAGCAATTAGATGAAGGAGTAATGGAACAACGTGCAGCTAGTGCACATATTCCAACACCTAATTTACCTCCCTTCACAGAGGGGGAAGACATAACTTCATACATTATCAGGTTTGAAAATACCGCTACCCTCTGTGAATGGCCTGCTGACACCTGGGCTACCAGGTTAGGAATGTTATTTTCTGGTACAGCTTTGAATATCTATGCAACTTTGTCGCACGATATCATATGTAATTATAACCTACTGAAGAAGGCAATCCTTAAAGCATATCAAAAAACCACTAATTCTTACAGGAAAGATTTCAGGTATGCCACCTTACAGCCTGGCCAGAACTTTCAACAGTTACAGGTAACACTCTTTCGTTTGTTCGACTTTTGGATAGAGAGTTCAGGAATTGATCACAGTTATGAATCTCTTCGAGACTTCATGGTTGCTGACCAGTTCCTGACAGCTCTTCCTCACCAGATACGAACATTCATTAGAGAACGTAACCTGATTAAAGCTGAGGAAGTTGCTGAGGCTGCTGACCTGTATGCTGAAGCTCACAATTCCTATAAAGACCTAAAGGGATCGAACCCTAAGGGCAAGGGTTCATCAGACCTTAAGAAATCAAAGCCTCTAGTGGAAAGTAAAATGACTTCTTTTATTCCTGTTTGTCATTTGTGTGGTGTTAAGGGACATAAACGTCCAGATTGTCCTTCTAAGAAGGTCCAAAAAGTTGGAAGATGTTTTAAAGACTGTAATGACCAAGCACCCTTCTGTTCAGGAACAGTTAATGGACTTAATGTATCTACCATTTTACGAGACACTGGATGCACATGTATAGTAATTTCTGATAAGCTGTTCCCTAATCTTAAAGAAACTCATTCCTCTGCTATACTTTCAGACTACTTGGGCCGTACAGACACTTTTCCTACCATCCGTTGTTACATTAGGTCTAAATGGTTCACAGGTTGGTCTGAAGCCGTACTAGCTCCCATCACTTCTTGCTCCGTACTAATAGGTAATGTAAAAGGTGCCATTCTTCCTTCTGAGGTTGACCTTTCATCGCCAAAGATGGACATAAGTGTTTCAGATCCTCTTCCTGTAAAGTCAGAGAAGCCCCTCGAAAGCTCAGATGAGACAATGTCTCGTGAGATTCATGTGGGATTAAAAACCAGTGATGCTACTCTCGAAAGCGAGGTAGTAGGATCACCGGTTCACTTGTTAGATGAAAGTGAAGATATCACCTCCGATACCATAAATGTCTTGACTAGGGCTCAGACATCTCCTAGGGCCCAGGCTTCTCCTTCTGTCCATCCTTTGATTTTCCCTGACTTCAAGCCTTTAGATATATCAAAGGACTCTTTTGTCAATTTACAACGTAATTGCCCTTCTCTTCAGAATTGCCATAATGCCGCTAAACAAAATCAAGTTATCCAAAGGAAAAACTTTTCATATAAATTTGAATATATAAAAGGTATCTTGTACAAGTCAGTATTCAAATTAAATTCAGATGAGACAGACTATTCCATCTTAGTTGTTCCAAGTCAATGCAGAGAGACTGTTCTTAAAATGGCTCATGACCTGCCAGTGGCCGGACATTTCTCGCATCGTAAAACCTTAAATAAAATTAGGGAAACCTATTTTTGGCCAAAAATGTCCTCAGATGTCACTACCTATTGTAGATCGTGTAAAGTTTGCCAACTGTCATCCTCCCGAGGTACCAGGCGAGTACCTATGGTCAAAATGCCTATCTTTACGGTACCGTTTGAAAGAGTAGCTATTGACATCGTTGGTCCTTTATCTCCACTTTCATCTGGGGGACATAGATATATATTAACATTAGTTGATTATGCTTCGAGTTTCCCTGAAGCCGTTCCCTTAAAGACCATAACTACTACAGAGGTGGCTGAAGCCCTTTTGTCCATCTTCTCCAGAGTGGGCATCCCTAGAGAAATTTTGTCTGACCGTGGGACACAATTCACATCTGACTTAATGCAACATCTCTACCAACTTCTAGGAGTGAAGCCTCTCTTCACAACACCCTATCATCCCAGCTGTAATGGGAGGATTGAGCGCCAGCATTCGATTCTCAAGTCCATTTTAAGGAAACTTTGCTCCCTTAAACCTAAGGAGTGGCATCGTTACCTACCCTGTGCTTTGTTTGCCATGAGGGAAGTTCCCAGTGACTCTTTGGGGTTTTCACCTTTTGAACTTCTCTATGGTAGACAGGCCAGAGGTCCACTGTCCATCCTTCATGACTTATGGACTAATGAGAAGGTAAATGCTGAGGTTCAGTCTTCTTATCAGTTTCTCCTTGACCTTAGATCCAAACTTGAGGAGACCTCTGACATAGTTTCGAAAAACTTAAGCTTGTCAATGGACCAATACAAAACCTATTTTGATTCCAAAAGTCAGAGGAGAAGTTTTAAAGTAGGGGATGAAGTTCTTGTACTTTTGCCTATCAAGTCAAATAAATTATTAGTAGCATGGAAAGGTCCATATAAAGTATTAAAAATTTGTGGGAAAGTTGACTACCTCATAGAAGTCAAGGGGAAACCTAAGCTTTATCATATCAACATCCTTAAGAAATATTACCGAAGAAATTCGGTTAACTGCCTTAATAACTTTGACTTAGTTTTTCCACACGAACTTGATACGACAACTGAAGAATGTAAGGTGTGCGTAATTGACACCTCTAACTTAGACTATGATGAAGAACTACATGACTTGGTGACTCTTGACCACTCGGGCGCAACCAACATTAATATTAATGAATCTTTGGATGACCATAAGAGACATGAACTACTTCAATGTGTGAGTAACTTTTCAGACGTCTTTACTGATATTCCAGGTGTTACCTCCACGGTAGTCCATAAGATTGACTTAGTGACGGACAATCCTATCAAACGAAAATTATACCCAGTTCCAGTTCACCTTAGGGATGCATTTGACCGAGAGGTAGACAAATTATTAAAACTAAAGATCATTGAACCTTCAGTATCTTCATATTGTTCACCAGTAGTCATGGTTAAGAAGGAGGATAATTCATATAGACTTGCTATTGACTTCAGAGGCCTTAATGCTATAACTCGGTGGGATGCTGAGCCTATGCCCTTAATAGATAGCGATCTACACAAATTTTATGACGCTTCCTTCTTTTCAGAGATTGATATTGCGCAGGCATATCATCAAGTAATGTTAGATCCTTCTTCTAAGCAGTACACCGCTTTTCCTACACACCAAGGACTGATGCAATATAGAACTATGCCCTTCGGTTTGGTAACTGCCTGTGCTACCTACGTGAGACTGATGAGAAAGGTCTTGGGTAATATGCCAAATGTTTCAGTTTATTTTGATAACATTTACGTAATGACATCTACGTGGGGCGAACATATCCAAACATTAACATCAGTTTTGCGTAGGTTACGCTCACATGGCCTCACTGCCAAGCCGAAGAAATGCTTCCTTGGGTATAACAAGATTAGATATCTTGGACTGATACTTTCTAATAACTCTCTGCAGCCTCTCCCCAGTAAGATCAAAGCTTTATTAGAATTTAAATTCCCCAAAACCAAGAAGCTCATGCGTAGCTTTCTTGGTTCTGTAAATTTTTATGCACGGTTTATCCCGAACCTTACTGATCTTACAGGCATCTTATCCGACTTCCTTAAAAAGTCTGTGAAGGAACCTCTTGAACTTTCCGACGTAGCTCGGGAAAAGTTTAATGAGATTAAAAGCATCTTTTCGAAAGACCCTATACTTAAGATTCCAGATATTAATAAAACATTTTGTTTGAGAACTGATGCCTCCAATACTGGCTTAGGTGCGGTGTTACTACAATACCATGATGGTACTCCCTTCCCTGTATGCTTCCTAAGCCGGAAACTCCTTCCCGCAGAAACGAGATACTCCACCATAGAAAAGGAATGTTTAGCCCTTGTGTGGGGTATCTCCAAACTTAAATTTTATTTGCTGGGAAAAGAATTCATTTTAGAAACGGACCACAAACCTTTGATATACCTAGAAACTTTTAAGGGAACCAACAGTCGCCTCTTGAGGTGGACATTGGCACTCCAGGCTTTTAAGTTCCATATTGTGTATATCAATGGTTCATCCAATTATTTCTCTGACTGGTTAAGTCGTGACAGTCAGTAGAAGATTTCTTGCCTTACGCGACTTCCACATGTTAGAACTTTTTCCTCGCCTATTCTTCTTATACTCCTTGACTATAAGTCTTGGTATGGGGGAGTGTGAGGGAAAAGTTCAATAGATAGGAGTAGCGAGGGAATATATAGTAACAATAGTTTCATTGCCGGCTACTTGTTAAGGTAGGGTAAGTCAAGCTCCCGCTATTCCCGCCTTTTTTTCCCCCTCCCCGAAAGTGATAGTTTGCTTGCCGGCTACTTGTTAAGGTAGGGTTAGTCCAGCTCCCGCTATTCCTGCCTTTTCTCCCCCACCCCTAAAGTGATAGTTTGATTGCTGGCTGCTTGTTAACGTAGGGTCAGTCTAGCTCCCACTATCCCTTCCCCTCCCTCTTCCCCCCCGAAAGGTGACGTGTGGGGCTCTGGTCAAACAGTAAATCACTCGACTCACAGCTCCCAACACTACTCTTGGATGACAGAGAGGGTCACCTGTCAATCAACGAGAAAAACTGACGGAGACGGACTAACGTCCTGGAGACGTCCCATATTGGATTTAATTACCTGTGCACCTGTATGAAATTGCAGGACGTAACCCCACATCATTGCAGCGGTAAAGAACCTGCTTTCCTGTCATCGGGATAGAATACTCACGGCGATACTCTGTGAAGAACTAGCCGCTGGTCACCAACACCTGCGACCCCCCCCCACATCAGCAACGGCTAAGATTTCAACAACACGAAGTGTCACCAACACCAGACACCCCAATATATATATTAGCGTTGAGTTCAAATGTTATTTTATTCATTTCATTTTTCATTTTTCTTTCAAATAGGATATACCTGTCATGTTTTATTGTTTTATGTTTGCTTTAATAAATAATAAAGTGTTTATCTTTGTTAATTATTATTTCGTTTTCTATTCATTAATTTTCCTGAGGAGGAGCCAGCTTTGGTAATACTGTCTGAAGTTATTACAGAGCTGAGTAAGCCTTCACATCACTGCAGTTAGGACTAAGGTCGAAAACTGGTGCGCCAGTTTATCAGTAGACAAAGAAAGGGGGTCCTTGCAACAGGTGGCAAGATGGGAGTATAAGTCCCAATCTGCTTGAGCAAATTGCCAACGAGGGCTACAAAACGGTCAGGTATATGTAAAAGTAAGAAAGATAGGAAAGTGATCACTATCATGTAAGTCTGGAAGAACAGATAGAAAGATCAATGCAGGAGAGACACTGAGTGTGAGAATCAAAATGGGTAGGAGCATCCATATTCAAAACATGAAGAGGATGAGAAGAGAGTAGTCTAGCAGTGGGACCCTCCCCACAGGTGATGGTGAGCGTTAAAATCACCCAACAAGATGGGCTGCAGTAGAGAAGAAATTAAAAACATGATATCAGTGATACAGAATGCACGGAAGGAAGAAAGATAAAGAGTAACAAGCAATGTTACTAGGAAAGCGCCTCCACCCACGAGCAGGCAGGATGTATGTATCTACCTTAAGAATGGGGAGGTTCTGAAGGGCTAACTGTTCTAAAATATCCATGCTGCAAGACAAAAAATCACTCTACAATGGTATGCAGTAAGACCACAGTACCACTGCAAGAATTAAGCATAGCATGCTTACGAACGATGACTGGTATGTTATCTATGGAAGATGCAGGAGAGAGCATGAGCTTGCTCTGAATTCTTTATTGTTACGACACGTGCACCACTTCGAAGAGCGTGGAAGGATATATATGTATTTTGGCCAACGTGCCAATTCCATGATCAGAAAGATAATCGGTTTGAGGTTTGAGACATCATCTGTAAAGAAAAGAATTTTGTCCACTGCATAGTCGTTAGCCCGATATGCAAAGGTAGTGAGTGTCACATAGGTAGTTTTTGAGCAATCATCAACGAGCTGTTGTCAGCAAGTGTCTTGGACATTTAGTAGTACTGTGGGCAGTCTGACCTGAGGGAGGTGGGCAATCCGAAAACCATTCAGGGAAGCCGGATGTATTGTGAAAGGCTTGCCAGAAGCAGCGGCATGAACAGAAATGGGTGACACAGCAGGACCTGAAGCAGGTGACAAAGCATCACCGGCAGAAGATACAGGAGTAGGGGAAGAGTCCAGAGAATGGACCGATAACAAAGCCTGGTCAGAACAGGGTGTGGGATCAGAAAAGGGTCTGGGAAGAGGAAGGGTTTCACTGGGTAAAGACTCCATAATAAAGGTGCTTCTTCTGTGATACCTTCTTTCTTGTTATTTTAAGAAAAAAAGAAAGAAGAAAAGAAAAAAAAAGAGGGACAGCGGAGGGACAGTCACTAGGAGGCATGGAGGGGCTGAAAGCTCCTCCCATCATCCGAGAGGGCCTGGAGCCACCGGTAGTTAAGATAAGATAAGATTTCGTTCGGATTTTTAACCCCGGAGGGTTAACCACCCAGGATAGCCCAAGAAAGTCAGTGCATCATCGAGGACTGTCTAACTTATTTCCATTGGGTCCTTAATCTTGTCCTCCAGGATGCGACCCATACCAGTCGACTAACACCCAGGTACCTATTTGCTGCTAGGTGAACAGGACAACAGGTGTAAGGAAACGTGTCAAAATGTTTCCACCCGCCGGGAATTGAACCCGGGCCCTCCGTGTGTGAAGCGGGAGCTTTAGCCACCAGGCCACCGGTAGTGAAGATGCAGTGTGGAACCAGTGCCATACTCTATCCTTCACGCCAATAAACCAGCACTCCAGGATAGCAGCCTCACATCTACCAAGCTACCTTGGGGGACAAAAGAAAGGGCAGCCAGAAACACACCACAAAGCATACTTCCTTTGGCTGCCACCTCCCAGAATTGACAGGCAGCTTCCAGATGTACACCCATTACCCAAAGGGCACCTCGCCCACTTCCTGGGAATCCGGGAAGGGAGCAGGGCACCTTCAGACAATTCAGTTTTCACGGCAAATCACACCACCCCTGAGGGACCTCACAGAGTGGGACAAGCCTGGGCACGCCACCCCCTACCTAGAAACTGTAGTGCCAGAGGGGAGGACCCCAGAGGCTACAAATGGGATGGGAAACAAGGGGAGGGTGGGGAGAGGGGAGGAAAGGGTAAAAAAGAGGGGTATGGGGAGGGTGGGGTAGGGAAGGGAAGATTGGGGGGTAATTAGGTTCGGTCAGGGGAAAAAGACCAGAAGGTCCAATACCTCAGACTGATAGCCTCTTTATCACTACAAGGAGCCCCCCTTAAAGAGGAGAGAGAGAAAGAAAATGCAGATGACTATACACTGACATTTACTTATCCAAGAGAGGAAATGCCAGCTGTTCTCAGTTACATCAATCACCAACTCAGATATATATCAGCCCAGATAGTGATGACATGTTACATATGCTTCTGAGAAAACAAATGATGATGGTCTCTAGGCACCATGATGTTAATGCTATAGCAGTGGTAAGAATGGGAGTGTGTCAGAACCTGGGGATGAAGCTGACATTCGTGGGGCAAAATTTAACTCCAGACTGACTTTGAAGAACCATGTTGCAAACCTTGCAAAAGGCAGCAGCCAGGAAACTTACCGCACTTAGACATATCTCACATCTTCTCGACAGTAGAGGTTGCAAGACTGTGTGAGGCACAAGTCTGCTCATACCTTAAGTATGCACCACTTTCTTGGACTGAATGACCCCCCCCCCCTCCGTTTCATATGCGACAAAATCAAGAACAGAGCAAAACGACTCAAATCTCACCTGGACCTAACCTGGACAGATCTGTCATTTCAGCAGAGCATTCAACACCATAAAGATGTGGGTGGCCTTAATGTTATGTACAATACCAATGTTGTCTAGGTCCCACACTAGGCTCCACTTCGCGGTCAGCGAGAAGAGTTTCTGCACAACAAGACGGGCAGCAAGCAACAACCACACACTGGCTCTAGCCTTCTCAAGAATATCACTTCATCTGAGAGCATTTATTCCTAGGATGATTCGAGTCTCGAACATATTTGTACATGATAATGACATCGAAGAAATAGTCAGCTGACCAAATGAAATTGCTGGCCCACAGATGGTTCCAATTTTGCCCTATTACCTATTTGCGTCTCGCAACAATAAAAAAGCTTTCAAATGAACTTATGTAGGTAACAGCTCTTAGCTTGTATATAAATGTAAAACACTTAACCCTGTAACCCTTGAGAAAAAGAGAGAGAGGAGAGAGCAGAAAGAAGAGGAGAGAGAGGAGAAAGGAGAGAAGAGAGAGGAGAAAGGAGAGAAAAGAGGGGAGAAATGAGAGGAGAAAGACATGAGAAAGGAGAGACAGGAGAAAGGAAAGGTGAGAAGAAGTGAAAGGAAAAAGAGGGGAGAGGAGAGAGAGAGAGAGAGAGAGAGAGAGAGAGAGAGAGAGAGAGAGAGAGAGAGAGAGAGAGAGAGAGAGAGAGAGAGAGAGAGAGAGAGAGAGAGAGAGAGAGAGAGAGAGAGATGATCAAATGAAACTGATGGCCCACAGATGGCTCCAACTTTATCCTCTTTCCTATTTGTATGTCTCATAACAATACGAGAAAAAGGCTTTCAAATGAGGTGATGTAGGTAATAGCTCTCAGCTTGTAAATAAAGTTATGAACGTTAACCTGACCATGTAAAACAGTGTAAGAGAGAGAGAGAGAGAGAGAGAGAGAGAGAGAGAGAGAGAGAGAGAGAGAGAGAGAGAGAGAGAGAGAGAGAGAGAGAGAGAGAAACATCCCTTCATCTGAGATCATTTATCCCCAGGGTGACTCGAGTATGGAACACATTCGTACAGCATAATGATGTCAACGAGATAAAGTCAGTTGATCAAATGAAAATGCTGGCCCACAGATGGCTCCAACTTCATCCTGTTCCCTACTTGTATGTCTCATAACAATAAAAATGCTTTCAAATGAGCTGATGTAGGTAACAGCTCTTAGCTTGTTAATAAAGTTAGGAATCCTTAACCTGTAAATAGCTTGTCAATAAAGCTAGGGATCCTTAACCTAACCTTGTCAAACCCTGTGTAAAATAGAGAGAGTATGGTATCAGGGACTCAACCGCAAGCACTATGAGTCTCCGGCTCTGCACTATGCTTCCTCAGTAATTACCTTCAAAGCAGACTGCAAGTATTCCACAAGATAGTGTGCTGAGGCCATTGTTATGGAATGTCTACTGCGATGACCTTCCTCAACTCATCCCAGAATCCCATCATATGTAAACGACTGAACTCTGACATTTACTTATCCAAAGGAGGAAATGCCAGCTGGTTTAAGTTACATCAATCATCAGTTTACAGCTATATCAGCATGGAAAAAAAACTATGGCAAGTCACATTTACTCCTGAGAAAACACAAGTGATGATGGTTTCTAGGCACCATGATGAAAATGCTAGAGCAACGGTAAGAATGAATGGGAGAATGTTGGTACTCGAGGATGAAGTTGATATACTTGGGGTGAAATCTGACTGCAAACTGACTATGAAGACCCACACTGTAAATCTTGCAAACAAAGCGATCAGGAGATTTACAGCATTTAGAAGTATCTCTCATCTGCTCGACAGCAGAGGTTGCAAGATTCTGTACGAAGCATAAGTACGCTCACACCTTGAGTATGTTCTATTTTCTTGGGCTGCCTGCCCCAACCTCATCTGCGACTTCTTGACAGAATAAAGAACAGAGCAAGACGACTCATCTCTGGCCTGGACCCAGCCTGGACAGATCTGTCATTTCAGCAGAGCTTTCAACGCCAGAAGAATATGGGTGGCCTTACTGTTATGTACAAGGTCAATACTGTCAAAGTACCACACTTGGCTCCACTCCAAAGACAGCGAGAAGTGAGCTTCTACACAACAAGACGGGCAGCAAGCAGCAACTTCACTCTGACTATACCCTTCTCCAGAACATCGCTACATCTGAGATCATTTATTCCTAGGATGACTCAAGTCTGGAACATGTTCGTGCAACAAATTTCCAATAAAATTGATGGTGCACAGATGACCCCAGCTTCATCCTGTTCTATATTTGTATGTAAACAATTAAAAGGCCTTCAAATGGGCTGATGTAGGCAATAGCTCTTACCCTGTTGAACCCTGTTGAACCTTGTTGAACCCTGTGTAAAAAAGAAGGGGGGGAGGGAGTGAGAACGGAGAGAAAGAGGTAAGAGAGAAGAGATAAGGAAGAAAGAGGAGAGAAAAAGAGAAAGAGCAGAGAAAGAGAGAAGTAGCAGAGAAAGAGAGGAGAGCAGAGAAAGAGCACATTCAGCATAATTTATTTTTCATCAAAATTTAATAGGGTGGCAATGTGCTACTACCACAACCACTTGATAAACTACAGAAACTCAAGACTTATCGCCACAGAAGACAACACTCAATACCGAAGAATCCTGGAATCATCACTTATTTCTATATCCGACAACTTCAACCAGAATAATGGCTTCTATAACATAGCTGAACCACTTGCCAAGAAACTTCATCGCTATCCCACATAAGAACATAGGAACGGAAGAACACTGCAGAAGGTCTGCTCACACACTTATCCAACCTTCCTTCCAAGCTACCCAAGATTTTAGACTCTATAACCCCACTCGGTACATCATCAGATGCAGCATTCTCCACCTGACCTCAGCATTCTGAACCTGACTATAAATACTCGCGTACCTTCCACCCCAGGTAGATCTGTTTGTGACTTGAAAAAGCCCACTGTGTGGGCGAAATGTTGTCAATAAAGGATCACATTATACTGCATATGTGTTTATATTTCCACTGTGTCGGTATTTTATACCATTTATTTCCACCGTGCTATTACCTAATTCAATCGAGTTGTGCTTGAGCACCAGCTGCTGGTCCTACCTGATAACCATCAATCAGGTGACAGTTTGTAGCCTGGTGAACGCTCTCAAGTACTTCATAACCCACACTGTCTCCACTGAGGAAGTAATTCCTACCTTACACTACAGTTATTCCTAGCGTTCCGTTGCTTCACTCTGGGTACCGGACATACGACCCCAGACTGCGTTAACCTCAACGTCGTATTTTCACTTTGTGCTTAAATTATTTTTTATTTACGATAATTAGGTTTGATTAACCTCAACTAATTATAAAATACATTAAAACCTATAAATGAAGTAGAGCATAAAACGAGACTGTTTCATGCAGTAACTAAAAACGGTAATGGTTCCTTACCTAGAAGTGTGACAGTATACAATGATGTTTAAGTGGCAAATTGAAGAATTAGACATATGTGCAACATCTGGGTGTCTTTATATGTAGACGTTTCGCCATCCAGTGGCTTTATCAATACAAATTCAAAGACATAATGTGAAGGCTACAGAACTATATACAAAAGACAAGACAATCAGTCCCTCAGCCTTGGTGTTGATGAAGAACACTTTTACCTTGAAGAATTTGGTAGAGTCACGGCTACCATCACAACTTTGTTTACCATAAACAAAGATTATCTAACACTACCATCATGGTATTATCCTTCCCACCATCACAACATTATTTACCATACATACACGTTATCTAACACTACCATCATGGTAGATTATTATAATCATGGGGGGCGCTAAACCCGTAGGATTATACAACGCATGTGGGGGGAGGGGGTGGAAGGTATTCAGGCTCAATTCAGGGAACTGGAGCACAGATCCAACTCCCTAGATCAGGAGCTCCTCACCAGCGTCAAGGAACCTCCCTTGAGGGGCCATCATGGTAGAATCTGCTACACCATTTATCAATTAGTGAAATTGAAAGAAATTCAAAATATTTCTTTTCATATGCCAAAAACAAGGCAAATACCAAATACCACATCTAGTATCGGGCCCTTACTCAGACAGGATGGGACTTAAACAGATGACAACAAGGAAATGAGTGAAATACTGAAATCCCAGTACGACTCTGTGTTTAGTGAACCACTAATCGGTCTGAGGATCGACGACCCAAATGATTTCTTCATGACTGAGCCTCAAAACTCCATAAATGTATGCCAGATTTCCGACATTACCCTAACTCCGATAGATTTCGAAAAAGCCATTAACAACATGCCTATGCACTCAGCCCCGGGCCCAGACTCGTGGAACTCTGTTTTCATTAAGAACTGCAAGAAACCCCTCTCGTGTGCCCTAAGTACACTATGGAGGAGGAGCTTGGACATGGGTGAAATTCCACAGTCACTTAAAACAACGGATATAGCCCCACTCCTTAAAGGTGGCAGCAAAGCATTAGCTAAGAACTATAGACCAATAGCTCTGACGTCCCACATCATAAAAATCTTTGAAAGAGTGCTAAGAAGCAGGATTGCAAATCACCTGGATTCCCAAAATCTGCATAATCCAGGACAACATGGGTTCAGGGCAGGTCGCTCCTGCCTCTCACAACTACTGGATCACTATGACATGGCCTTGGATGCACTGGAAGAAAATCAGAATGCAGATGTAATATACACAGACTTTGCAAAAGCATTTGACAAATGCGATCATGGCGTAATAGCCCATACAATACGTGCTAAAGGAATAACTGGGAAAGTGGGGAGATGGATCTTCAACTTCCTAACAAATCGAACACAAAGAGTAGTGGTCAACAGAGTTAAATCGGAGGCTGCCATAGTGAAGAGCTCTGTTCCACAAGGCACAGTACTCGCCCCCATCTTATTCCTTATCCTCATATCAGACATAAACAGAGATATACACCACAGCACCGTATCATCCTTTGCGGATGATACTAGGATCTGCATGAGGCTGTCATCTGCTGAGGACGCGGTTAATCTCCAAGAAGATATAAACAAAGTTTTCCAATGGGCAACGGTAAACAATATGATGATCAATGAGGACAAATTCCAACTACTCCGTTATGGAAAACTGGAGGAGATAATAACTAGAACAGAGTATACTACTGACTCCGGCCATACAATAGAGCGGAAAACTAATGTAAGGGACCTGGGAGTAGTAATGTCTGAGGATCTCACTTTCAAGGATCACAACAGTGCCACGATCGCACGTGCAAAGAAAATGATAGGATGGATAATGAGAACTTTCAAAACGAGAGATGCCAAGCCCATGATGATCCTTTTCAAATCACTTGTTCTCTCTAGGCTGGAATACTGCTGTACATTAACATCTCCATTCAAAGCAGGTGAAATCGCAGATCTAGAGAGTGTACAGAGATCCTTTACTGCACGTATAAGTTCTGTCAAGCACCTTAACTACTGGGAACGCTTGGAAGCACTTGACTTGTACTCGTTGGAACGCAGGAGGGAGAGATATATCACAATCTACACTTGGAAAATCTTGGAAGGAATGGTCCCAAATCTGCACACAGAAATCACTCCCTACGAAAGTAAAAGACTGGGCAGGCGATGCAAAATGCCCCCAATAAAAAGTAGGGGCGCCATTGGTACACTAAGGGAAACACCATAAGTGTCCGGGGCCCAAGACTGTTCAACAGTCTCCCATCAAGCATTAGGGGAATTGCCAATAAACCCCTGGCTGCCTTCAAGAGAGAGCTGGACAGATACCTAAAGTCAGTGCTGGATCAGCCGGACTGTGGCTCGTACGTTGGACTGCGTGCGGCCAGCAGTAATAGCCTAGTTGATCAGGCCCTGATCCATCGGGAGGCCTGGTCATGGACCGGGCCGCGGGGGCGTTGATCCCCGGAATAACCTCCAGGTAACCTCCAGGTAATCCAGGTAAGACCTATTATGCAGGTGTTCTTTACACTTTTATTTCTTATGAAGTTATCAACTACAACTTTGCCTGTAATATTTCTACCAGATCATATTTTCCCATCAACCAACTTGTGTACGTTTCTTATGCTTACATAGCGATATTTATGAGGTTAAGATTTAATATGGTATGATGTACCCACGTGGTGGTACCCCGTAGCTCAGTGGTGCAGTTTTCAGGTCAAGCAAAAGCACTTTGGTTTGATCTTGGGTAAGGCAAGACGTGAGAGTCTCCTAACATCACCACCTGTTTACCTAGATGTATTATTATAATCAAAAAGAAGCGCTAAGCCACAAGTTACCTAGATGTAAATTCATAAATAAGGATAAGCCAGCTGTTGTGGGTTGCGTCCTAGGGAAGGGGGACCGAAGCCACATTGCTTGACTTTCTTGGGTTGTTCTGGGTTACTGACTCCGGGTTTAATAATGAGAATAGGACCTTCGTAAGCCCTTGCCTTATCAAGGCTTTCCGGCTGAGCATTATGCTACCCTGAGTCTAAAAATACATTTTCTTGACATCAATAGCTGACAGAAGAATAACAAATTTGGTTTGATGCTACCCAACTCTATTTTTTTTTATTATTATTATTAACACACTGGCTGATTCCCACCAAGGTAGGGTGGCCCGAAAAAGAAAAACTTTCACCATCATTCACTCCATCACTGTCTTGCCAGAAGGGTGCTTTACACTACAGTTTTTAAACTACAACATTAACACCCCTCCTTCAGAGTGCAGACACTGTACTTCCCATCTCCGGGACTCAAGTCCGGCCTGCCGGTTTCCCTGAATCCCTTCATAAATGTTACTCTGAACTCTTAAAAATAGTTTAAGGTGTCTATAAAACCCTTTGTTCCTACTGACCCACAACACCACATTCAGGATGAAGAATTTCTTCTTCTGTAGGCTGTAGTAAGCAAAGCAGTGAAGCTTATTTACGTTGGCTCCTCAGGTTTTCCCTCCCAAGGATGTGACCCACAATACTCAACTAATTTCTAGTTCTCTACAGCTGGGTGAACAATGACAACGGGAATAAGGAGATATGCCGCTGTCTCATCTTCACTCTTGATGAGTTTCGAGAGTTTTCCTACTCCTCGAGCCCGGCCCTGAGCCAGGCTGGTCTGGTTATCTGTAGTCGCTTCCGGAGGTCACCACCCCCGCGGCCAAGTCCCAGACCAGGCCTCCTGGTTGCTGGCCTGATTTATCAGGCTGTTGGTACCTGGTCATCTAAGTTGCTGCTGTTGGAGGCCAGGTGGCCCACTTATCCAGCACAGACTGGTTGATTGGCACTTGGTTGTGAGGTGAACGTTCTATCACCTCGGAGTCACAATGATCCACTGGTAAGTATGTGACTTTTATCATTCACTGATCATTAAAATGGGTGATACATCGAATGTTCTTGTTATGGGAGGAATCGTTTGCATTTATTTGGCAATGCTCCAACAAAGGTTATGCAACAGTACCTCCAGATAAGGTCCTAGCCTCCCAGTCCTCTGACATACCTGTGAACGTTTTCCAGAGTTCTCCTACTGTGCAGCCCAGATTGCTGGCGGCGGCCCGTAGGTTTACATTGTCAAAACAACCTGGTACATCTGACACTTTAACACGCAATGGTCCATTTTCCTACTTCCTATGACTTACCCGTGGCCTGTTTCGAGAGCTCTTCTACCCTAGCAGGACGATCTGAAGCTAGGCTTCCCTTCTGACCACCTGGTAAACCAGGTTGTTTGTGATAGCGGCCTGGAGACCAACATAACCATCACTACCCGACAGATCCGACACTTGTAGGAGGAAACTGTCCAGCTCCTGCAAAACTTCCATCTCCATTCCACCAATATTTCTGATATCTGCTGGTAATATGTCGCAATGCTGAACCACGGATATCGACATAGTGCTTTCTAATTGTGTGACTGGGTATATTTCACACTTTCTCCCGTAGCTTTCACTCCAGGAAGTTGCTATAGCAGTGTGCAGGTTAGGGACCTTTCCCTCAAGGGTATTCCAGGTATATACTAAGAGGCGTCTCTCTCTTCCGTTCCAGAGACAACAATCCAAGTGCTTCGAGGTATACCCTCAGAAAGTTAGTACAAAACTAATGTATTTGAACCCTAATTGGAACACACCAGGTGACCAAACGAACCTGACTAGTAGACAACAGGTTCATCTCTCAGTCCACAGCAACAGAGGTGAATACATATATGACTGTACATTATAATAAATTTAGTAGAATTACTAACAATATGTTAGGTGAAAGGACACAAAAACAACTAATGAGACATTTTATTGCGACAATGTTTCGCTCTCCAGGAGTGTTAGGTGAACACATCGTCAGTGCGTGCAGAAACAACTTGAACAACGCATGTGTACACTATCAAAACTTGCCCAACCAAGCGGACATCAACCAAATCTTCAAATGGTCCACTCAAAACAATATGAAGTTCAATGAAGAGAAATATTAACTACTCAGATATGGAAAACTTGAGGAAATTAAAAATGTATCAGGGTATACGACAAATTCTAACCATACAATAGAGTGAAAAAGTAATGTGAAGGACCTGGGAGTGATAATGTCAGAGGATCTCGCCTTCAAAGATCACAACAATGTATCTACCGCATCTGCTAGGAAAATGATAGGATGGATAATGAGAACCTTCAAAACTAAGGATGCCAAGCACATGATTCTCTTCATATCGCTTGTTCTTTCTAGGCTGGAATACTGTTGTACACTAACTGCCCCCTTCAAGGCAGGCGAAATTACTGACCTGGAGAGTGTAAAAAGAACTTTCACGCCACACGTAAGTACGATAAGGCAACGAAATTACTGGGAACAGTTGAAGGCCCTTGATCTGTATTCCCTGGAGTGCAGGCGAGAGATACATGATAATATACACTTGGAAAATCCTAGATGGATTAGTACCAAACTTGCACACGAAAATCACTCCATATGAACGCAAAAGACTCGGCAGGAGATGCAACATTCCCCCAATGAAAACCAGGGGCGCCACGAGTATATTAAGAGACAACACAATAAGTGTCCGGGGCCTAAAACTGTTCAACTGCCTCCCAGCACACATAAGGGGGATTACCAATAGACCCCTGGCTGTCTTCAAGCAGGCACTGGACAGGCACCTAAAGTCAGTACCTGACCAACCGGGCTGTTGTTCGTACGTCAGTTTGCGTGCTGCCAAATAACAGCCTGGTTGATCAGACCCTGATCCACCACAAAGCTTGATCTCTGCCCATGCCGCGGGGGCGCTGCCCCCCAAAACCCTCTGCAGGTAAACCATTAACGAGATTCAGTGACACCCACCTAGCGATTGAAGAATCAAATTTCCGCAGACGACATTGCAATAAATCATCTTTAACGGACATTTCAGACGCTATTAAGCCTTAAAGTGTCCAAACACAGATCTACGTTCACATGTGTGGTGCTCCAAAAGTAGATCTACGGTTTTTTTACATACTTTCAAATGTTGAAAAAACGTAGATCTATGTTTGGACAGTTTAAGAGTTAAACAGAATCAAGGCGGCTTAGTCATCTCTGATGCAGTAACACGAGTTCTCCTAAAACAATAAACCCTGAATCCAGATGTTACATTATTTTTATTATTATTATTATTATTATTATTATTATTATTATTATTATTATTATTATTATTATTTGCTGCTGCTGCCTGCTGCTGCTGCTGCTGCTGCTTGCTACTGCTGCTGCTGCTTGCTGCTGCTACTGCTGCTTGCTGCTGCTACTGCTGCTTGCTACTGCTACTGCTGCTGCTTGCTGCTGCTGCTACTGCTGCTGCTACTGCTGCTGCTGCTTGCTACTGCTGCTGCTGCTTGCTGCTGCTACTGCTACTGCTGCTTGCTACTGCTACTGCTGCTGCTTGCTGCTGCTACTGCTACTGCTACTGCTGCTTGCTACTGCTACTGATGCTGCTGCTGCTGCTTGCTGCTGCTGCTTGCTGCTGCTACTGTTACTGCTGCTGCTGCTGCTTGCTACTGCTGCTGCTGCTTGCTGCTGCTACTGCTACTGCTGCTTGCTACTGCTACTGCTGCTGCTGCTGCTTGCTGCTGCTACTGCTACTGCTGCTGCTACTGCTGCTACTGCTGCTGCTGCTTGCTACTGCTGCTGCTTGCTGCTGCTACTGCTGCTGCTACTGTTGCTGCTGCTTGCTGCTGCTACTGCTGCTTGCTACTGCTACTGCTGCTGCTGCTTGCTGCTGCTGCTTGCTGCTGCTACTGCTGCTGGCTACTGCTGCTGCTGCTTGCTACTGCTGCTGCTACTGCTACTGTTACTGCTGCTGCTGCTTGCTGCTGCTACTGCTGCTGCTTGCTACTGCTGCTGCTACTGCTACTGCTGCTGCTTGCTACTGCTGCTGCTACTGCTAGCTACTGCTGCTGCTTGCTGCTGCTGCTACTGCTGTGCTTGCTACTGCTGCTGCTGCTACTGCTGCTGCTACTGCTAGCTACTGCTGCTGCTTGCTACTGCTGCTGTGCTTGCTACTGCTGCTGCTACTGCTGCTGCTACTGCTAGCTACTGCTGCTGCTTGCTACTGCTGCTGCTGCTGCTGCTGCTTGCTACTGCTGCTGCTGTTGCTGCTGCTGCTTGCTACTGCTGCTGCTGCTGCTTGCTACTGCTGCTGCTACTGCTGCAGCAGTAGCCTGCTGCGCAGATGAAACGCTTCGGCCACAAACAGCCAAGTATTGCGCTGAGTTACCGACGGTGGTGGTGGTGACTTACACATGGAGGCGTTGGGGCATATGTATGTAGCTTACTGTACTATTTATTTTATCTAAGTTCAGATACAAGTCACGGCCATTGTGTGACAATCAGGGTACTGTAGGAGGACAATATCCTCTATATAAACTGCACACTGATTGTCAGTCTATCATGTCTCTCCTGGTAACATTATTGACAGGGAAAATTATTGATTACCCTCCAGGATATCACAAAACACCTCATTGTTCAAGATAATATATCTGAAATCTTGAGGTTCTATCCACATTGTGTGACGAGGAGATTGTAACACAATCATGAGCAATATTTTCCAGTGTGATATAATAACAGGTTTTCAGACTGTATTGTGTACAGTACCTACGTGAAGTAACTGTAATATATGAAATGACCAATATTTCTTTCTAATGATATAACAATGTCCAGTGGTGTCAGATGGAGACCCACTGTGACCTCTGTAGTCCTGCTTCGTATTGGAATATTACACACAAGTGCAACAACTGGCTGTCTATATTAACGTCGACGTTTCGCCAACCAGTATATATATCAGCACAACACAGTATTGTACTGATAAAAATCACTGGTTGGCGAAGCGTCTACATAACAAAGACAACCAGATGTTTCACTTGTGTGTAATACTGACACTCGTCGCTGCTGTTATACACCACTGATGTTGTGATACTTGTGCGCTGGACCGGGTCACTGATGTTGTGATACTTGTGCGCTGGACCGGGTCACTGATGTTGTGATACTTGTGTGCTGGACCGGGTCACTGATGTGATACTTGTGTGCTGGACCGGGTCACTGATGTTGTGATACTTGTGTGCTGGACCGGGTCACTGATGTTGTGATACTTGTGTGCTGGACCGGGTCACTGATGTTGTGATACTTGTGCGCTGGACCGGGTCACTGATGTTGTGATACTTGTGTGCTGGACCGGGTCACTGATGTCACTGATGTTGTGATACTTGTGTGCTGGACCGGACCGGGTCACTGATGTTGTGATACTTGTGTGCTGCTGGTTGTGATACTTGTGCGGGACCGGGTCACTGATGTTGTGATACTTGTGTGCTGGACCGGGTCACTGATGTTGTGATACTTGTGCGCTGGACCGGGTCACTGATGTTGTGATACTTGTGTGCTGGACCGGGTCACTGATGTGATACTTGTGTGCTGGACCGGGTCACTGATGTTGTGATACTTGTGTGCTGGACCGGGTCACTGATGTTGTGATACTTGTGTGCTGGACCGGGTCACTGATGTTGTGATACTTGTGTGCTGGACCGGGTCACTGATGTTGTGATACTTGTGCGCTGGACCGGGTCACTGATGTTGTGATACTTGTGTGCTGGACCGGGTCACTGATGTTGTGATACTTGTGTGCTGGACCGGGTCACTGATGTTGTGATACTTGTGTGCTGGACCGGGTCACTGATGTTGTGATACTTGTGTGCTGGACCGGGTCACTGATGTGATACTTGTGTGCTGGACCGGGTCACTGATGTTGTGATACTTGTGTGCTGGACCGGGTCACTGATGTTGTGATACTTGTGTGCTGGACCGGGTCACTGATGTTGTGATACTTGTGTGCTGGACCGGGTCACTGATGTTGTGATACTTGTGTGCTGGACCGGGTCACTGATGTTGTGATACTTGTGTGCTGGACTGGGTCACTGATGTTGTGATACTTGTGTGCTGGACTGGGTCACTGATGTTGTGATACTTGTGCGCTGGACCGGGTCACTGATGTTGTGATACTTGTGCGCTGGACCGGGTCACTGATGTTGTGATACTTGTGTGCTGGACCGGGTCACTGATGTTGTGATACTTGTGCGCTGGACCGGGTCACTGATGTTGTGATACTTGTGCGCTGGACCGGGTCACTGATGTTGTGATACTTGTGCGCTGGACCGGGTCACTGATGTTGTGATACTTGTGTGCTGGACCGGGTCACTGATGTTGTGATACTTGTGCGCTGGACCGGGTCACTGATGTTGTGATACTTGTGCGCTGGACCGGGTCACTGATGTTGTGATACTTGTGTGCTGGACCGGGTCACTGATGTTGTGATACTTGTGCGCTGGACTGGGTCACTGATGTTGTGATACTTGTGCGCTGGACCGGGTCACTGATGTTGTGATACTTGTGCGCTGGACCGGGTCACTGATGTTGTGATACTTGTGCGCTGGACCGGGTCACTGATGTTGTGATACTTGTGCGCTGGACCGGGTCACTGATGTTGTGATACTTGTGTGCTGGACCGGGTCACTGATGTTGTGATACTTGTGCGCTGGACCGGGTCACTGATGTTGTGATACTTGTGTGCTGGACCGGGTCACTGATGTTGTGATACTTGTGCGCTGGACCGGGTCAATGATGTTGTGATACTTGTGCGCTGGACCGGGTCACTGATGTTGTGATACTTGTGCGCTGGACCGGGTCACTGATGTTGTGATACTTGTGCGCTGGACCGGGTCACTGATGTTGTGATACTTGTGCGCTGGACCGGGTCACTGATGTTGTGATACTTGTGCGCTGGACCGGGTCACTGATGTTGTGATACTTGTGCGCTGGACCGGGTCACTGATGTTGTGATACTTGTGCGCTGGACCGGGTCACTGATGTTGTGACACTTGTGCGCTGGACCGGGTCACTGATGTTGTGACACTTGTGCGCTGGACCGGGTCACTGACGTTGTGATACTTGTGCGCTGGACCGGGTCACTGATGTTGTGATACTTGTGCGCTGGACCGGGTCACTGATGTTGTGATACTTGTGCGCTGGACCGGGTCACCGTCTGGGAAACACCCGGAGCGGGAGACTACCTCCACTCACAAACTGCCCGCCACTCACACAACCTAACAGTCATCCTGTAGTCACCCCATACCCATCCTGTGAGTAGTAGTCAACCCCACACCCATCCTGTGAGCAGTATTCACCCCATACCCATCCTGTGGACAGTAGTCACCCCATACCCATCCTGTGAGTAGTAGCCACCCCATACCCATCCTGTGAGCAGTAGTCACCCCATACCCATCCTGTGGACAGTAGTCACCCCATACCCATCCTATGGACAGTAGTCACCCCATACCCATCCTGTGAGTAGTAGTCACCCCATACCCATCCTGTTAGTAGTCACCCCATACCCATCCTGTGAGCAATAGTCACCCCATACCCATCCTGTGGACAGTAGTCACCCCATACCCATCCTGTGAGTAGTAGTCACCCCATACCCATCCTGTTAGTAGTCACCCCATACCCATCCTGTGAGCAGTAGTCACCCCATACCCATCCTGTGAGCAATAGTCACCCCATACCCATCCTGTGGACAGTAGTCACCCCATACCCATCCTGTGAGCAATAGTCACCCCATACCCATCCTGTGAGCAGTAGTCACCCCATACCCATCCTGTGAGCAGTAGTCACCCCACGCCCATCCTGTGAGCAGTAGTCACCCCATACCCATCCTGTGAGCAGTAGTCACCCCATACCCATCCTGTGAGCAATAGTCACCCCATACCCATCCTGTGAGCAATAGTCACCCCATACCCATCCTGTGGACAGTAGTCACCCCATACCCATCCTGTGAGCAATAGTCACCCCATACCCATCCTGTGAGCAGTAGTCACCCCATACCCATCCTGTGAGCAGTAGTCACCCCACGCCCATCCTGTGAGCAGTAGTCACCCCATACCCATCCTGTGAGCAGTAGTCACCCCATACCCATCCTGTGAGCAGTAGTCACCCCATATCCATCCTGTGGGCAGTAGTCACCCCATACCCATCCTGGGAGCAGCAGTCACCCGATGCCCATCCTGTGTGCAGTAGTCAACCCATACCCATCCTGTGAGCAGTAGTCACCCCATACCCATCCTGGGAGCAGCAGTCACCCGATGCCCATCCTGTGTGCAGTAGTCAACCCATACCCATCCTGCGAAAACTAGTCACCCCATATTCATCCTGTGGGCAATAATCACCCCATACCAATCCTGTGAACAGTAGTCACCCCATACCCATCCTGGTGGCAGTAGTCACCTCATACCCATCCTGTGAGTAGTAGTCACCCCATACCCATCCTGTGAATAGTAGTACCCCATACCAATCCGGTATGCAGTAATCACCCCATACCCAGCCTGTGTGCAGTAGTCACCCATACCCATCCTGTGTGAGTAGTAACCACATACCCATCCTGTGAGCAGTAGTCACCCCATACCCATCATGTGAGCAGTAGTCACCCCATACCCATCCTGTGTGCAGTAGTCACCCCATACCCAAACTGTGTGCAGTAGTCACCCATACACATCCTGTGGGCAGTAGTCAGCCCATACCCGTCCTGTGTGAGTAGTAACCACATACACATCCTGCGAAAACTAGTCACCCCATACCCATCCTGTGGGCAATAATCACCCCATACCAATCCTGTGAACAGTAGTCACCCCATACCCATCCTGGGGGCAGTAGTCACCTCATACCCATCCTGTGAGTAGTAGTCACCCCATACCCATCCTGTGAATAGTAGTACCCCATACCCATCCTGTATGCAGTAGTCACCCATACCCATCCTGCGGGCAGTAGTCAGCCCATACCCGTCCTGTGTGAGTAGTAACCCCATACCCATCCTGTGTGCAGTAGTCACCCCATACCCATCCTGTGCAGTAGTCACCCCATACCCATCCTGTGTGCAGTAGGCACCCCATACCCAAACTGTATGTAGTAGTCACCCCATAACCATCCTGTGTTCAGTAGTCATCCCATACCCATCCTGTGGGCAGTGGTCACCCCATGCCCATCCTGCATGCTTGTTTAGATACGAAACAGTGCCCATACCTGGAGTTACCTGGAGAGGGTTTCCGGGGTCAACGCCCCCACGGCCCGGTCTGAAACCAGGCCTCACGGTGGATCAGGGTCTGATCAACCAGACTGTTACTACTGGCCGCACGCAGGCTGACGTACGAAACACAGCCCGGTTGGTCAGGTACTGACTTTAGGTGCCTGTCCAGTACCTGTTAAAGACAGCCAGGGGTCTATTGGTAATCCCCTTTATGTAGGCTGGGAGGCAGTTGAACAGTCTTGGACCCCGGACACTTATTGTTTTGTCTCTTAGTGTACTCGTGGCACCCCTGCTTTTCATCGGGGGAATGTTGCATCTCCTGATGAGTCTTTTGCTTTCATATGGAGTGATTTTCGTGTGCAGGATTGGTACCAATCCCTCCAGGACCTTCCAAGTGTATATTATCATGTATCTCTCTCGCCTGCATTCAAGGGAATACAGATCAAGGGCCTTCAACCGTTCCCAGTAGTTTAGGTGCCTTATCGTACTTGTGTGTGCCATGAAAGTTCATTGTACACTCTCCAGGTCTGCAATGTCGCCAGCCTTGAAGGGGGCCGTTAGTGTACAGCAGTACTCCAGCCTAGAGAGCACAAGCGATTTGAAGAGAATCATGGGCTTGGCGTCCCTAGTTTTGAAGGTTCTCATTATCCATCCTACCATTTTCCTAGCAGAAGAGGTAGATACATTGTGGTCTTTGAAGGCGAGGTCCTCTGACATTATCACTCCCAGGTCCCTCACATTACTTTTCCGCTCTACTGTATGGTTAGAATTTGTCGTATACCCTGATACATTTTTAATTTCCTCAAGTTTCCCATATCTGAGTAGTTGAAATTTCTCCTCGTTGAACTTCATATTGTTTTGAGTGGCCCATTCGACGATTTGGTTGATGTCCGCTTGGAGTCTCGCGGTGTCTTTGACGGAGGTCACTGTCATGGTGATCCAGGTGTCATCCGCTAAGGAAGACACGGAGCTATGACTTACGTCTCTTATGTCTGAAAAGTACTGCAAACCATGATTCACAATACTGTACCCATGATGTACTGCAAACTATGATTCACAATACTGTACCCATGATGTACTGCAAACTATGATTCACAATACTGTACCCATGATGTACTGCAAACTATGATTCACAATACTGTACCCATGATGTACTGCAAACTATGATTCACAATACTGTACCCATGATGTACTGCAAACTATGATTCACAATACTGTACCCATGATGTACTGCAAACTATGATTCACAATACTGTACCCATGATGTACTGCAAACTATGATTCACAATACAGTACCCATGATGTACTGCAAACCATGATTCACAATACAGTACCCATGATGTACTGCAAACCATGATTCACAATACTGTACCCATGATGTACTGCAAACCATGATTCACAATACAGTACCCATGATGTACTGCAAACCATGATTCACAATACAGTACCCATGATGTACTGCAAACTATGATTCACAATACAGTACCCATGATGTACTGCAAACTATGATTCACAATACAGTACCCATGATGTACTGCAAACTATGATTTACGATTATTCATAGAGAATAGTGTAGCAGCAGACTGCTGTAACTATCACACAAAATAGTGTAGCAGCACACTGCTGGTGTTCCCACAATATAACTATCATATACAATAGTGTAGCAGCACACTGCGAGTGTTCCCACAACGAAACTATCATACAGAATAGTGTAGCAGCACACTGCGAGTGTTCCCACAATGTAACTATCATAAAGAATAGTGTAGCAGCACACTGCGAGTGTTCCCACAACGAAACTATCATACAGAATAGTGTAGCAGCACACTGCGGGTGTTCTCACAATGTAACTATCATAAAGAATAGTGTAGCAGCACACTGCTGTTCCCACAATGTAACTATCATAAAGAATAGTGTAGCAGCACACTGCTGTTCTCATAATGTAACTATCATATAGAATAGTGTAGCAGCACACTGCTGTTCTCATAATGTAACTATCATATAGAATAGTGTAGCAGCACACTGCGGGTGTTCCCACAACGAAACTATCATACAGAATAGTGTAGCAGCACACTGAGTGTTCCCACAATGTAACTATCATACAGAATAGTGTAGCAGCACACTGCGGGTGTTCCCACAACGAAACTATCATACAGAATAGTGTAGCAGCACACTGCGAGTGTTCCCACAATGTAACTATCATACAGAATAGTGTAGCAGCACACTGCGAGTGTTCCCACAATGTAACTATCATACAGAATAGTGTAGCAGCACACTGCAGGTGTTCTCACAATGTAACTATCATATATATTAGAAGTGACGCGGGAGTATTGAAGGTAATATTTAAAAAACAAAATCCTTGTATCCCATGCTTCAAGGTGAGCCAAGAGTCACTCCGCCCTTGCTGGCATATATATTAGCTTGAAGTCAGTCCTAAATTGGTCACATATGTCACATATTAATCCCAGGAGCCTTGAGGTGGATGTACGTAGCATCTGCATTACCCTCACGTGAGTACATGTATTGCCACATGTGTGCACATATGCTGCACTGCGTGCAAAATCCTAACTGATGATGATGATGCCATCAACCAGGAGACCTGGTCTGGGGGACAGCCGCCGGGGCAATGATCCTCAAAATCAACATAAATGTCTCTCTTATTAAGAAAAAATATCTGGCAATTAGGAAACTGACCCCATGGTTATCTAGTAAGAGTTGTTAATTATTTTGGGCATCATCGCTCCAGCGACCCTGTCTCAGTTCCTCCTGCCTGAAGGCACTTCTCTGCATCATGGGAAATTACCTCTTTCAAATTTATTATCTATCATTCCCCCCCCCCCCCAAAGAAGCTTATTAGATCAGAGTGACAGTTCATCGTGAAGCCAAGCACGATACCTCAAGTTGTATTGATGTGCTGATCACACAGTACGCTCTTCCACAAATTATGTATGCTGATGCTTTAGTCCAACAACTCACTGGTGCAACTGGTAGTGCCATTGTTGCCACAGCGATATCACCTATATATAAATTGCAGGATGCATCAAGAACTGAACTTCCACCCTTCAAACTGATCTATTTTGTCATATTCCTTGAATTCAAATGTGTCCATGTATCTAAAGATGACACTATTGGTAGGTGATTCCCTAAAATCCATCAATACTCCAACTCCGTGAGTGTTGTAACATACTCGTGTCAGAAGCCAGACACAGATATGATAGAGCTGTAGACAGTGGGGTCAGTGTACACCTGCGGTTTCCCTCTCACACTGCTCTTCGAATATACTACCACAAAACTGGTGAATTGGCAAGAGCTTCAAAGAGGGGTATAACATAACTTTTGCTGTCCACTAGTAGTTCGAGAACAATAATACGAAAATAATTGCAAGTGAATTTCATTGACTTGAGACCAATGAAGACTGACACCAGTCAGTTCATCCATCATTCAATCATGCAGTCATATATGGTCGTAAGGTACATCCAAGATCTCAATGGTACGTAGGTGCCACTGAGAATGTTATACCACAAGCTGGCCTACACCTTCTACAATTAAACTGTGTGTGTGTGTACTCACCTAATTGTACTCACCTAATTGTGGTTGCAGGGGTCGATACTCAGCTCCTGGCCCCGCCTCTTCACTGACCGCTGCTGGGTCCTCCTCCTGCTCCATGAGCTTCATCATGCATCGTCTTAAAACTATGTATAGTTCCTGCCGTCACTACATCGCTTGCCAGACTATTCCACTTCCTAACAACTCTGTGTCTGAAGAAATATTGTGTGTGTGTACTCACCTAGTTGTCGTTGCAGGGGTCGAGTCCCAGCTCCTGGCCCCTCCTCTTCACTGGTCGCTACTAGGTCACTCCCTGAACCGCGAGCTTTATCATACCTCTGCTTAAAGCTATGTATGGATCCTGCCTCCACTACATCGCTTCCCAAACTATTCCACTTCCTGAATACTACTATGTGTGTGTGTGTGTGTGTGTGTGTGTGTGTGTGTGTGTGTGTACTCACCTAATTGTGGTTGCAGGGGTCGAGACTCAGCTCCTAGCCCCGCCTCTTAACTGAACGCTACAAGGTCCTCTCTCTCCCTGCTCCATGAGCTTTATCATACCACGTCTTAAAGCTATGTATGGTTCCTGCCTCCACTACATCACTCGCCAGACTGTTCCACTTCCTGACCGCTCTAAGACTGAAGAAATACTTCCTAACATCCATTTGACTCATCTGAGTCTTCAGCTTCCAATTGTGACCCCTTGTTTCTGTGTCCCATCTCTGGAACATCCTGTCTCTACCCACTTTGTCTATTCCACGCAGTGTTTTGTATGTCGTTATCATGTCTCCCCTCAGCCTCCTGTCCTCCAATGTCGTCAGGCCGATTCCCCTTAGCTCTGGAACTAACCTTGTCGCAAACCTTTGCACTTTCTCTAATTTCTTAACGTGCTTGACCCGGTGTGGGTTCCAAACAGGTGCTGCATACTCCAGTATGGGCCTGACGTACACAGTGTACAGTGTCTTGAAAGATTCTTTACTTAGGTATCGGAACGCTATTTTCAGGTTTGCCAGGCGCCCATATACTGCAGCAGTTATCTGGCTGATGTGTGCTTCCCAAGATGTGTTCAGTGTTATACTCGCGACAAGATCTTTCTCCTTGAGCGAGGTTTGCAGTCTTTAGCCACCTAGCTTACGCTCTGTCTGCGGTCTTCTTTGCCCTTCCCCGATCTTCATGACTTTGCATTTGGCAGGGTTAAATTCGAGAAGCCAGTTGCTGGACCAGGTGTCCAGCCTGTCCAGGTCTCTTTGAAGTCCTGCCTGATCCTCATCTGATTTAATTCTCCTCATTAACTTCACATCATCTGCGAACAGGGACACCTCTGAGTCTATCCCTTTCATCATGTCATTCACATATACCAAAAATAGCACTGGCCCTAGGACCGACCTCCGTGGGACCCCGCTCGTCACAGGTGCCCATTGTGTGTATGTGTGCATGTGTGTGTGTATGTGTGTGCGTATGTGTGTGTGTACTCACCTATTTGTACTCACCTATTTGTGGTTGCAGGGGTCGAGTCTTAGCTCCTGGCCCCGCCTCTTCACCGGTTGCTACTGGGCCCTCTCTCCCCGCTCCATGAGCTTCATCAAACCTCGTCTTAAAACTGTGTATGGTTCCTGCCTCCACTACGTCATTTTCTAGGCTATTCCACTGCCTTACAACTCTATGACTGAAGAAATACTTCTTAATATCTCTCTGACTCATTTGTGTCTTCAAGTTCCAATTGTGGCCTCTTGTTTCTGTGTCCCCTCCCTGGAACATCCTGTCTTTGTCCTGTGTATGTGTGTGCATGTGTGTGTGTATGTGTGTGTGTGTGTGTGTGTGTGTGTGTGTGTGTGTGTGTGTGTGTGTGTGTGTGTGTGTGTGTGTGTGTGTGTAATAACATATTTGTGGTTGCAGGGGTCCATTCATAGCTCCTGGCCCTGCTTCTTCACTCACTGGTCGCTGCTTGGTCCTCTCTCTCCCTGCTCCATGAGCTTTATCAAACCTCGCCTTAAAACTATGTATGGTTCCTGCCTCCACTACGTCACTTGCCAGACTATTCCACTTCCTGACAACTCTATGACTAAAGATATACTTCCTTACATCCCTGAGACTCATCTGAGTCTTCAGCTTCCAATTGTGTCCCCTTGTTGCTGTGTCCCATCTCTGGAACATCCTGTCTCTGTCCACCTTGTCAATTCCTTTCGGTATTTTACATGTCGTTTTCATGTCCCCCTATCCCTCCTGTCCTCCAGTGTCGTCAGGTCGATCTCCCCTTAACCTCTCCTCGTAGGACATACCCCTTATCTCCGGGACTAGTCTTGTTGCAAACCTCTGCACTTTCTCTAATTTCTTGACGTGCTTGCCCAGGCGTGGGTTCCAAACTGGTGCTGCATACTCCAATACTGGCCTGACGTACACGGTAAACAGAGTCTTGAATGATTCCTTAGTGAGGTGCCGAAACGCTATTCTATGGTTTGCCAGGCGCCCATATGCTGCAGCAGTCATTTGGTTGATGTGCGCCTCAGATGTGCTAGCTGAGTATTCATCCTAAGATCCTTTTCCCTGAGTGATGCTTGCAGTCTTTGCCCCCCCCCTAGCCTGCACTCTGTCTGCAGTCTTTTTTGCCCTTCCCCAGTCTTCATAACCTTGAATTTGGTGGGGTCAAGCTCCAGGAGCCAGTTATTGTACCAGGCTTGCAGCCTGTTCAGAATCCCTTGTATTTGTAGTCCTGCCGGGTCCTCATCCGATTAAATTCTCATTAGCTTCACATCGTCTGAAAACAGGAAAATCTCTGAATCTATCCCTTCTTCCGTCATGTCATTCACATATACCAAAAACAGCACTGGTCCTAGGACTGACCCCTGCTGAACCCTGCTCGTCACAGGCGCCCACTGTGATACCTCGTCACGTACCATGACTTGTTGCCTTCCTGTCAGGTATTCTCTGATCCACTGAAGAGCATTTCCTGTTATAAATGCCTGGTACTCTAGCTTTTACACTAATCTCTTGTATGGAACTGTGTCAAAAGCCCCCCCCCCCCTCTCTCTCTCTCTCTCCCCCAAACTGAGTGTACACGCGCGCGCGCGCACACACACAGAGATGAACAGAATGCTTCAGATATGGGACATAGAAACAAGAGGGTTCAGCTGGAAATTGAAACTCAGATGAGTCATAGAGATATTAGAAGAATTTCTTCAGCCTTAGAGTTCAGGAAGTGGAACAATCTGGAGCACGAAGTGGAGGCGGAATCCATACATAGTTTTAAGAAGAGGTACGACAAGGCTTGTGGAGCAGGGAGAGTGGACCTAGTAGCAGCCAGCGAAGAGGCAGGGCCAGGAGCTGCGGCTCGACCCCTACAACCACAAATAGGTGTGTACACACACAGTGTGAGATGTTAGCTCTCTGTGCTTTCACACGACGCTTTGTAGCAATGTGTCAACACTAACCTCGTCAGCGAAGATACATCCCACCCATAATCCACCCACCCACACCCACCGGGAATGCCACCCCCACTCACCAGGCATGCTACTGACACACCTTAATTCAACAAGTCCTGAAACCTTCTTGTTGTCATCTAATTCCCTCACTGATACCGAGAACCTTTATCTAGGGATGCCAAGACAATGATGATTCTCTTCAAATCGCTTGTTCTCTCTAGGTTGAAATATTGCTGTACACTAACGGCCCCTTTCATAAGAACATAAGAACGATGGAACACTGCAGAAGGAGTACTGGCCCATGCGAGGCAGGTCCAAGTCTCCTACCGGCTTAAGCCAATGCACCCAACCTAGTCAGGTCAGGTCACATTGACTTAAGGGAGGAACACGGCAACCGACCTGGTAGCACAAGCTATCAGGTCTAACTCACACCCACCCACATCTACTCATGTATTTATCCAACCTATTTTTAAAGCTACACAACGTTCTGGCCTCTATAACGGTACTTGGGAGTTTGTTCCACTCATCCACAACTCTATTACCAAACCAGTACTTTCCTATATCCTTCCTGAATCTGAATTTTTCCAACTTAAAACCATTGCTGCGAGTCCTGTCTAGGCTAGATATTTTCAGCACACTATTTACATCCCCTTTATTTATTCCTGTCTTCCATTTATACACCTCAATCATATCCCCCCTAATTCTACGTCTGGAGAATATACAGAGAACTTTAACTGCACGTATAAAACACCTAAATTACTGGAAACGTTTAAAGTCCCTTGACCTGTACTCCATGAAATGCAAGCGAGGAAGATACATGATAATATACACATGGAAAATCCTCTAGGAACTAGTCCCAAATTTGCACATGGAAATCACTCCCTACGAAAGCAAAACTCGGCAGGTAGTGCACCATCCCCCCCCCATCCCCAGTGAAAAGCAGGGGCGCCATGAGTACGCTAAGAGACAACACAGTAAGTGTCGGGGGACCAATACTGTTCAACTACCTCCCAGCATACATATGGGAAATTACCAATAGATCTCTGGCTGTCTTCAAGAAGGCACTGGACAGGCACCTAAAGTCAGTAACTGACCAGCCGGGCTGTGGTTATTACATCGATTTGCGTGTGGCCAGCAGTAACAGCCTGGTTGATCAGACCATGATCCACCGCGAGGCCTGGTCATGGACCGGACCGCGGGGGCGTTGGCCCCCGAAACCCCTTCCAGGTAAACTACACAATATTATTTTTCATTTTAAGAAGTAACTTGTTATATAAATTTAATTTGAAGTTCCTACTAATACCGCATATTAGACGCTCACAAAATAACAAATAAAACTATGTAGATTTTAAGTACTGTCAGAGTTTTGTCTAATATATTATACATCCTGTCTAATATATTATACATCCTGTCTAATATATTATACATGTCTAATATATTATACATCCTGTCTAATATATTATACATCCTGTCTAATATATTATACATCCTGTCTAATATATTATACATCCTGTCTAATATATTACACATCCTGTCTAATATATTACACATCCTGTCTAATATATTATACATCCTGTCTAATATATTATACATCCTGTCTAATATATTATACATCCTGTCTAATATATTATACATCCTGTCTAATATATTATACATCCTGTCTAATATATTATACATCCTGTCTAATATATTACACATCCTGTCTAATATATTATACATCCTGTCTAATATATTATACATCCTGTCTAATATATTATACATCCTGTCTAATATATTATACATCCTGTCTAATATATTATACATCCTGTCTAATATATTACACATCCTGTCTAATATATTATACATCCTGTCTAATATATTATACATCCTGTCTAATATATTATACATCCTGTCTAATATATTATACATCCTGTCTAATATATTATACATCCTGTCTAATATATTATACATCCTGTCTAATATATTATACATCCTGTCTAATATATTATACATCCTGTCTAATATATTATACATCCTGTCTAATATATTATGCATCCTGTCTAATATATTATACATCCTGCGGCCCTTCACATTATTACACCTTCTCTACACTAATTCTAAAATATATATTCATTTATTGATTTATTTTTATTTTATGTCTTTACAAACAGTACAATGATATTTTATATTGACAATAGTTGGTTGCAATACAAAGAGAACCTCTATTATGGCTAGGCATTATGGGCCAACTTAACATTATTGACTTACAGACTACTTAACACTAAGGAGTATATCATAGTTGTACAGTAGGAAAGTAATTATTTCATAGTTGTACAGTAGATTATTAATTGTAAGTGAATTAAATCTGTATAAGACAAAGGATATATTCATATAGTCTAAAATGCTTTTTGTGGAAAATAATGGTTCAGTTATATATATACCTGAAAAGTACTCGAGGGCTTGGTCGCAAATCTGCACACTGCCATAACAACATACTGGAGTGAGAGATGTGGGAGGAAGTGTAAAATAAACCCAGTGAGGAGCAGGGGTGCGGTGGGGACGATAAGGGAACACTGTATCAACATCCGGGGTCCCAGACTATTCAACATCTTACCAGAAGATATCAGAAACATGGCTGGAACAAGTGTAGAAGCCTTCAAGAGGAAACTGGACAAGTATCTTCACCAGGTGCCAGATTAACCAGGCTGTGATGGATATGTGGGGCAGCGGGCCTCCAGCAGCAAAAGCTGCTGGAAACTCTCGAAACTCTTCAAAGGTATATCAAAGGTATATGAACTTATATTTGTACATAAATGTCACATTCTACTTTCCTGTACCCACCCGGCCACCCAAACACCCACCCGGCCACCCAAACACCCACCACCCTCCAGCGAGGCATGCCACAGACCCACCCACATAACTGCCACATTCCCCTTCCTTGCCCAGCCAGCCAGGTCATGCAAGCACACTAGCCACCCACTACCCCCCCCCCTTACCATCACCTACTACCACAACAACTACCCCCTACCATCAACACCACTACCACAACAACTACCCCCTACCATCAACACCACTACCACAACTACCCCCTACCATCAACACCACTACCACCCACCACCACCACAAGGGTGTCTACTTTGAGATTTTCCTGGTTACTAACTCCCCGGTAGTTTGTAATACTTAGTAGTAGTATTAAATCGTCGTCGTCCTCCTCCTCCTCGTCCTCGTCGTTGTCCTCCTCGTCGTCGTCTTCGTCGTCGTCGTCCTCGTCCTCCTCCTCCTCCTCGTCGTCGTCGTCGTCGTCCTCCTCGTCGTCGTCCTCCTCCTCGTCGTCGTCCTCGTCGTCCTCTTCCTCGTCGTCGTCCTCCTCGTCGTCCTCCTCCTCGTCGTCCTCCCCCTCGTCGTCGTCGTCGTCGTCCTCCTCGTCGTCGTCGTCGTCGTCGTCGTCGTCGTCCTCCTCCTCCTCCTCCTCCTCCTCCTCCTCCTCCTCCTCCGTGGCCTGGCTGGCAAAGCACTCGGTTCACACACTGAGGATCCGGGTTCGAATCTCGGCGGGAGTAAGATAAGAGATAAGACTTCGTTCGGATTTTTTACCCCGGAGGGTTAGCCACCCAGGATGACGCAAGAAAGTCAGTGCGTCATCGAGGACTGTCTAACCTATTTCCATTGTGGTCCTCAATCTTGTCCCCCAGGATGCCACCCACACTAGTCTACTAACACCCAGGTACCTATTTGCTGCTAGGTGAACAGGACAACAAGTGTAAGGAAACGCGTCGAAATGTTTCCACCCGCCGGGAATTGAACCCGGGCCCTCGTGTGAAGCGGGAGCTTTAGACACCAGGCCACCGGGCCGGGTGGAAATATTGGACGTGTTTCCTTACACCTGTTGTCCTGTTCACCCAGTAAGTAGGTACCTGGGTGTTAGTCGACTGGTGTGGGTCGCATCCTGGGGGATAAGATTGAGGACCACAATGGAAATAAGACACAGTCCCTCGATGATGCACTGCCTTTCTTGAGTTATCGGGGGGGGGGGGGCTCCTCCTCCTGCGGTTGCTACTACTGCTGCTGCTGCACCTGCTCATGCTGCTGCTGTTGCTCCTGCTGCTGCTGTTGCTCCTGCTGCTGCTGTTGCTCCTGCTGCTGCCCCTGCTGCTGCTCCTGCTCCTGCTGCTGCTGCTCCTGTCCCTACTGCTGCTGCTGCTCCTGTCCCTACTGCAGCCCCTACTGCTGCTGCTTCTCCTCCTTGTTCATACTACTGTCGTGCACAAACTACCTCGTTCATACTACTGTTACATACACTACCTCGTTCATACTACTGTTACATACACTACCTCGTTCATACTACTGTTACATACACTACCTCGTTCATACTACTGTTACATACACTACCTCGTTCATACTACTGTTACATACACTACCTCGTTCATACTACTGTTACATACACTACCTCGTTCATACTACTGTTACATACACTACCTCGTTCATACTACTGTTACAAACACTACCTCGTTCATACTACTGTTACATACACTACCTCGTTCATACTACTGTTACATACACTACCTCGTTCATACTACTGTTACATACACTACCTCGTTCATACTACTGTTACACTACCTCGTTCATACTACTGTTACATACACTACCTCGTTCATACTACTGTTACATACACTACCTCGTTCATACTACTGTTACATACACTACCTCGTTCATACTACTGTTACACTACCTCGTTCATACTACTGTTACACTACCTCGTTCATACTACTGTTACATACACTACCTCGTTCATACTACTGTTACACTACCTCGTTCATACTACTGTTACACTACCTCGTTCATACTACTGTTACACTACCTCGTTCATACTACTGTTACACTACCTCGTTCATACTACTGTTACACTACCTCGTTCATACTACTGTTACACTACCTCGTTCATACTACTGTTACACACACTACCCCATCACACACACACACACACACACACACACACACACACACACACACACACACACACACACACACACACACACACACACACACACACACACACACACACAGGAGTTGCACTGCTCATTAAAAAAAAGTGGGGTTTCGAGAAAATGGAAGGAATGGATGGCACGGGCGAAAGGGACTACTTAGTAGGAACAATCCAGTCTGAGGGACATAAGGTGATAATTGCAGTAATGTACAACCCACCACAGAACTGCAGGAGGCCAAGAGAAGAATACGATGAGAGCAACAGAGCAATGATCGACACACTAGCCGAGGTGGCCAGGAGAGCACACATGGAGGGAGCAAAGTTACTAGTTATGGGTGATTTCAATCACAAGGAGATTGACTGGGAAAACCTGGAGCCCCATGGGGGGGTCCCGAAACATGGAGAGCCAAGATGATGGATGTGGTACTGGAAAACCTCATGCATCAACATGTTAGAGACACTACCAGAGAGAGAGAGGAGAGGATGAACCAGCAAGGCTGGACCTTGTATTCACCTTGAGTAGTTCGGACATCGAGGGTATCATGTATGAAAGGCCCCTGGGAGCTAGTGATCATGTGGTTCTGTGCTTCGACTACATAGTTGAGCTCCAAGTGGAGAGAGTAGCAGGAATAGGCTGGGAAAAACCAAACTACAAAAGGGGGAACTACTCAGGCATGAGGAACTTCCTTTAAGACATTCAGTGGGAGAGGGAACTCACAGGAAAACCAGTACAAGAAATGATGGACTATGTGGCAACAAAATGCAAGGAGGCAGAGGAGAGGTTTGTTCCCAAGGGAAACAGAAATAATGGGAAGAACAGAACGGGTCCTTGGTTCACCCAAAGGTGTAGGGAGGCAAAAACTAGGTGTACTAGAGAATGGAAAAGGTACAGAAGACAGAGAACTCAGGAAAATAAAGAAATCAGCCGAAGAGCCAGAAACGAATATGCACAGATAAGAAGGGAGGCTCAGAGACAATATGAAAATGACATAGCATCAAAAGTAAAGACTGACCCAAAGCTGTTGTACAGCCACATCAGGAGGAAAACAACAGTCAAGGACCAGGTAATCAGACTGAGGAAGGGTGATGGGGAATTCACAAGAAACGACCAGGAGGTATGTCAGGAGCTCAACACAAGATTTAAAGAGGTATTTACAGTGGAAACCAGTAGGACTCCAGGAAATCAGAACAGGGGGGCACACCAGCAAGTGCTGGATGAGGTACATATAACCAAGGAGGAGGTGAAGAAGCTGCTATGCGAACTTGACACCTCAAAGGTGGTGGGATCAGACATCTCTCCATGGGTCCTTAAAGAGGGAGCAGAGATATTGTGTGAGCCATTAACAAAGATCAACACATCATTTGAAACTGGGCAACTCCCTGAGGTATGGAAAATGGCAAATGTAGTCCCAATTTTTAAAAAGGGAGACAGACATGAGGCACTAAACTACAGACCTGTATCACTAACGTGTATAGTATGCAAGGTCATGGAGAAGATCATCAGGAGGAGAGGGGTGGGGCACCTGGAAAGAAACAAGTGTATAATTGACAACCAGCACGGTTTCAGGGAAGGAAAATCCTGTGTCACAAACCTACTAGAGTTTTATGACAAGGTGACAGAAGTAAGACAAGAGAGAGAGGGGTGGATCGACTGCATATTTTTGGACTGCAAGAAGGCCTTCGACACAGTTCCTCACAAGAGGTTACTGCAAAAGCTAGAGGATCAGGCACACATAACAGGAAAGGCACTGCAATGGATAAGAGAATACCTTACAGGGAGGCAACGAGTCATGGTATGTGACGAGGTGTCAAAGTGGGCGCCTGTGACAAGCGGGGTTCCACAGGGGTCAGTCCTAGGACCTGTGCTGTTCTTGGTATATGTGAACGACATAACGGAAGGGATAGACTCAAAAGTGTCCTTGTTTGCAGATGATGCGAAGTTAATGAGAAGAATCAAATCGGATGAGGATCAGGCAGGACTACAAAGAGACCTGGACAGGCTACAAGCCTGGTCCAGCAACTGGCTCCTTGAATTTAACCCTGCCAAATGCAAAGTCATGAATATTGGGGAAGGGCAAAGAAGACCAAAGACACAATATAGTTTAGGTGGCCAAAGACTGCAAACCTCACTCAAGGAAAAAGATCTGGGGGTGAGTATAACACCGAGCATATCTCCTGAGGCGCACATCAATCAGATAACTGCTGCAGCATACGGGCGCCTGGCAAACCTACGGATAGCGTTCCGATACCTCAGTAAGGATTCGTTTAAGACTCTGAATACCATTTACGTCAGGCCCATACTGGAGTATGCAGCACCAGTTTGGAATCCACACCTAGTCAAGCACGTCAAGAAATTAGAAAAAGTGCAAAGGTTTGCAACAAGACTAGTCCCAGAGCTACGGGGATTGTCCTACAAAGAAAGGTTGAGGGAAATCGGCCTGACGACACTGGAGGACAGGAGGGTCAGGGGAGACATGATAACGACATATAAAATACTGCGCAGAATAGACAAGGTGGACAAAGACAGGATGTTCCAGAGAAGGGACACAGACACAAGAGGTCACAATTGGAAGTTGAAGTCTCAGATGAATCAAAGGGATGTTAGGAAGTATTTCTTCAGTCATAGAGTAGTCAGGCCGTGGAATAGCCTAGAAAGTGACGTAGTGGAGGCGGGAACCATACATAGTTTCAAGGCGAGGTATGATAGAGCTCATGGGGCAGGGAGAGAGAGGACCTAGTAGCAATCAGCGAAGAGGCGGGACCAGGAGCTGTGACTCGACCCCTGCAACCACAAATAGGCGAATACAAATAGGTGAGTACACACTAGCCCGTTACACACACACGCACACTACCCCGTCACACACACACACACACACTACCCCATCACACACACACTACCCCGTCACACACGCACTACTCGTCACACAGGAGCTCGGACTCGACCCCCGCAACCTCAACTAGGTGAGTACAACTAGGTGAGTACACACAGACACACTGCAGCATATGGGCGCCTAGCAAACATCAGAACAGCATTCCGACATCTTAATAAGGAATCATTCAGGACCCTGTACACCGTGTACGTTAGGCCCATATTGGAGTATGCGGCACCAGTTTGGAACCCACACCTAGCCAAGCACGTAAAGAAACTAGAGAAAGTGCAAAGGTTTGCAACAAGACTAGTCCCAGAGCTAAGAGGTATGTCCAACGAGGAGAGGTTAAGGGAAATCAACCTGAAGACACTGGAGGACAGGAGAGATAGGGGGGACATGATAACGACATACAAAATACTGAGAGGAATTGACAAGGTGGACAAAGACAGGATGTTCCAGAGATTGGACACAGTAACAAGGGGACACAGTTGGAAGTTGAAGACACAGATGAATCACAGGGATGTTAGGAAGTATTTCTTCAGCCACAGAGTAGTCAGTAAGTGGAATAGTTTGGGAAGCGATGTAGTGGAGGCAGGATCCATACATAGCTTTAAGCAGAGGTATGATAAAGCTCACGGCTCAGGGAGAGTGACCTAGTAGCAATCAGTGAAGAGGCGGGGCCAGGAGCTCGGACTCGACCCCCGCAACCTCAACTAGGTGAGTACACTACCCCATCACACTCACACACACACACACACACACACACACACACACACACTACCCATCACACATACACATACACATACACACACACCAGGAGCTGTGACTCGACCCCTGCAACCACAAATAGGTGAGTACACACACACACACACACACACACACACACACACACACACTATGTATGCCCAGTTGGGGTTTATATTTCGTGTCAGGCTGTCCTTTATATTTCGCATTACCAGTGCTGACATCTGACGCTTACTCTGCCACACTCACGCACCTGACAACCTAGAGACAACAAGCCTACTCTTCTCTCCCTCGCAGTTGGGGCCTGCCTGGCCTCAGGGCACTTAAACACACTACCTGTGTACAAGAACCAATAAAGCAAATGTTGCCTCTGAAAGGTATTCATTCTCCACCAACAACAAGAATCATAATACTGGTAGCAGTGGTATTTGCAGCAGCTGTTTGCCCGGAGAGAGGAACGAAGGAAGCATAAAGATGTTATCACTCTTTCATTACCTCGTACAAGCAGCATACATTTCTCAGTGAGTTATCCTGATGTCGTTTCTGCAAGTCTCAGCAGCCAGATACAGGTACAAGCACGATGCAGGCGGAAATTTTCTGAATTTCTTCAAGAAAACTTGGTGGTGTCCCCTGTGACTCCACTCCACAGTGTCCCATGCCGTTTTCAAGTCACCCAGTGCCACCTGTATATTGCTGCTGTTGTTTCAGCTCAGCACGGCTATTTTCAGCAAGTCAGAGGTGGGTTTTGTGATGATTTTTCGCATCCACACTGGACTCCACATGTGTTTATGTGTGAGGAGGGGAGACTGGAGCCTGGCCACACCATACACACCTCACTTCATACACCACTCAATGCTCTCACTTCCTCTGCTGTTTTCTTTCGGAATTTAGTGTGAATTCTCGGCAGAGCTGTGTATCAGGGTGACCGAGGTCACTCGAAGCGATGTGGATCTACAAGCAATGTGGATCTACCAACAATGTGGAGCAAGCTGCATGGGTTACCAAGCCAGATGTCCAAGCCACGTGTTGTCTGTTGCCCTATGTCACCCAGGACATCTGCCTGACATCATCTCAAGACGTCACTCCAGAACTCACCCCAAGATGTCTGTCCGACATCACCCCAGGATATCTGCGTGACATCATCCCAGGACGTCTGCCTGATGTCACCTGACATCACCCCAGGATGTTTGCATGATGTCATGTCATGATGTTACCCCACAACACCTCACAACGTCACGCCTGACATCACATGTCATATCGACAGTGTTATAGTTTCATTGTAAGTGTTCCTTTACTAGTGTTCTCACATGTTTGTGAATGCCTTAGTGTCGATTTGTGCACAGAAAAGCATTATTTGCTAATGCAAGCCATGTAGTAATCTTAGTGCATGCGCAGTGCAGGTGTGCAAGTTGTCTGTGTCCAGACTATTGTTACAATAACACACTCGTGTTACATGTCACCCCGTTGTGACAATTTGACAACTGACACTAGTCAATCCAGGCATCAGATTATGAGTGTCGTTTGAGCCCCGTGTATATATAGTACTTATGCTCACCATTCTTGTAGACCTTGTAGAAGTCACTGAGTCGTACTTGTCACTCCACCTCCTGACCGTCAGAGTACAGTTATGAGCAGACTCAGTCTGGGGATGCTCAGACTAACCTCTGCTATGACTCCCACTCTGATCGAGAAGACATTGTCAAGCCGCAGCCCCCCTTTGTCGGCAGGTGACTGACTCCTGTTATGGCTTCAGTGAGCAGTCTGCACAAAGTATGTCACTTTGACTGCTAGCCCACTCCAGTTTCAGTGTAAGCTGCTATGACTCCCAGATGATGTGCCTGAATCATCCCTGCTACGACTCACTCTTGCCGGCACCACTAAGCTATGCTGTGACTCTCAAGCAGTGACTCCTCAGCTACTGTACCAGTCGAGAAATGTCTTCCTAAGGCACTTGTCAGAAGAGGTCCTGCCCAGTTCCCAAGTGCTGCTATGCCTCACTCGAGGGCACCAGCAGGTTGTGCCCCAGGTTCAGTGAACCCTGGAGCGACTACTCCACGATGACTGCTTCACCATTCCAGATGAGACTACACCCTGTCATAGCTCAGCCGCAGCAGTCTCCTGTGTTGTAGTATCTGTCCAGATGCAGGAAGGCATGCAGTGATGCCTCTGAAGCTCACTGCCTTGGACCACGATGTTTTAGCATACTTTTTTTTCCTCCCTGTAGGAAGTTTTTTTTTTTTTGTCCATGTCCACATGTATATATTTCATGTTATTTTGTGTTCTGTGCCCTGTTCCTGAGAGAGACCGAGTTTTTTTCAATCATAGTCGAGGACGACCGTGGGTAGATGTCCGAGCAATGTATGCCCAGTGAGAGTTTATATTTCATGTCAGGCTGTCCTCTATATTTTGCATCACCAGTGCTGACATCTAGCAAGAAATAGGCCTACCAGGCTCAGCCCCAACCACGCTTACTCTGCCTCACTCACACACCTGACAGCCTAGAGACAACAAGCCTCCTCCTCTCTCCCTCGCAGCTGGGGCCTGCCTGGCTTAAGGGCACTTAAACATATTGCCTGTGTACAAGAACCAATAAAGCAAAGACACTGCCTCTAAAGAGTACCTTACACCTATGATATACCTTTGAAGAGTTTCAAGAGTTTCACTAATCTCAGAGCCTGGTCATGGGCCAGGCTCATCTGGTGCTTGCCTGGTCAATCAGGCTGTTGCTGCTGGAGGCCCACTGCCCCACATATCCATCACAGCCTGGTTCATCTGGCACCTGGCGAAGATACTTGTCCAGTTTCCTCTTGAAGGCTTCTACACTTGTTCCAGCCGTATTTCTGATGTTTTCTGGTAAGATGTTGTTAGGTAAGACACATATGCAACAGTTAGGTATCTTTATTTCGAAACGTTTCGCCTACACAGTAGGCTTCTTCAGTCGAGTACAGAAAAGTTGATAGAAGCAGAAGAGACTTGAAGACGATGTAATCAGTCCATCATCCTTAAAGTTTTGAGGTGGTCAGTACCTCAGTCTGGAGAAGAGCATTGTTCCATATTGTTTCAAACTTTGGAACAATGCTCTTCTCCAGACTGAGGGACTGACCACCTCAAAACTTTAAGGGTGATGGACTGATTACATCGTCTTCAAGTCTCTTCTGCTTCTATCAACTTTTCTGTACTCGAGTGAAGAAGCCTACTGTGTAGGCGAAACGTTTCGAAATAAAGATACCTAACTGTTGCATATGTGTCTTACCTAACAATCTGTCGGTATTTTATACCATTTTAATGGTAAGATGTTGAATAGTCTGGGACCCCGGATGTTGATACAGTGTTCCCATATCATCCCCACCACACCCCTGCTCCTCACTGGGTTTATTTTACACTTCCTCCCATATCTCTCACTCCAGTATGTTGTTACGGCAGTGTGCAGATTTGGGACCAGGCCCTTGAGTACTTTCCAGGTATATATTATCATGCATCTCTCTTTCCTCCACTCCAATGAGTACAAGTTCAACACTTAAAGGCGTGGAAATATAAACACATATGCAGTTTAATGTGATTCTTTATTGACAACGTTTCGCCCACACAGTGGGCTTTTCGAGTCACAAACAGATCTACCTGGGGTGGAAGGTGTGCGAGTATTTATAGTCAGGTTCAGAATGTTGAGGTCAGGTGGAGAATGCTACATCTGATGATCTACCGAGTGGGGTTATAGAGTCTAAAATCTTGGGTAGCTTGGGAGGGAGATTGGATAAGTTTGTGAGCAGACCTTCTGCAGTGTTCTTCCATTCCTATGTTCTTATGTGAGATAGCGATGAAGAAGTTTCTTGGCAAGCGGTTGAACTATGTTATAGAAGCCATTGTTCTGGTTGAAATTGTTGGGGTAGAGATAAGCGATGATTTCAGGATTCTTCGGTACTGAGTGTTGTCTTCTCTGGCAATAAGTCTTGAGTTTCTGTAGTAAATTAAATGGTTGTGTGAATTACGGTGTTGTACACAGGCATTCCTTGTATCGTCAGACCTGCTTCCGTATTGGTGTTCTGAAATACGTGTTTGGAGGTCTCTTGACGTTTCGCCCACGTATAATTTGCTGCAGTCATTGCAAGGGATTATGTATACCCCTGCAGAGGATGGAAGCTAGTCCTGTCTATTACTGGTAATGTCCTTGATGGTCGTGGTTGTGGAGGTAGATACTTGGAATGAGGTATTGGAAAAGATGTTGGAAACATGTTTGGCAATGGAGTTGGTGGGGAGGACTATGTATCTCTTCTCGGCCATGTCTCCCTCCCAAGCTACCCAAGATTTTAGACTCTAACCCCACTCGGTAGATCATCAGATGCAACATTCTCCACCTGACCTCAACATTCTGAACCTGACTATAAATACTAACGTACCTTCCACCCCAAGTAGATCTGTTTGTGGCTTAAAAAAGCCCACTGTGTGGGCGAAACATTGTCAATAAAGGATCACATTAAACTGCATGTGTGTTTATACAATGGAACCTCAAAAATAGAACTTAATCCGTTCCAGGAGCAAGTTCTAAATTCGAAAAGTCTGAAATTCGAAGCAATATTTCCCATAAGAAATAATGGAAATACAATTAATCCGTTCCAGAAACCCAAAAATATTCACACAAAAAATACATTTTATAGAGATTAATTACAGTTTTACATACAACAAATACTATAGTTTTTAATTATGTATAGTAATACATATAAAGTAACATTTTTTTTACCTTTATTGAAGATTGGTGATGGCATCTGGAAGATAGGGAGGAGGAGAGAGAGGGAGTTGGGGTTAGTGTTTGGAAGGAGAATCCCCCTCCATGAGGACTTCAGGTAAAGCTCTCTCTGGGGTTACTTCCCTTCTCTGTCTTTTAATGTCACTAGGACCAGCTTGAGAGTCACTGGACCCCTGTCTCACTAAATAACTGTCCACAGTCCTCTGTTTCTGGCGCCTCTTTAACATTTCCCTAAAATGGAACATGGTTCTGTCACTGAACTTGTTGCAAAGATGGCTTGTTTCAGCTTGCTCAGGGTGGTACGTCTGCACAAACATTTGGACATCATTCCACTTGGAACAAATCTCCTTAATCTTTGAAGAAGGCACCTCATCCACTCCCTCTTCCTCCTCCTCTGAAGCAAGTTCCTCAGCTGTGGTCTGATACTGCTCCAGATGAAGCTCTTGCAGCTCTTCAGTGGTTAGCTCTTCCCTGTGGTCCTCCACCAACTCTTCCACATCCTCACCACTCACCTCCAACCCCAGGGTGTTCCCCAATGCCACAATAGAGTCCACAACAGGCAGAGGGTGAGCTGGGTCAGGGTCAGCCTCAAACCCTTCAAAATCCCTCTTTTGGACACAATCTGGCCACAATTGTCTCCAAGCAGAGTTCAAAGTCCTGGAAGTCACTCCCTCCCAAGCATTACCTATAAGGCTTATGGAGCTGTAGATGTTGAAGTGATTCCTCCAGAACTCTCTTAGGGTCAACTTAGTGTCTGTGGTCACTTCAAAGCACTTTTCAAACACTGCTTTTGTGTAGAGTTTTTTGAAGTTAGAAATGACCTGCTGGTCCATGGGCTGGAGGAGAAAAGTGGTGTTAGGAGGCAAGAACTTCACTTTTATAAAACTGAAGTCCTTAGACAAGAGGTCTAATAAGTTTGGAGGATGAGCAGGAGCACTGTCCATTAACAGGAGGCACTTGAGTGGCAATTTCTTTTCCTGGAGGTATTTTTTCACACTGGGGCCAAACACTTCATGGACCCACTCTTTTGAAAATTTCTCTTTTGACCCATGCCTTATGATTAGCTTTCCACAAGACACATAACTTGTTCTTAAAGACATTGTTTTTCTTATACACTCTGGGATTTTCTGAATGATACACAAGTAAAGGCTTCACTTTAAAATCACCACTAGCATTAGCACAGAACAAAAGAGTAAGCCTGTCTTTCATAGGCTTGTGTCCTGTCAGTGCCTTCATCACACAGGAGGAAACCTCCTGTGTGATGAAGGTCCTTTTTGGCATTTTCTTCCAAAACAAGCCTGTTTCGTCACAATTAAACACTTGTTCAGGTTTCAATTCTTCACTGTCTATGTACCCCTTAAACTCCTCTACAAACTTCTCAGCTGCCCGTTTGTCTGAACTGGCTGCCTCACCATGTCTTACAACATTGTGTATGCCACTACGCTTCTTAAATCTGTCAAACCAGCCTCTGCTGGCCTTAAATTCACTATCAGCACTGGTTATAGGAGTTTTCTGTACCAGATCGGCATGCAACTTCCTTGCCTTTTCGCAAATAATTGTCTCTGAAACCCTATCACCTGCAATCTCTTTATCCTTGATCCACACCAGCAATAACTTCTCAACCTCTTCAACTATTTGTGGTCTTTTTTTGGTTAGCATATTAACACCTTTTGCAACATCAGCTTCCTTGATTTGTTCTTTCTTTGACAGGATAAAACCTATGGTCGACTTGTTTTTCCCACACATCCTGGCAAGCTCAACAAGTCTCACACCACTCTCATACTTCTGTATTATTTCCTTCTTCACATCTATGGTGTTTCTCACTTTCTTTACCACAGGGGTACCACTAGCAAGTTTCTTTGGGCCCATGGCAGCTTATTTCACAGTCCCACAAGCACTAAACACAACGAAATAATCGTAAAATGCGTGAATGAGAGCGCAGGTTAGTGTTCACTCAAGCATAAACACAGCTAGACTGCTCACGGCGCCTGCGCGGGGACGTGGACAGAGCGAGCGGCAGACAGGTCCCGTATCCGGCAGTCCGAAAATAGGGACGCGTTCGATAATAGGGACACAGTTTGTCCGAAAAAATGGTCCTATTTTTGAAACGTTCGATATGTGATACATTCGATTTTTGAGGTTCCACTGTATTTCCATTGTGTCGGTATTTTATACCATTTATTTCCACTTAAAGGCGTGAAAGTTTAGACACATGTGCAACATCTGGATATCTTTATTGTAGACGTTTCGCCATCCAGTGGCTTTATCAATACAGATTCTAGGACATAATTAGACGACAGTAGAAATATATATGAAAGATGAGGTAATCAGTCCCTCAGCCTTGGAGTTAGCGTTCACAGCATCGTGGTGGAGGAGAATCTGGAGCAAAGGCAAGAAGACTGGCGGTTATATAGGCATCAGTGGATAAGTACGTGTAGCAGACGAGGGCATAGTCACTGGTAGGTGGGATTCCCCAGTGGAATTAGATCATACCCAAAGGGATGGGTTAGTTGTAGCAGCTGTGAAGAAGGTCTTGTAGATGTCCTCTGAACCAAGATTCCTACAAGACCTTCTTCACGGCTACTACACCTAACCCATCCCTTTGGGTAGGACCTACTTCCACTGGGGAATCCCGCCTACCAGTGACTATGCCCTCGTTTGCTACACGTCCTTATCCACTGACGCCTATATAACCGCCAGTCTTCTTGCCTTTGCTCCAGATTCTTCTCCACCACAATGCTGTGAACACCAACTCCAAGGCTGAGGGACTGATTACCTCATCTTTTGTATACAGTGGACCCCCGGTTAACGATATTTTTTCATTCCAGAAGTATGTTCAGGTGCCAGTACTGACTGAATTTGTTCCCATAAGGAATATTGTGAAGTAGATTAGTCCATTTCAGAGCCCCAAACATACACGTACAAACGCACTTACATAAATACACTTACATAATTGGTCGCATTGGGAGGTGATCGTTATGCGGGGGTCCACTGTATATTTCTACTGTCTTCTAATTATGTCCTAGAATCTGTATTGATAAAGCCACTGGATGGTGAAACGTCTACAGTAAGGATATCCAGATGTTGCACATGTGTCTAAACTTTCATATTGTTGGATTTTATACTTTTCTTGCACAACTTAAAGGCGTGTCCAGTAATTTAGGTGCTTTACTGGCTCAATGTGAACCGAAAACAATCTCTGTATTTGTTCCAGCTCTGATATTTCTCCTGCTTTGAACGGGGCCATCAGCACAGAGCAATATTCTAAATGAAGGAGCACTAGAGATTTGAAGAGTGTCACCATCTTCATTATTTCTCTTGTTTTGAAAGTTCTCAATACCCTCCCCATCATCTTCCTGGCTGTCGTGATCTTTGTCTTGTTATGGTCTTTAAAAGAAAGGTCAGCTGACATAATTATTCCGAGGTTCTATTTGGTGACCCTCTTGAGTTCTGTATACAGTGGAACCTCTACTTGTGAGTCTAATCCATTCCATGACCTTGCGTGCAACTAGATTTGCTCGTTTGCAGAGTCAATTTTTCTCATTTAAATTAATTGAAAGGCAATTAATCCATTCCAGTGGAATTCTGTACTTCAATAAGTTCGCTAATATCAACTTTACGGCTTATTTATCTATCTCACTTGATCTAATATGACATAATAAACAATATAAATAACACAGAAACCTGATATATACTCTAAAATGAATAAAATATGTAATTCATGTAGTGGTATGGGCAGTGCTGGCGGTGGATGACAGTTTGTCTGGAGACCGGACAAAATACTTCTTGAATAATTTTGCTACCATCATCTATACGGCTTATTTATCTATCACAGTTCATCTAATATGACATAAACAATAAAAATAACATAGAAACCTGATACAGTGGACCCCCGCATACCGTTGGCATTACATAACGTTAAATCCGCATACCGATACATTTTATCACTAAGATTTTGCCTCGCATACCGCTAAAAAACCCGCTCAACGCTGTTCGTCCGAGACGCGTCTAATGTGCGGCCTGAGCCAGCCTCACATGTTCCGCCGGTGGCATTGTTTACCAGCCAGCCTCTGCGGTAACATCTAAGCATACAATCGGAACATTTCGTATTATTACAGTGTTTTTGGTGATTTTATCTGCAAAATAAGTGACCATGGGCCCCAAGAAAGCTTCTAGTGCCAACCCTACAGCAATAAGGGTGAGAATTACTATAGAGATGAAGAAAGAGATCATTGCTAAGTATGAAAGTGGAGTGCGTGTCTCCGAGCTGGCCAGGTTGTATAATAAACCCCAATCAACCATCGCTAATATTGTGGGCAACAAAACGACAATCAAGGAAGCTGTTCTTGCCAAAGGTTCAACTGTGTTTTCGAAACAGAGATCGCAAGTGATGGAAGATGTTGAGAGACTCTTATTGGTATGGATAAATGAAAAACAGATAGAAGGAGATAGCATCTCTCAAGTGATCATAAGTGAAAAGGCTAGGAAGTTGCATAAGGATTTAATTAAAAAAATGCCTGCAACTAGTGATGATGTGAGTGAATTTAAGGCCAGCAAAGGTTGGTTTGAGAGATTTAAGAAGCGTAGTGGCATACATAGTGTGATAAGGCATGGTCAGGCTGCCAGTTCGGACCACAAAGCAGCTGAAAAATATGTGCAGGAATTCAAGGAGTACATAGACAGTGAAGGACTGAAACCTGAACAAGTGTTTAATTGTGATGAAACAGACCTGTTTTGGAAGAAAATGCCAAGCAGGACCTACATTACTCAGGAGGAAAAGGCACTCCCAGGACATAAGCCTATGAAAGACAGGCTTACTCTGTTGATGTGTTCCAATGCTAGTGGTGATTGCAAAGTGAAGCCTTTATTAGTGTATCACTCAGAAACTCCCAGAGCGTTCAGGCAAAAGAATATCCTCAAGGCTAAGTTGTGTGTGCTGTGGAGGGCAAACAGTAAGGCATGGGTCGTCACTAGGGACTTTTTCTATGACTGGTTACACCATGCATTTGTCCCCAATGCGAAAGATTACCTAACTGAAAAGAAATTAGACCTTAAGTGCCTCCTGGTGTTAGACAATGCCCCTGGTCATCCTACAGATGTGGCAGAGCGACTTTATGGGGACATGAGCTTCATTAAGGTGAAGTTTTTGCCTCCTAATACCACTCCTCTCCTTCAGCCCATGGACCAGCAGGTTATTGCAAACTTCAAAAAACTGTACACAAAAGCTCTGTTTGAAAGGTGCTTTGTAGTGACCTCAGAAACTCAGTTGACTCTAAGAGAGTTTTGGAGAGAGCACTTTAATATCCTCAATTGTGTAAACCTTATAGGTAAGGCTTGGGAGGGAGTGACTAAGAGGACCTTGAACTCTGCTTGGAAGAAACTGTGGCCAGAATGTGTAGACCAAAGGGATTTTGAAGGGTTTCAGGCTAACCCTGAGAGGAGTATGCCAGTTGAGGAATCCATTGTGGCACTGGGAAAGTTATTGGGGTTGGAGGTTAGTGGGGATGATGTGGAAGAGTTGGTGGAGGAGGACAATGAAGAACTAACCACTGATGAGCTGCTAGATCAACTTCAACAGCAAGAGGCCAGACCTGAGGAAACTGGTTCAGAGGAGGGGAGAGAGAAATTGAAGAAGTTGCCTACTTCAAAGATTAAGGAAGTGTGTGGAATGTGGCTTTAAGTGCAAACCTTTTTTGATGACAATCACCCTAACACAGCTATTGCAAGCCGTGCTGGTGACTATTACACTGACACTGTTGTGAAACACTTTAGGGAAGTCATAAAGGAACGAGAGGTACAGGCCACTATGGACAGATATGTTGTGCGACAGAAGTCCAGTGACTCTGAAGCTGGTCCTAGTGGCATTAAAAGAAGAAGGGAAGTAACCCCAGAAAAGGACTTGACACCTCAAGTCTTAATGGAAGGGGATTCCCCTTCTAAACACTAAGACTCTCTCCTCCTCCCATCCCATCAATCATCACCAGATCTTCAATAAAGGTAAGTGTCATGTAACTGTGCATGTCTTTTTCAGTTTGTGTGTATTAAAATTAATATTTCATGTGGTAAAAATTTTTTTTTTTATACTTTGGGGTGTCTTGCACGGATTAATTTGATTTCCATTATTTCTTATGGGGAAAATTCATTCGCATAACGATAATTTCGCATAACAATGAGCTCTCAGGAACGGATTAATATCATTATGCGGGGGTCCACTGTATATACTCTAGAATCAATAAAATACGTTATTATATATGTGGTGGCGGCAGCAGCGGCGGCCAACGAGTGTTTGGAGACAGGACAAAATACAGTGGACCCCCGGTTAACGATATTTTTTCACTCAATAAGTATGTTCAGGTGCCAGTACTGACCGAATTTATTCCCATAAGGAATATTGTGAAGTAGATTAGTCCATTTCAGACCCCTAAACATACACGTACAAACGCACTTACATAAATACACTTACATAATTGGTCGCATTTGGAGGTAATCGTTATGCGGGGGTCCACTGTACTCCTTGAATATTTCACTATCATCAACTCAACGGCTTATTTATCTATCACAGTTCATCTAATATGAAATAATAAACAATATAAATAACACAGAAACCTGATATATACTCAAGAAGGAATAAAATATGTCATTATGTAACAGGTGGAGGCAGCCACAACTGCTCCCTCTTTGTTGTGGTAAACACTGCCATCTATTGACGGCCTTTTGAAGCCATCTATTATTATAATCATTATTATGTAGTACATTATTATTAAATATGTATTATTATTGTACATATTATATTATTATTATTATTATTGTATTATATTATTATACATACTATTATTATTATACGTATTATTATTATACATATTATTATTATTACTATTATTATTTCAATGATTTCTTCTCCACCATAGTAAAAAACCTTGAAAATAAAATCCCAAGCTCAAATACCCCACCCAATGACTGCCTCACTGGCAACTACCCGAACACACTGTTCCTAGCTCCGACTAACCCAACAGAAGTCTCCCTTATTATCAACACACTAAAAAACAAGACAGGAGATTTAAATACCTTACCACTCTTTATATACAAAAAAGTGTCCCAAGTGCTGTCACCAATCATTGCAACACTCTTTAATAAATCCATCGAATCCTCTATTTTCCCTAGTTCTCAAAATAGCAAGGGTCACCCCGATCCATAAAGGAGGAGGCCAAACAGACATGAATAACTATAGGCCAATATCCAACTTACACCTTCTCTCTAAAATCTTCAAAAAATTAATTCAAAAGCGAATCTATTCCTATCTCATCTCCCACAACATACTCAACCCCTGTCAGTTTGGGTTCAGGCCTAATAAAAATACGAATGATGCTTTTATACACATGCTAGAACAAATGTACACTGCACTAGAGAAAAAAGAAGTCCCACTGGGAATCTTCATTGATTTACGTACAGTGGAATCTTCATTGATTTACGTAAAGCTTTTCATACAGCTGACCATGACTTGCTCCACATAAAATTGTCGCACTACAGTATAAGAGGGCACTCCCTCAACTACCTAAAGTCATACAACAGAAGCCAATATGTGTACACAAATGGAGCAAACTCTTCCGCACAGCCAATTACAGTCGGTGTCCCACAGGGAAGTGTCCTTGGCCCCCTCTCTTTCTTGTTTAAGTAAATGACCTACCAAATGCATCGCAACTACTCAAACCCACACTATTTGCAGATGACACAACATACGTCTTCTCTCACCCGAGCCCAGTCATGCTAGCCAATACTGTGAATACCGAATTACAGAAAATATCTACCTGGATGAGGACTAACAAACTTACTCTCAACATTGACAAAACCTACTTCATTCAGGTTGGTAACAGAGCTACAGATGTCCCTCTTAACATAATGATAAATGGATCACCTATCACAAAGCTCAAAGAGGGAAAATTCTTAGGAATCCACCTTGATAATAGACTCAAATTTCAAACACATACAACAAATTTCCAAGAAAATTTCCAAGACTGTAGGCATACTATCGAAGATACGTTACTATGTTCCACAGTCAGCCCTCCTGGCCCTATATCACTCATTTATTTACCCCTATCTCACCTATGGAATTTGTGCATGGGGCTCAACAACAATAAACCATCTCAGACCATTAATTACCCAACAAAAGGCTGCAGTCAGAATGATAACAAATTCCCACTACAGGCAGCACACTCCACCAATATTCAAAACTCAAAATCTACTCACCATACAAAACATCCATACTTATTATTGTACCTACTACATGCATAGAACACTTAACTCGGATATAAACCCTCCCCTCAAACGTCTCCTTACCAACCTCAACAGAACACATGACCATAACACAAGGCACAGATCACTCTTTTATGTTCCTCGTGTCCATCTCACACTATGCAAAAACTCAATGCACATAAAAGGCCCAAAAATCTGGAATTCATTACCTGTGAATATAAAAGAAACACTGTCTGTTTACAAATTCAAGTCTCTTCTTAAAAATCACTTACTCACCCACAACTAAATAAATACTGAATAATTGTATCTCATAAATGTTTAACCTGTGACCCAATCAAACTTTGTTATTTTTAATTACATTACCTAACAGAATACATGTACTCCATTCTACTGAATGCACAGCAACACAGTAAATGACCATATGACCTGTCTTCAAAATAGTACTCATTTGTGCTTAATTGTTAATTGTTTGCAACAATGTTTACCACTGAATATATCATTGCTTAGTTAATCTTACGTTAATTTTAAGCCTGCCCATAATGCTCTGCATACAAGGGGCTTTGGCATGTTACACTTAACCACTGTATTTCCTTGTACTTCTATGTATCATGTTCAAATTAAAAATTAAATAAATAAATTATTATTATTATTATTATTATTATTATTATTATTATTATTATTATTATTATTATTATTATTATTACAATATAAATAATTTGTAATTTTTATTCACACAAAAAATATCAGATTTACTGTTATGCCTTACTGCAATAATTGTATAAATAATGTCAACCCATTCACGACTGCATATTGGAATGGACAGTGGCATCATTTGTTTACTCTTGAACATAGTCAAGCAAACGAGCATTTCTCCTTCATTAAGCTCAATTTCAAGGTACTTTTCATCGTGAAAGCAATCAACATCACATCTATTTCTATAATATATCTTCCATTCTATCAAATGAGACCAAAAAAACGAGAATACAGTGGACCCCCAACATTCGATGGCATCGACATTCAATAAATCCGACATTCGATGCATTTTAACGCAAAAATTTTGCCTCAACATTTGATGGAAAACCCGACATTCGATACGATTCGTACGAGACATGTCCACGTGTGGCCTGAACTGCACCGTGTGTGCCAGTGTTTACAAGCCAGCCAGTGTGCGCGCATCTAAGGATACATTCAGTACATTCCATATTATCCATGTTATCACTGTTTTTGGTGCTTGTTTCTGCAAAATAAGTAACCATGGGCCCCAAGAAAGCTTCTAGTGCCAACCCTTCGAGAAAAAAGGTGCTAATGACTATTGAAATGAAGAAAGAGATAATTGCAAAGTACGAAAGTGGAGTGCCTGTGTCGGAGTACATGATGATTTGGTAAAGAAATTGCCTGCAACTAGTGGTGATGTGAGTGAATTTAAGGCCAGTAAAGGTTGGTTTGAAAGATTTAAGAATCGTAGTGGCATACACAGTGTGGTAATGCATGGTGAGGCTGCCAGTTCAAGTCCTAATGGAAGGGGATTCCCCTTCTAAACACTAACACCATCCACACTCTCCCCTCCTCCCATCCCATCAATCATCACCAGATCTTTATTAACCCCTTCAGGGTCCAAGGCCAAAATCTGAAGTGGTGCCCCAGTGTCCAAGAATTTTCAAAAAAAGAATTTGTTATTTTTTCTTATGAAATGGTAGAGAATCCTTTTGTGAAGGTAATAAAACAAAAAGTACGAAATTTGATGGAAAATTGACGAAATTATGCTCTCGCAAATTTTGATGTGTCAGCGATATTTACGAATCGGCGATTTTGCCGACTTTGACTCCCATTTTAGGCCAATAACATTATTCCAGTCAACCAAATTCTTAGCTATTTCACTAGTATTACTTCTATTCAATCGATTGAGCACAAGAAATCGCCAAGTCAACTGTTTCAACTACAAAATAATGTGATTGGAAATTGGTAATTTGGCCAATTTAACACAAAGTTCAAAATATTCCAATTTCAAAATAGGGTCCAGAATAAACAATGTAGGTATTCCTGGAACTAAACTAACATTTCCTCTGTTCATTAGTTACGTTTTGAGGCTTTACAAATAAATTCCAATTTGATTTCTTATTCACATAATGAATTTTTATTCACACCAAAAAATAGAAGATTTACTGTTATGCAAAATTGTAATAATTGTATAAATATCATCACCACATTCGTAAATGTATATTAGACCCACCAGCTCGTGTGTATTAGACGTGTGAGGTCGTTTGTTTACTCTTGAACATCGGCAAAATTTTAACATTTCCGCTACTTTGAGCTCAGTTTCAAGCCATTTCCAGTGCTAAACCCAATCAAAATCATCTCTATTTCTGGAATATGCCTTCCATTCTATCAAATGAGACCAAGAAATCGCAAATACAACTATAAAAAACATACGAAAAAACACTGCAAAGTCACTGTTTTAATCGAAAATCATGGTCTCAGTTTTTTTTCTCTCATTATACACAATGTGCTGCAGGATTTGTTTTATGTGGTGCACACATACCACATAGATGTATTCTCTCATATCTAGGCCCAAATGTACCACTCACAGTTTATCAGAGTGAGCTGAGCTCATGACGTAGATCTACGGTTTGGACCCTGAACGTAAAGCCGTAGATCTACGGGACGGACCCTGAAAGGGTTAAAGGTAAGTGTCAATTATTCTATTGTTATTGTTGTTATTGTAATTATTCTATTGCATTAAACTTAATATTTCATTTGGTAAATTTTTTTTTTTTTTCATACTTTTGGGTGTCTTGCACAGATTAATTTGATTTCCATTATTTCTAATGGGGAAAATTAATTAGACTTTCGATATTTTCGACATTCGATAGCTCTCAGGAATGGATTAGTATCGAATGTCGAGGGTCCACTGTACAATCATAAAAACCATACGAAAATACCACTAAGGGGTGGCTAATTGCTGAGAAGTGAACTCCATTATTTATGCTCCGATTTCTTTCATTTTTGGTGTACGTTAAGAAGCATCTTTCCATCATACATTTTCCAAGTTTCAATAAGATAGTCCAACAAACAAATGAGATACAATTCCCTAGATCAAGAGCAAGAACCCCTCACCAGCGTCAAGGAACCTCCCTTGGGATCTGCTCGCTTATGGAAATTTTGCTCGCATATGGAAGCAAAAAATCAACCCATCGACTGCTCGTATTTGGAAAAACTCGCACGTGAATGAGCTCACAAGTAGAGGTTCCACTGTATAGTGTTCCTTTTTGAGTTCTTCATTCTTTCCATACCTAAGCAGCTGAACTTATCACCACTGAATGTCATGTTGTTCTCCACTGCCCACTGGAAAACCCTGCTTATGTCTTCCTGTAATTTTTCAGTGTCTTCTACTGTAGTGACTTTCATGCTTATTTTAGTGTCATCTACAAATGATGATGCAAAAGTGTGACAGGCGTTTTCATCTGTCTGCTATGAGGATGAGAAACAGCAGAGGTGCCAGGACAGTGCCTTAAGGCACTGAGCTTTTGCCCTTGCTGATGCTGGATCTTACTCTGCTTACCACTGTTTACTACACCAACAAGAATTGTAATAACTACCCTATCACACACACACACTACCTCATCATACGAACTGTACCGCAACACACACACATACATACCCTGTCACACACACACGCACACACACACAACCCTGTCACACACTACCCCATCACACACACACACACACACACACACACACACACACACACACACACACACACACACACACACACACACACACACACACACACACACACAACCCCATCACACACACTACCCCATCACACACACACAACCCCATCACACACACTACCTTGTTCATACTACTGACACACACACACACACACACACACACACACACACACACACACTACATACTACTGACACACACACACACTACCATCATAATACTGACACACACACACACTACCATCATAATACTGACACACACACACACACCTAACCTTCCTATGGTGTAGAAATATACCTAGTTGGACGAATCTTATTGTGGCTAGCTGGTCTAGTGGCTAACGCGACGGGCTGGAGTTTTGAGACTCTCTGACCGCGGGTTCAATCCCAGCTGGGGTATGGTCAGAATTATTCATTATTATGATGATGGATCTGTTATGATCATTCATTATTAGTATCAAAGACCTGTTATGATCACTCATCATTGTGATCATGGATCTGTTATGATCATTCATTATTGTGATGATGGATCTGTTATGATCACTCATCATTGTGATCATGGATCTGTTGTGCTCATTCATTATTGTGATCATGGATCTATTCATTCATTATTGTGATCATGGATCTGTTATCTTCATTCATTATTATGATCATTATCTGTTATGATCATTCATTATTGTGATCATGGATCTGTTCATTCATTATTATGATCATGGATCTGTTATCTTCATTCATTATTATGATCATTATCTGTTATGATTATTCATTATTGTGATCATGGATCTGTTCATTCATTATTATGATCATGGATCTGTTATCTTCATTCATTATTATGATCATTATCTGTTATGATTATTCATTATTGTGATCATGGATCTGTTCATTCATTATTATGATCATGGATCTGTTATGTTCATTCATTATTGTGATCATGGATCTGTTATTATGAACATTATCTGTTATAATCATTCAACTGATCTCACCATTTGAATTTAATGAAGACTCAGCATCAACAGACACTCCATACTCCCTATTAGTCCAGTAATTCCAGGTCTCACTGACTACCCTCTATAAAGTCACTTCATAATTCTAGCTTTGCTACACTGAATTGCTTCCACCTTTTTTAAGCAAGTTTAATCTGTTGCAACAAGGAGAAGGCTGGAGGCAGTGGAGATGTTGTGTCTGAGGACAATGTGTGGTGTGAATATAATGCAGAGAATTTGTAGTTTGGAAATTAGAAGTGCGGGATTACCAAAACTATTATCCAGAGGGCTGAAGAGGGGTTGTTGAGGTGGTTCGGACATGTAGAGAAGATGGAAAAAAATACAATGACTTCGAGAGTGTATGAATCTATAGTGGAGGGAAGGCAGGGTAGAGGTCGGCCCAGGAAAGGTTGGAGGGAGGAGGTAAAGGTGGTTTAGTGTGCGAGGGGCTTGGACTTCCAGTACACATGTGTGAGTGTGTTAGATAGGAGCAAATGGAGACAAATGGTTTTTAGGACTTGACATGCTGTTGAAGTGTGAGCAGGGTAATGTTTATGAAGGGATTCAGGGAAACCGGCAGGCCAGACTTGAGTCCTGGAGATGGAAAGTACAGTGCCTGCACTCTGAAGGAGAGGTGTTAATGTTGCGGTTTTAAACTGTAGGTAAGTGCACCTCTGGCAAGACAGTGACAGAGTGAATAATGGTGAAAGTTTTATCTTTTTTGTGCCACCTTACCCTGGTTGGAAACAGCCAATGTGTTAATAAAAAAAATAATAAATTAATCTGACTTACTATGATGTTATTAGTTTCTCCACTCCCAACAGGATACCCTCTATTTTGTCATTGCTGTACCAAAACCCGTAATAGTCTAGAATAGGATACATTAGAGTACGACACACCAACATTTTACACAGTGAGAGAACAACTTCCTCAGATCAAACCTTAAATGACTTAACAATAATGCTAAAAATTCTATTAGCTTTCTTAATGCCTGCAGAGCTTATTCGACTTCAGCTTATATGCCATTCTTACACCCAAGCCATTTTCCTCATTTTTTTATTATTATTATTATTTATAAAATAAATTGCTCTTTCATTTTTTCTGACATGTAATGCAGAGGTTTTTTCCTTTATTACTACTAAATACTCTTACCGGTTGTCTACAACAACTTATAACTTTGGAGGCTCAAGTGGAGGTCTAACTTTGTTGCTGCTTAAACTCAAACAAGAAACATTCAGAGTAGAGTTGGCTATGACAAAAGCAAATGATGTACGTACTCACCTAACTATGGCAAGGAGCAATATGCCGCCAGCAGAGAGGCCCCAGCCAGCAGCAGAAAAAGCTGCAGGTAGAGTGAGACATCCTGTGCCAACAATAAGGTTGAACACATAGATCAAGCCAGTCTGTAAGAGACAACAAACAATACATTTAGTCACGCTCACAGTCCATCACTCAACATACACTACATTTTGCTTACAATACTTATAATATTTTAAAATATTTCATGTATGAAATTGGAGGTCCAATAAAAAGTAGACAGATGAAACATGGTGAAGTAGTGGTAGAGGTAATGCTGGTAGTGGAAGTAGTAATAGAAATAGTAGTGGTAGCAGTAAGTAGGGGGAGTAGTGGTAGACAAAAAGGGGAGTGAAGAAAGTCAATAGTAGTAGTAGTAGTAATAATAAAGTAGCAGTAGAAGTGGAGCAAATTTAAGTACAAGAAGGAGCACTGTAGGAGAGCTAGTGGCCCATAAGGGTGAGACCAAAAACACAGGAGAAGAGAAGCCTGAAGGACAGAACACACCTAGGCAGAAGGCAGACAAAGAAAAAATAGGAAAGGAGAAAGGTAGGGAGGAGGAGGAGGAGGAGGAGGAGAAAAGATCAGGTCAAGTCGCGTGTGTTCTGAAATTCTGAGCACTTGACAATGTAATGAGAAAGGAAGGCATCTACAAGATGAAGCCAGAACTAAGATTCAAGTTAGAAAAGTTGTGTATAAAGGATGTTTCAACAAGACAGCATCTGTGTGCTGCTCTAGTCACAGTACTGTGCCTTTTTGTTCATCACATTTTAAAGTTGCAAAGGTGTACTTGTAGTTTAAACACTGTTCTTGCAGTTCCTCATGTCACTGATGAACTCTTTGACATGGGTTAGGCTAGGTTACGTGTAACTTTTTTCTGTGACTTTTTCTGATTTTTTCAAATGGATCCACTCATACATCTCACCTTAACCATGACTGAACTCCTCCAGTAAACTCTAATTAACATCTTTATTATCGAAGCATTACAGCAACATATTGTACAAAAATTAGGCAGCAATACACAATGTCACACAAAACCTATTTTTCATCCAATTCTGTTCCTGTTCTTCTTCTGGCATACCTTAAACTCCAATCAATAACTGGAAACATATACTGTCCCAATATATTTGTATTATAAGCTAAATAACTTGCTGTATCTTCATCTCTTTTCAATCACTCCATAAAACTGATCACTGAACCAGTTAAATAATATGCAATTCTTTGGTAATTAACCATTTGTCATTACCTACCTTTCTTATTGTACTTATGACTGTAATTAACTACACAAGAAGTCTTACGTAATAGTGTGTCGGTTTTAAGTAGCATTTACAATATACGATTAGTTGCCCAAAATACACTGCAAAATTAGTGGCTGTTTTCTGTACCTACTATTGTACTAATACATTTACCTACACTATTTGTACTACTCAAAGAAATAAACATAATCATTAGTGGCCTAGCATATAATTTTTGGCACTATGCAACAGGACAACATGAGTAACTCATTCCCTCATACATACAGCCTCTCCTCACTTAATGACAGAGTTCCATTCCTGAGACCACATTGTTAAACAAATTCATCGCTAAGTAAGGAGCATACTATAATGGTAGAGGGTTTGTGTCAGTCATCTTTGATATTGTTTTATTATCACCTTTGCACCATTTATAACATTTCTGGTATATTTTAAAATGTTTATATAGTAGTGTACTGTACATCGGAACCTCGGTTTTCATAGACCCTGGTTTTCGTAGGATTCAGTTTTCGACAACTTTTCTTGTCAAAAATTTGTCCCAGTTTTCGAACATCCGCTCGGTTTTCATAGAGTTAACAATGGTCCGCTGTACCAAACACGTCCGCCATCTTGCACCCACACAAAGTATCCCACACGTTCTGACTCAGTCTGGCTTTGTTTCTCGTTGAGTAAGCATTACCCTGCACGTTCATCCAAAACATTTCATAATAATCCATTGCTTTTTGTGCTTATTTATTGAGTGCGACTGCTAAATAAGCCACCATGGGGCCAAAGAAAGTTCCGGGTGCCAGCCTTTTGATAAAGAAGGCGAGAAACACAATAGAATTCAAGAAAGAACTCTAGCAAAGTATAGTGGACCCCCGGTTCGCAATATTAATCCGTTCCTGAGAGCTCATCGTAAACCAAAATTATCGGAAAGCGAATCAATTTTCCCCATAAGAAATAATAGAAATCAAATTAATCCGTGCAAGACACCCAAAAGTATGAACAAAAAAACTTTTACCACATGAAATATTAAGTTTAATGCAATAGAATAATTACAATAACAATAGAATAATAACAATAGAATAATTGACACTTACCTTTAATGAAGATCTGGTGATGATTGATGGGATGGGAGGAGGGGAGTGTGTTGAACCTATTGTTTAGAAGGGAAATCCCACTCCATTAGGACTTGAGGTAGCTTTTCCTCCTGAGTAATGTAGGTCCTGCTTGGCAATTTCTTCCAAAACAGGCCTGTTTTGTCAAAATTAAACACTTGTTAAGGTTTCAATCTTTCAGCCTCTATGTACTTCTTGAATTCATGCACATATTTTTCAGCCGCTTTGTAGTCTGAACTGGCAGCCTCACCATGCCTAATCACACTATGTATGCCACTACAATTCTTAAATCTTTCAAACCAACCTTTGCTGGCCTTAAATTCACTCACATCACCACTAGTTGCAGGCAATTTCTTTACCAAATCGTCATGCATCTGCCTAGCCTTTTCACAAATGATCGCTTGAGAGATGCTATCTCCTGCTATCTGTTTTTCATTTATCCACACCAATAACAGTCTCTCAATATTTTCTAGCACTTGCGGTCGCTGTTTCGTAATCACAGTTGCACCTTTTGCAAGAACAGCTTCCTTGATTGCTGTTTTTCCTGCTCACTATAGTAGAGATGGTTGATTGGGGTTTACTATACAATCTGACCAGCTCCGATACACGCACTCCACTTTCATACTTTGCAATTATCTATTTCTTCATTTCAATAGTCATTAGCACCCTTGGTCTCTAAGGGTTGGCACTAGAAGCTTTCTTGGGGCCCATGGTGACTTATTTTGCAGAAACAAGCACCAAAAACAGTGATAATATGGATAATATGGAATGTACCGAATGTATCCTTAGATGCACACACACTGGCTGGCTTGTAAACACTGGTACACATGGGGAAGTTCAGGCCACACATGGACACGTCTCGTACGAATCGTATCGCATACCGGGTTTTGTAACGGGAACCGAAGTAAATTTTTGACGATATAATAAGAACATAAGAACATAAGAATGGAGGAACACTGCAGAAGGCCTACTGGCCCATGCAAGGCAGGTCCTTATCAAAACTTATGCATCGGTTACCGGATTTATCGGATACCGATAGCATCGCGAACCGGGGGTCCACTGTACAAAAGTTGCATATGTGTGGCCGATCTCACCAGTAAAAGACAAAGAAGGGAAGTAACCCCGTATAGGGCCTTGATACCTAAAGTCCTTATGGAGGGGGATTACCCTTCCAAACAATAACCTCTCCTCCTCCCTCTCCCCTCCTCGCCATCTTCCATACGCCAACAAGAGTCTTCAATAAAGGTAAAGGTGATGTTAAATGTTCATTTATCCACTTCATTAGTCATTTATTTCTCATTGTTTTCTGTATGTAAAACTCTAGTTATTCTCTATAAAATGTATTTTTTGTTAATATTTTTGGATGCCTGGAACGGATTAATTGGATTAACATTATTTCTTATGGGGAATATTGCTTCAGTTTTCGTACAATTCAGTTTTCATCAGACTTTCTGGAACAAATTAATTACAAAAACCAAGGTTTCACTGTATGTATATTAAAATAAACAGAATAAAGGAAATCAACTCTAATCTACATTATTTAGGTATGAATACTGGTCAGAGAGCCCATCGTAAGTCGAAGGCATTGATAAACGAGTACGTCGCTAAATGAGGAGTGGCTGTATATACAAGACAGACTGCAATTAACAAATTGGACAATTATAGTAATTTACAATAAATTTTATCAGCTCAATGATGTGCATTTTATGGAGTGGAAGAATTATAGAAATAACAAGAATCCCTGACCATTTACACTCACATGATATTACATTTAAGTACCTAACATAATATTCAAGTAAGATTTAAGAGGTGATTTTTTTTTAACAGTATTATTAAAGCTGTTGGCAGATAGGGAACTTTTGGAATTTTCAAGCATCAAGTTCCATATACCAGGGCCTTTTATTTGCACTGAATTTCTCAATGGGATGATCATACATGTAACACACAGATGACAGCCAAGAAATGAGTGAGATACTAAAGTCCCAATACGACTCAGTGTTCAGCGACCTGCTTCCGAGACTAAGGGTCGACAATCCAAATGAATTCTTTATGAACGAGACCCAAAATTTGGTCATCTCAAAAGTCTCAGATATTATCCTAACACCACAAGACTTTGAAAAGACAATAAATGACATGCCCATGCACTCTGCCCCAAGCCCAGACTCATGGAACTCGGTGTTCATCAAGAACTGCAAGAAGCCCCTGTCATGTGGCTTCAGCATTCTAACAACAGACATAGCCCCACTCTACAAAAGTGTCAGTAAAGCAACTGCAAAGAACTACAGACAAATAGCACTGACATCCCATATCATAAAAACCTTTGAAAGGGTTCTAAGAAGCAAGATCGCCAACCACCTAGATACCCATCAATTACACAACCCAGGGAAACACAGGTTTAGCTGCCTGTCCCAGCTACTGGACCACTATGACAAGGTCCTGGATGCTGTAGAGGATTAACAAAATAAAGATGTAGTATACACAGACTTAGCAAAAGCTTTCAATAAGTGTGACCATGGTGTAATAGAGCACAAAATGCATGATAAAGGAATAACAGAAAAAGTTGGTAGATGGATCTATAACTTCCTGACAAATAGAACACAAAGAGTAATAGTAAACAAAGGAAAGTCTGCAGCAGCTACGATGAAAAACTCTGTTCCACAAGGCACAGTACTCACTCCCATTCTATTCCTCATCCTCATATCTGACACAGACAGAGATTTAAGCCATAGCTCCGTGTCTTCCTTTACAGATGACACCCAAATTGCCATGACAGTGACCTCCATCCAAGACACCGCAAGACTCCAAGCGGACATCAACCAAAGCTTCAAATGGGCCACTCAAAACAATATGAAGTTCAATGAAGAAAAATTTCAACTACTCAGATATGGAAAACTTGAGGAAATTAAAACTGTATCAGGGTATACAACAAATTCTAACCATACAATAGAGCAAAAAATTAATGTGAGTTACCTGGGAGTGATAATGTCAGAGGATCTTGCCTTCAAAGTGCACAACAATGTATCTCCTGTATCTGCTAGGAAAATGATAGGATGGATAATGAGAACCTTCAAAACTAGGGATGCCAAATCCATGATCGTTCTTTTCAAATCGCTTGTTCACTCTAGGGTGGAATACAGTGGACCCCCGCATAACGATTACCTCCGAATGAGACCAATTATGTAAGTGTATTTATGTAAGTGCGTTTGTACGTGTATGTTTGGGGGTCTGAAATGGACTAATCTACTTCACAATATTCCTTATGGGAACAAATTCGGTCAGTACTGGCACCTGAACATACTTCTGGAGTGAAAAAATATCATTAACCGGGGGTCCACTGTACTGCTGTACACTAACTGCCCCCTTCAAGGCAAGCAAAATTACTGACCTGGAGAGTGTACAAAGAACTTTCACGGCACACATCTGGAGTTTATCTGGAGAGAGTTCCGGGGGTCAACGCCCCCGCGGCCCGGTCTGTGACCAGGCCTCCTTAGGTCAGTGTCCCAGGATGCGACCCACACCAGTCGACTAACACCCAGGTACCCATTTTACTGATGGGGAACATAGACAACAGGTGGAAAGAAACACGTCCAATGTTTCTACTCTGGCTGGGAATCGAACCCAGGCCCTCACCGTGTGAAGCGAGAGCGTTAACCACCAGGCCACCAGAGCCACCAGAGAACCTGAATTACTAGGAATGGTTGAAGTCCCTTGATTTGTATTCCATGGAATGCAAGCGAGAGAGATACATGATAATATACACTTGGAAAATCCTAGAGGGATTAGTACCAAACTTGCACATGAAAATCACTCCCTATGAAAGCAAAAGACTCGGGAGGAGATGCAACATTCCCCCAATGAAAAGCAGAGGCGCCACAAGTGCACTTAGAGAAAACACAATAAGTGTCTGGAGCCAAAGACTTCAACTGCCTCCCAGCATACATAAGAGGGATTACCAACAGACCTCTGGTTGTCTTCAAGAAGGCACTGGACAGGCACCTAAAGTCAGTACCTAACCAGCCCGACTGTGGTTCGTATGTCAGTTTGTGTGCGACTAGCAGTAACAGCAAAACTCGGGACAAAATTTAGCCGAAAAAACGGTTCTAAATTCGAAGCGGATGATACTCGGGGAGGACAAAACTCGAGGTTCAACTGTATAGTTCTACGTACACAAAACAATGAAAACTAAATAAAATGACTAATGAAATGGACAAATGAACATTGAAACCACTTTTACCTTTATTGAAGAGCTTTGTTGGCATATGCAAAACGGCGAGAAGCAGAGAGGAAGGCGAGTTTATTGTTTGGAGACAGGACAAAATGCTTAAATATGATGCTATTATAAACTCTATGGCTTATTTATCTATCACAATTCATCTAATATAACATAATAAACAATTTTAATAACACGTGAACATGATATATACTCTAGAATGAATAAAAATGTCATTACAAATGTGAGGAGTGGTGTGGTGGTGTTGTTGTTGGGTTTATAAGGGCCACCGACAGCATAAGCCATATGTATAGTGGTGGTGGTGGCGGCAGCAGAATGTACGTAATTTATAATTAAGAAATATTTACACTATAATTTACAAATAAGAAATATTTACACTTTATAAATAAGAAATATTTACACTTACGTTGGAGGAGATGCTGGCATTGGTTTAGGGTGGTAGAAGATATGCAGGCAGCACATGTTGTCGTGGCCCTATATAACTCCAACAACATTGGAGGAGCTAGTTTTGTGCCTTTTTCTATCTCTTAATTGCTTAACTTACTTGCTACACTATTAATGCTACATTTTATCACTGGCTGGCGCTATAGCCTTTATCGAATCCTGCTGCTTTAGTATCGTACATATCATAGAATCATTGAAGGCACATTCTCCCTTCTCTCTTCCTCCTTCACTTTCATACTTTGCTAGTTCTTTCTTTCTTGAATTCTATCACGTTTCTCACTTTCTTTACCAAAGGTGGCTTACGTATTTCACAGTTGCACTCAATCAATAACCACAAAAAACAATGTATTATAGCGAAATGTTTGGATGAATGAGCAGAAGTTTCCTCACTCGCCCAGAGACTCACACGAGCAGTTGGTGGGTGGACTCGTTCAATATGGCCGATAAGCAAAATAACAGCCGATAACCAGTATAAAATTTTGGCCAAAAAACCAGGTGATAACCAAGCTGACCGATATCCAGAACGGCCAATAACCAAGGGTCCACTGTACAGTACATGTATTTGCGAGGGTCTTGGCAAGAGGCGTAGAGTTAAAAGATAAAGAATCACACAAAGTGGGAGTTGTCACAGTTGCTCTTTGCTGATGACACTGTGCTCTTGGGAGATTCTGAAGAGAAGTTGCAGAGATTGGTGGATGAATTTGGTAGGGTGTGCAAAAGAAGAAAATTGGAAGTGAATATAGGAAAGAGTAAGGTTATGAGGATAAAAATATTAGGTGATGAAAGATTGGATATCAGATTGGAGGGAGAGAGTATGGAGGAGGTGAATGTATTCAGATATTTGGGAGTGGACGTGTTAGCGGATGGGTCTATGAAGGATGAGGTGAATCATAGAATTGATGAGGGGAAAAGGGTGAGTGGTGCACTTAGGAGTCTGTGGAGACAAAGAACTTTGTCCTTGGAGGCAAAGAGGGGAATGTATGAGAGTATAGTTTTACCAACACTCTTATATGGGTGTGAAGCATGGGTGATGAATGTTGCAGCGAGGAGAAGGCTGGAGGCAGTGGAGATGTCATGTCTGAGGGCAATGTGTGGTGTGAATATAATGCAGAGAATTCGTAGTTTGGAAGTTAGGAGGAGGTGCGAGATTACCAAAACTGTTGTCCAGAGGGCTGAGGAAGGGTTGTTGAGGTGGTTCGGACATGTAGAGAGAATGGAGCGAAACAGAATGACTTCAAGAGTGTATCAGTCTGTAGTGGAAGGAAGGCGGTGTAGGGGTCGGCCTAGGAAAGGTTGGAGGGACGGGGTAAAGGAGGTTTTGCGTGCGAGGGGCTTGGACTTCCAGCAGGCGTGCGTGAGCGTGTTTGATAGGAGTGAATGGAGACGAATGGTTTTTAATACTTGACGTGCTGTTGGAGTGTGAGCAAAGTAACATTCATGAAGGGGTTCAGGGAAACCGGCAGGCCGGACTTGAGTCCTGGAGATGGGAAGTACAGTGCCTGCACTCTGAAGGAGGGGTGTTAATGTTGCAGTTTAAAAACTGTAGTGTAAAGCACCCTTCTGGCAAGACAGTGATGGAGTGAATGATGGTGAAAGTTTTTCTTTTTCGGGCCACCCTGCCTTGGTAGGAATCGGCCAGTGTGATAATAAATAATAAAAAAAAAGAAAGCCACTATCATGCCGAGGCATTTTGGGCAAACTAATCCTAATACATAGTAACTAATTAAAACTAGATAAGATAATAGTACATAGTAATTATACTTAAAACTGAACATGGAATAGTGGTCAGTTGCTTTACAATCTTATTTGGACTTGATAAATCTTATGTATACTACTTAGTACAAAATCTAATTTACAAGGAATGGTGAAGGTGGTAATATTTTATGGAATGGCAGAATTAAAAGCCAGGTCGTCACATGATAAAACTAGTCAGTAGATGCTTGGTTGATTTGGTTAATACTGTGAGATAAGATGATTTTTAGCAGAGTCCTAAATTTATAAGCTGCCTGGGGATCCTTGACCTATCCCGGTAGCAAGTTCCAGATCTTCGGGCCTTTTATGTGCGTAGCGTTGTTGCATAGTGAGAGTCTTACTCGAGGGATGTTGAAGAGTGCCTTATGCCTTGTATTGTGACTGTGCATTCTGTTGTAACTGTCGTGGAGTAGTTTTAGGGGAGGGTTTACAGTGGAGTTTAAAGTTCTGTATATGTAGTAGGCACAATAATAAGAGTGTATGTCTTGTATAGGTAAATGGGTGGTTTCTTGTACTCATTCGATAGAAAAAATGGAGTTCTAGCGAAATACAGTGGACCCCCGGTTAACGATTTTAATCCGTGCAAGAGGGGTAATTGTTATGCGAAATAATCGTTATGTGAATGAATTTTCCCCATAAGAAATAATGGAAATAAAATTAATCCGTGCAAGACACCCAAAAGTATGAAAAAAATTTTTTTTTACCACATGAAATGTTAATTTTAATACACACAAACTGAAAAAGGCATGCACACTTACATGACACTTACTTTTATTGAAGATCTGGTGATGATTGATGGGATGGGAGGAGGGGAGAGCATTATCTTCTTACTGTTTAGAAGGGGAATCCCCTTCCATTAGGACTTGAGGTAGCAAGTCCTTTTCTGGGGTTACTTCCCTTCTTCTTTTAATGCCACTAGGGCCAGCTTCAGAGTCACTGGACTTCTTTCGCACAAGATATCTGTCCATAGTGGCCTGTACCTCTCGTTCCTTTATGACTTGCCTAAAGTGTTTCACAACATTGTCAGTGTAATAATCACCAGCACGGCTTGCAATAGCTGTGTGAGGGTGATTTTCATCCATGAAGGTTTGCACTTCAAGCCACTTTGCACAGATTTCCTTAATCTTTGTAGTAGGCAACTTCTTCAATTTCTCTCTCCCCTCCTCTGAACCAGTTTCCCCAGGTCTGGCCTCTTGCTGTTGAAGTTGATCTATCAGCTCATCAGCGGTTAGTTCTTCATTGTCCTCCTCCACCAACTCTTCCACATCCTCCCCACTAACCTCCAACCCCAAGGACTTTCCCAATGCCACAATGGATTCCTCAACTGGCATAATCATCTCAGGGTTAGCCTCAAACCCTTCAAAATCCCTTTTGTCTACACATTCTGGCCACAGTTTCTTCCAAGCAGAGTTCAAGGTCCTCTTAGTCACTTCCTCCCAAGCCTTACCTATAAGGTTTACACAATTGAGGATATTAAAGTGATCTCTCCAAAACTCTCTTAGAGTCAGTTGAGTTTCTGAGGTCACTACAAAGCACCTTTCAAACAGAGCTTTTGTGTACAGTTTCTTGAAGTTGGAAATAACCTGCTGGTCCATGGGCTGCAGGAGAGGAGTGGTATTAGGAGGCAAAAACTTCACCTTAATGAAGCTCATGTCCCCATAAAGTCGCTCTGCCACATCTGTATGATGACCAGGGGCATTGTCTAACACCAGGAGGCACTTAAGTTCTAATTTCTTTTCAGTTAGGTAATCTTTCACATTGGGGGCAAATGCATGGTGTAACCAGTTATAGAAAAATTCCCTAGTGACCCATGCCTTACTGTTTGCCCTCCACAGCACACACAAATTATCCTTGAGGACATTCTTTTGCCTGAACGCTCTGGGAGTTTCAGAGTGATACACTAATAAAGGCTTCACTTTGCAATCACCAGTAGCATTGGCACACATGAGAAGAGTAAGCCTGTCTTTCATAGGCTTATGTCCTGGGAGTGCCTTTTCCTCCTGAGTAATGTAGGTCCTGCTTGGCATTTTCTTCCAGAACAGGCCTGTTTCATCACAATTAAACACTTGTTCAGGTTTCAGTCCTTCAGTTTCTATGTACTCCTTGAATTCCTGCACATATTTTTCAGCCGCTTTGTGGTCCGAACTGGCAGCCTCACCATGCCTTATCACACTATGGATGCCACTACGCTTCTTAAATCTCTCAAACCAACCTTTGCTGGCCTTAAATTCACTCACATCATCACTAGTTGCAGGCATTTTTTTAATTAAATCCTGATGCAACTTCCTAGCCTTTTCACATATGATCGCTTGAGAGACGCTATCTCCTGCTATCTGTTTTTCATTTATCCACACCAATAAGAGTCTCTCAACATCTTCCATCACTTGCGATCTTTGTTTCGAAAACACAGTTAAACCTTTGGCAAGAACAGCTTCCTTGATTGTCTTTCTGGTGCCCACAATAGTAGCGATGGTTGATTGGGGTTTCTTGTACAGCTTGACTAGGTCGGCTATACGCACTCCACTTTCATACTTATCAATGATCTCTTTCTTCATTTCTATAGTAATTCTCACCCTTATTGGTGTAGGGTTGGCACTAGAAGCTTTCTTGGGGCCCATGGTCACTTATTTTCCAGAAACAGCACCGAAAACACTGTAATAATACGAAATATTCCGAGTGTATGCTTGGATGTTACCGCGGAGGCTGGCTGGTAAACAATGGCACGGGCGGCACATGTGAGGCTGGCTGAGGGCGCACATTGGACGCGTCTCGGACGAAAATCGGTGAGCGGGTTTTTAATCGGTATGCGCGGCAAAAATTTTGCGATTAAAGTAAGCGGTATGCGAAATAATCGCTATGTGATGCCATCGTTATGCGGGGGTCCACTGTAGTTATGATTTTTGTTGACTAGTACACTGGAATTGGCCGAAAATAGGGCTCAAAGTGGGCAAAATCGCTGATGCGTAAACATCGTCAAGACCACTAAATTCGTGAGAGCATAATTCCATAAGTTTTCCATGAAATTTCATACTTTAGGTGTCATTATGATTGAGAAAAGATTCTCTATCATTTCATAAGAATTTTTTTTTTTTCGAAAAATTTCCGACCCTGAGAACAAGTTCAGGAGAGGGCCTGCTGGCCCTGAAAGGGTTAACATACAGTACCAGTACTTATAGTGTCCAAGAAGTAGCAACTATGACTACAATTGTCACACCTAAAATAGTGAGGTCTCTAATGTCCCACACCAAGGGTAACTAAGACCAATTTTTTTGTGTAGCCTAAGAAAGTAAAATTTGGTTGGTTTGTTCATCATCCATTATCCCTTTGTATTTTCTAAAATAAAAGTTTAAACAGAATAAACAAATTTTATGTTATCATGTGAATAACTAAATAGCTTTTATCTCAGCTGCCCTTAATTATGTTGTGATCACTAAATTTTGGCCTAGATATGAGAAAATGGGTCTGTGCAGTGGGTGTGCACAGTACAAAACAAAATCCTGCCCCATTCAGGGTATAATGGGAACAGCTAACCTCCGACCTTTTGTTTGGTTTAAAACTACTTTAAAGACATGTTCTACACTTGTTTTCATGACTTTCTTTGTGGTTAACAATATTTAATTGCATGTAAACTAAACATTGTATACTACACAAAGAAATAAAGTTGTTTTATTGGCTGTTTCTTGATATCAATTGATAGAATGGAAGAGACATATGTACATGTATCCCAGCTAAGTACAGAAAGTTGTTTAAATTAGGCAGACAATAGCTTGGTCAATCCCTGGTTGATTTTGTGCGACAACAGACCAAAGCTTTTACTAGCTGGTATAAATCAAGTGGTGTTGCTACTTTCGATGATCTCGTGCAGCTTATTCTGGTTGACAACCTGCTGAGTCTGTGGGACCAGAGGTTAGAGTCTTTCTGCAGGACTGTGACTTAACCACTGCATTGGAGGCAGCCAGGTTGACTGATACCTTTGAAACTAACTGCTCCTTGTCCGAGCGGTCCCATCTCTCTTTTCAACAGCCTGGCATGAGCAGAGATCGTCAACCTTGGAGGATGAAGTGCCAGCCAGAGGGAGAACGTCTACGTCAGCCAACTAAGTCAGCTGGTGAGCCATGCTACTCAACTTATGGTCCACCTGGTGAGAAACAAACCACTCGACAACAATATCCAGAGAGACACCAGCCAGAGTGACACCAGTTGCAATGCCAGCAGGGAATTAAAGGCAAGCTTGTTGTCTGCTTCCTCTGTAATAAAGTAGGTCACATCCATCCCAACTGCCCTCATAATATCCCTAGTAACATGTCCCTGAAAGAAGTAGAGAAAGGGATGGCCCCTTATTACTGTCAGAGTTGTATTTCCCTTCAGGAAGACTCAAAAACAACTGAAGTCAGAACCTTTAGAGATACTGGAGCATATTGCTCACTTATAAGAGAGGGAGTACTTCCCCTTTCCAAGAACACCTCCCTGCAATCCTCTGTTTTGCTGGAAGCATTTGGAGGAGCAATATTTTCTGTCCCCTTGCACAGAACTTATGTACAGTGCAAATATTACACTGGATACTTGACTGTGGGTGTATCAGAGGGATTCCCCATGAAAGATGCCATGTTATTACTGGGTAATAACATTACCACTGCTAGTGTATGTCCTGAACCCATAATGATTAATTCTTCTCTGGTGTTGGCCATAACTCAGGCAACATCCCAAGAGTTGTCTGGTGAAAATGCTGACCTATCCTTGGACGACTCTGATCTCGGAGCAGACAATTTGTTTTACGAGGAAAACTGGCCAGGGCCTCGTAAATTAAGTGAACAGACCCAGATCAAGCCTTCCTATTCCAGGGTTGCAGGATTGTTTCCATGCCCGAGGGACTGTCCTTCCGGGAGGAACAATGAAAGGACCCTTCTTTGAATTTCGCCATGGGCAAATCCTTTTCAGATCATCCGGTCAAGTATAAGCTTAAAAACAACTATTTGATCTGCACTGAGACTGGTAAGGAGATAGAGGGTCGGCAACTGTCAAACAGGTTAGTGGTTCCAACAAAGTTTAGACCTCAAATATTGAATATAGCACATAATACTTCATTAGGAGGTCACCTAGGAATTACTAAAACATTATATAGAATCACAAAGGAATTTTATTGGCCAAAATTAAGGCAGGATATGAAGAATCATATCTGGTGTTGCCAAGAATGTCAGCAAGTTGGGAAACCTGGACATTCCATTAAACCTGCACCTCTCCAGCCTATACCTGCTGATGGAGAACCTTTTGCAGAATTATAGATTGTGTAGGTTCACTACCTAGGTCAAAGTCTGGAAATCAGTACTTATTTACCATTATGGATAGAGTAACTAGATACCCTGAAGCAATTCTCATGTGCAGTATTAATACTAAATCTATTCTCAAGGCTTTAACCAGATTTATTTCTTGTTTTGGCACTTCTAAAACTATTTAAAGTGATCAAGGTACTAACTTCACTGCCAAAGCATTCCAGGAAGCATTAACTAGGTTAGGGATAATCCACAACTTATCCACTGCCTATCATCCTCAGTCCCAAGGCGCCTTGGAAAGATTCCATCAGACGTTACAAACCATGATGAGAACTTTTTGTATGGATTTTCCTACAGACTGGGATGAATCACTACCTTTGTTGCTGTTTTCAATAAGAGAAACTGTGCAGGAGTCTACCAGGTATAGTCCGTTTGAGCTGATCTTTGGGCACCATGTACGAGGTCCTCTTCGGGTGCTCAAAGAAGGATGGATGGGAGAAGACGTTAGCTCAACACTCTACAACCCGTCTTCAAGGTTGCAGGTGGCATGTCAGTTAGCCAAGGCTAACCTAAAGGCAGCTCAAAATAAGATGAAACAGAGGTATGACATCCAGGAGACAAGGTGTTGGTACAGGAACCTATACCTGGCCACACCCTGAAAGCTAGATTTACGGGACCTATGCAAATTGTAAGTAAATTATCTGATGTAAATTATGTGGTATCTCCCCTTGAAAAGACCTTGAAAACTAAAACTTACCACATTAATCAATTTTTCATACACCAGATAAAGTCCCAGTAATGACTCTGTCAATAAATAACAAAAAAGGCACAATACCGTGACTGGAACGATACACAAATAACCCGCACATAAGTGACTTTGTCAATGGTCCAAGTCGGACCGAAACGTCGTCGTAAGCTTCTCTCTTTTATGTGCGGGTTATTTGTGTAATGACTCTGTCCTCTACCTCTGAGGACGACTCTGACTCTTTGCACTCTATTTCTGAAATTAATGTCAAGCTTCCAAACTCTGTCCTCCTCAAGGACCCTAGCCCTTTAATGGTGGGGCTATCTGAAACTCAAGCAACAAGTTTAACTGTGCTTCTACAGTCATACCCTGATATTTTTTCGGATGTGCCGAAAAAATGTACATTAGGTTATCAAGATGTAGATGTGGGAAACTCTAAACCTATTAAACTCTCCCCCTACAGAGCTAATCCTGAAAAGCAGAAGCTACTTCAGCAGGAGGTAGAATTTCTGTTAGAGCATGGGTTAGTGGAGGAGCCATCTAGTCTATGGGTTTCACCGTGCATCCTTGTTAACCCGTAAACGGTCCGAACGTATACTATATACGTTTTTACCGCTAGTGCCCCAAACGTATACAGTGGACCCCCGGTTAACTAACTTTTTTCATTCCAGTAGTATGTTCAGGTGCCAGTACTAACCGAATTTTTTCCCATAAGGAATATTGTGAAGTAGATTAGTCCATTTCAGACCCCCAAACATACACGTACAAACGCACTTACATAAATACACTTACATAATTGGTCGCATTTGGAGGTGATCGTTAAGCGGGGGTCCACTGTATATACATTTTTTTTTGTCATACATTCAACATTGCCACGATAAGCCTGAGTCGCCTAGACAGGAGAGAATGGGTGTGCGCACTCACTGTGCGCCATATTAAAATAATTGGGGATGCCTGGGTACCATATGCTCTTTTTTCCTATTAAAAAAAAACTATTTTTTTTCTCTCAAAATAGTTGGGGCACTACGGGAGAGAACGTATATATACGTTTGGACCATTTACAGGTTAAAAAAGCTGATGGAGGATTTCGTATGTGTACAGACTACCATAAGGTGAATGAGGTCACAATCACAGATGCTTACCCTCTTCCTCGTCTAGATGACGTAATCGACTTTGTGGGTAAGGCTACTTTTGAGTCAAAGTTAGATCTCCTTAAACATTACTATCAGGCGAAGGAAATCTCTGCCTTCGTAATTCCAGGAGGTCATTATCAACATACAGTTACCCATACCAGTAACCCATACAGTTACCCACTTTGAAATGAGAAATTCCCCCTCTTCATTCCAGAAACTTATCCATCAGGCTATTAAAGGACTTGAAGGCACGGCAGCATACCTGGATGATATTGTAGTGGTGTCTGATACTTGGGATCAACACCTATTTAGACTTAAGGCTCTCTTTGAGACCTTTCAGAGTTCCCATTTAACTGTTAATTTATCTAAGTCTTCCTTTGGCCAGGCCACTGTTACTTTTCTAGGCCATGAAGTAGGTAGTGGTAAAGTTGCTCCTAAATTTGCTAAAGTTCTTGCCATTATAGATTATCCAGTTCCACATGATAGGAAATCTCTTCAACTTTTCCTAGGCATGATAGGATTTTACAGAAGATTCTGTAAAAATTTTTCAGATATTGTAGCATCTCTTACCTCTCTTGCCAGTCACAAAGTTCCCTTTATTTGGACCTCAGAAAGCCAAAATGCTTTCACTAAAGCAAAAAGATTATTGTGTACTGCACTCATTCTTTTGTCTCCAGACTTCTCCAAACCTTTCTCATTACAGGTTGATGCTTGAGTCTGGGGTTGGGGCAGTACTGTTGCAAAACAGGGATGAGGAGTTGCAGCCTGTAGCCTTCTTCTCACTGAAGCTCCAGTCGCACCAGAGGGCTTACTCTATCGAAAAAGAAGCCCTCTCACTGGTACTGGCTTTGGAGCACTTCGATTTTTACGTGGGCCAGACTTCACATGTGGTCACTGTCTATAGCGACCACAACCCTCTAGTATATCTCCAAGCCATGAAGAACCACAATACGAGGGTCATGAGATGGAGTCTACGACTGCAACCCTATTCTCTCAGAATATTACACATTGCAGGCAAAGAAAATAAGTTGGCAGACTCTTTATCAAAAGTCTAAAACTCATAATTATAATTACACCTACCATCCGACTTACGACCTGCTTGACTTACGACCACTTGACTTACGACCGTGTTTTTTATGCCAAATTTCTGGGAAATAAACAACTATTTGTGTTGTACACAGTGTTTATCCTAAACCTTACAGTATAAAATACAGTACTAACAGCATAAAAAGTAAAGTAAAACATGAAATACCAAAATAAAACAATAAAATAAAGTCATTACAAAAATGTTTTGTTGATATTCAGTAGTAAAGTTCGACTTACGACCCAAGCGTTTGAGGAGGGAAGGTGATCATTTCATAATACAGCTTCCTTCAACTCAGAAGAAATTTGCTCAGAAGAGATGCATCGTCTGTGCACAAACAAAACGACGGCAACAAAGACGCAAAGACACTCGGTTTATGTGTGAGGAATGTAAGGTGCCTCTGTGCATGGTGCCTTGTTTCAAGGAGTTCCACAAGCTCCAGCAGTTCTAAAACCATGTCCAGTGATTGTAAATATATGATAGAACATTAGTATTATACAAGATTTGTGCATGTTTATTGTAATAAACAACAGTACTCGCATATAATCTAGTGATACCAGTGAATAGCAGAATACAGTGTTGTAGTAGCAACTAACCAGTATTATAATGGTACTTAGTGGAGTGGAGTGACTTTCATTAGTTTCTTTTTCTTGAAATACGAGACGTTACTGTGAATTTCATATAACCTGTAGTTACCAGCGGTCGCAATATACACAACGAGAAGCAATTATTACTACAGAAAAAGCGTCCTTCCTCCAAAATTTGCACCAGTCAACTATAGTGATAATATAGCATTTATTGTGGTGGAGACGGAAAAACAAAAATAGAAAAGCCAGATACAGCGATTGATAAACAAAGAGGTCGACTGTACGTCATTGTAGGAGCTGCCAGATATCACCGGCTCTTCAACACGCAAGTTATACTTTTGTATCAGTCAAATCACATATTACTCGGGTAGATAATTTCCAGTAGATCCTTCATGTGTTAGCTCAAATCACCGACCAGTATGTTTTAAATAAGTGACCCACTGATCAGAGCAGATCGACTGGTCCGAACCCTTGACTGGTCCGAACCCGGGACTGGTTTCAAACAGTTTCGTTGGACAATAAAGCAGACTGTAAACGGATGGGTTTGTAGGCGCCCTTATAAACACAAACATTAAAAATCAGGAACGTGACGGTAAGCTGTCCAATATACAAAAAGAGTTAGAAACAGAAATACAAATAGCTAGAGCTTCATTTAAGGTTATTAATATAATATTCAAGAGGTTGCTAGTAGACTTGCAGTAAATCAACCATTCAAATCATTATGAAGCTGTGTGTAGTCTGTGGTCAGTCAAACAAACGGGCTACCACATGGATAAATTGTCATTTTTGTGGAAATTGGTGTCACGCCCCTTGTGCAGATATCCCAGAACTAGCTACAAGCAGTATTAAAACAGAGAAGTGTTTTTGGGTATGCCCAAATGAGGAAAATCTGTGGACTAAAATCACAAGGGTATTAAAAGAGGATAACATCAAAGCTGCTTTCATAGAAAACCTGGAAGCTTTCTACAACAGATGGGAACATAAAAAGTCCGGGCTGAATGGTACTGCCCTTGATACTGGCCATGTAGTCACAAACTGTAAGGCTGGAGGTGATGTCCTGGTAGTCAGTAAATGTGGGGCTGATAGTGCTGTTCTGGGAGACAGTAATGGTGAAGCTGGAGGTGCTGTCCTGGGAGACAGAAATGGTGAAGTTGGAGATATTGTCCTGGGAGACAGTAATGGTGAAGCTGGAGATTTTGTCCAGGTAGTCGGGAATTATACGCAGGAAGGAATACATATAAATGACCTCATAGAGGACAGGAGCCATAGTAGGGAAACAAGTGTAGTCAAAGATAAGATAAAACCAATATTGCAAACCAGAAATACCGCAGGAAATAGCAAACAAGAGGACTCCAATAGCAATAGTGAGGATAAATTACCAAAAACAACTGGTGGGAGCTCCATTGTTGGTGCTAAGGAGGATAGGAATAAGACAGGGAAACATGCACCAACAGGGAATACAGTCACAGAAACCCAAGGCAAATGGAAACCAAGCCTGTGCACATACTATGCACTTGGTATCTGCTGGCATGGGAAATCTGGAAAAACAGATGGGACATGCAACTATGACCACCCTAGAAAATGTCATGCCCATATGACAACAGGAAAATGCAAACTCCCTTCCTGTAAGCTTTTTCACCCTGAAATGTGTACCTCTTCAGTACAGGAAAGACTGTGCTATAACTTAAATTGCCAGGCATACCATCTAAAGGGGACAAAAAGATACAAAACATCCAGGCCATGGGAAAACCTGGGTAGCCACAGCCACTCAAGAGGGAGAGGTTTTTTAGTGCCAGGAAGGAAAAAAAACTGGCAGGAAATGGCAGAAATCGTACACCAAATCCAGTCATTCCTGGAGTGGAACCACAGTCGATGGCCTCCACTCCAAACCAACAGATACAGATACTAATGCCGGAAAAAAAATCCCCCCCCAGTACCAACAATACCACCAGTCCGATAACATTCTTCTTTGCAAATATACAGGGTCTAAAGCCAGCAATAAACAACAAAATACCTTTCATCCGTGGACTGCTTGCAGAGGCAAAGGCAATGTTCGCGGCTTTCACTGAGACCCACATAAAGGATCACTTGGACAACGAAATATGGATCCCAGGTTACAACCTATACAGATGTGACAGAGTGAACAGGCAAAAGGGGGGGGTTGGCCTGTACATTGCAGAGTCACTTGTTTGCACAGAACTGCTTAATGCCTCAAATGACGTAGTGGAAGTTTTAGCAGTAAAGGTCGAGAACCAAAACCTAGTCATTGTGGTAGTCTACAAGCCTCCGGATGCAACATCCCAGCAATTCCAGGAACAGCTGTTAAAAATTGACCACTGTCTGGAAAATCTTCCAGCTCCTGCACCCAACATCTTGCTCCTGGGGGATTTCAACTTAAGGCACCTAAAATGGAGGAATATAGCAAATAATATTGTTGCAGTAATAACACCAGGAGGCAGCTCTGATGAAAACTCACACTCACACGAGCTTTTAAATCTCTGCACAAAATTCAATTTAAACCAGCAAATAATAGAGCCTACTAGACTGGAGAATACACTAGACCTCATCTTCACTAACAATGATGATCTGATAAGAAATGTCACCATATCAAAAACAATATACTCAGATCACAACATAATTGAGGTTCAGACATGTATGCGTGGAGCCCCAGACCGACAAAATGAGACTAGTCACGAGGGAGCATTCACCAAATTCAACTTCAATAACAAAAACATAAAGTGGGACCAAGTAAACCAAGTCCTAACCGATATAAGCTGGGAAGATATACTAAGCAACACAGACCCAAACTTATGCCTAGAACAGATTAACTCGGTGGCACTCGATGTATGCACAAGGCTTATTCCTCTAAGAAAAAGGAGGAGTAGATGTAAAATAGAAAGAGACAGGCGCTCCCTTTACAGGCGACGGAAAAGAATAACAGAGCGGCTAAAAGAGGTCAATATATCAGAAATGCGCAGGGAGACACTGGTCAGAGAAATAGCAAGCATCGAACTTAAGCTAAAAGAATCCTTTAGGAGTCAGGAATCGCGGGAAGAACTAAAAGCCATAAATGAAATCGAAAGAAACCCAAAGTATTTCTTCTCCTATGCCAAATCAAAATCGAGAACAACGTCCAGTATTGGGCCCCTACTTAAACAAGATGGGTCCTACACAGATGACAGCAAGGAAATGAGTGAGCTACTCAAGTCCCAATATGACTCAGTTTTTAGCAAGCCGCTAACCAGACTGAGAGTCGAAGATCAAAATGAATTTTTTATGAGAGAGCCACAAAATTTGATTAACACAAGCCTATCCGATGTTATCCTGACGCCAAATGACTTCGAACAGGCGATAAATGACATGCCCATGCACTCTGCCCCAGGGCCAGACTCATGGAACTCTGTGTTCATCAAGAACTGCAAGAAGCCCCTATCACGAGCCTTTTCCATCCTATGGAGAGGGAGCATGGACACGGGGGTCGTCCCTCAGTTACTAAAAACAACAGACATAGCCCCACTCCACAAAGGGGGCAGTAAAGCAACAGCAAAGAACTACAGACCAATAGCACTAACATCCCATATCATAAAAATCTTTGAAAGGGTCCTAAGAAGCAAGATCACCACCCATCTAGAAACCCATCAGTTACACAACCCAGGGCAACATGGGTTTAGAACAGGTCGCTCCTGTCTGTCTCAACTACTGGATCACTACGACAAGGTCCTAAATGCACTAGAAGACAAAAAGAATGCAGATGTAATATATACAGACTTTGCAAAAGCCTTCGACAAGTGTGACCATGGCGTAATAGCGCACAAAATGCGCGCTAAAGGAATAACAGGAAAAGTTGGTCGATGGATCTATAATTTCCTCACTAACAGAACACAGAGAGTAGTCGTCAACAGAGTAAAGTCCGAGGCAGCTACGGTGAAAAGCTCTGTTCCACAAGGCACAGTACTAGCTCCCATCTTGTTCCTCATCCTCATATCCGACATAGACAAGGATGTCAGCCACAGCACCGTGTCTTCCTTTGCAGATGACACCCGAATCTGCATGACAGTGTCTTCCATTGCAGACACTGCAAGGCTCCAGGCGGACATCAACCAAATCTTTCAGTGGGCTGCAGAAAACAATATGAAGTTCAACGATGAGAAATTTCAATTACTCAGATATGGTAAACATGAGGAAATTAAATCTTCATCAGAGTACAAAACAAATTCTGGCCACAAAATAGAGCGAAACACCAACGTCAAAGACCTGGGAGTGATTATGTCGGAGGATCTCACCTTCAAGGACCATAACATTGTATCAATCGCATCTGCTAGAAAAATGACAGGATGGATAATGAGAACCTTCAAAACTAGGGAGGCCAAGCCCATGATGACACTCTTCAGGTCACTTGTTCTATCTAGGCTGGAATATTGCTGCACTCTAACAGCACCTTTCAAGGCAGGTGAAATTGCCGACCTAGAAAATGTACAGAGAACTTTCACGGCGCGCATAACGGAGATAAAACACCTCAATTACTGGGAGCGCTTGAGGTTTCTAAACCTGTATTCCCTGGAACGCAGGAGGGAGAGATACATGATTATATACACCTGGAAAATCCTAGAGGGACTAGTACCGAACTTGCACACGAAAATCACTCACTACGAAAGCAAAAGACTTGGCAGACGATGCACCATCCCCCCAATGAAAAGCAGGGGTGTCACTAGCACGTTAAGAGACCATACAATAAGTGTCAGGGGACCGAGACTGTTCAACTGCCTCCCAGCACACATAAGGGGGATTACCAACAGACCCCTGGCAGTCTTCAAGCTGGCACTGGACAAGCACCTAAAGTCAGTTCCTGATCAGCCGGGCTGTGGCTCGTACGTTGGTTTGCGTGCAGCCAGCAGCAACAGCCTGGTTGATCAGGCGCTGATCCACCAGGAGGCCTGGTCACAGACCGGGCCGCGGGGGCGTTGACCCCCGAAACTCTCTCCAGGTCCAGGTAAACAGTGGTAAACAATAATATGATAATAACTTTAGTGCAGTTATTGTGTTCAATACAGTGAGTTTATATATATACATTATATACAGTATTGGTCTCTCAGGCCCCAAATGTTAGTAGGAATAGAAAAAATTGGAAAAGAAAAGAAAAAACTTAAAAAACCGCTAAATAATGTAATGCGCGTATGTGGAATTCGTCGATGTTGCCGCCACCACATCATTTTTGACAAACTTCTTGGCACTGTATCTCAGTAAGTACTGATCAGAATTTTTTTTTTGTCTTATTACCTTCACAAAAATATGCTCTTTAATTCTGTAAGAAAAAATAATTTTTTTTTTTTTTTTCAAAATTTCTTGGACACTGGAGCACCACTTCAGATTTTGGCCTTGGACCCTGAAGGGGTTAATGGATAAATGAACATTTAAACCAGTTTTACCTTTATTGAAGATTCTTCTTGGCATATGGAAGATGGGGAGGAGGGAAGAGGAAGGAGAGTTTATTGTTTGGAAGGGGAATCCCCTTCCATAACAACTTCAGGTATCAAAGCCCTATCCGGTTTACTTCCCTTCTTAGTCTTTACTGGCACTAGGACCAGGTTGAGAGTCACTGGACTTCTCAAACATCCTGGCGAGCTCGGCCATACGTATGCCACTAGCGTATTTTTCTACAAGTTCTTTCTTGAATTCTATCGTGTTTCTCACCTTCTTTACCAACGGACTGGCACTCGGAACTTTCTTTGGCCCCATGGTGGCTTATTTAGCAGTCGCAAGCACAAAAAAAAATGTATTATTACAAAATGTTTCAGAAGAAAAAGCGGAGTTTGCTCACTGAATGAGTAACAATGGAAGACTTGTATGAGCGGCCGCATCCCACGGCCAGGCGGACGTCTCTGGTACGGATAATTTCCGAGCAGAATGTATGAAAATGGGGAAAATTTAACAGAAAAGTGGTCGAAAACTGAATTGTACGATAACTGGACCGGATGAAAACTGGGGTACCACTGTAGTTGACTCGTGGTGGTTAACCCGTAAACGGTCCAAGCAGATCTACGTTCACATGTGTAGTGCTCCAAAAGTAGATCTACGTTTTTTTACTTATTTTCAAATATAACAAAAAAAAGTAGATCAAAGTTTTTTTACACATTTTCAAATGTAAAAAAAACAAAAAGAAGATCTACTTTTTTACATACTTTCAAATGTTGAAAAAACGTATATACACGTTTGGACCGTTTACAGGCTAATATTTTACTGGAGTGAACCACAGGACCCCAAAGGAAATAAGCCACAATGACTGGCTTCGTTGGGTTATCCTGGAGTCATCCAGTTGGGTTAATGTTTTATGATATTTTTGTCATTTTAGGTGTCTGCATATTAGTGCATATATACGGGGAAGCGATAAACCACTAGGATCGTACAACACCTGAGTTTGTTGGATCAAGAGCCTCTCACCAGTTGTGTCCACACTGAGTCGTGGGGCTCAGACAGCGATGCTGCAACATGTATGAACATGTATATTATTATTATATTCAGAGGAGAGTGCCAAAGTGGTATGGGGCATACTGCACCATGAAACATTACTTTCAGTACATTAATGGTATAAATGAAGGAGACACATGTGCAACAAGTGTCTGTGGCATCACTAAAGATAAGAAACTGCTGCAAGTAAGTTTATTCAGGTATACACAAATACAGTCACACAAATTATCATACATAGCAACATAAATATGTACAGAACCTGGGATAACCTGAAAAAGTCAAATAAAGTGACTTATTTCCACTGGTGTCCTTTAGTTCATGTATGACAGCTGTAACATTATTATTGTAATAAAGTTGATAGAATTACCGACAATATGTAAAGTAAAAGGACACAAGTGCAACTAATGTGACATTTTGTTGTGGCAACGTTTCGCTCTCCAGGAGCTTTATCAAGCCATTGGCTTGATAAAGCTCCTGGAGAGCGAAACGTTGCCACAATAAAATGTCACATTAGTTGCACTTGTGTCCTTTAACATTATTATTATAATCATGGGGGAGCGCTAAACCCGTAGGATTATACAGCGCATGTGGGGGGATGGGAGGCGTTTAGGCTCAATTCAGGGAACCAGAGCTCAGATCCAATTCCCTAGATCAAGAGCCCCTGACCAGCATGAAGGAACCTCCCTGGAGGTGACAGCTGTAACAGCTGCTGTGGGTTGCCCTCGCACCTCACGACTCATGACCACCAGGAAAACATTTTGTACAACATTTTTAATTGATAAAAACTCAGGAGAATACGAGTAGGTTAATAAATCTTACCTGAGGTGAGTATTGTTCTCCCGGGTGTAGGCCTACTGAGTTAGGCATGATGGATGTACACTAGGCCTGTCAGCCCACCATGCTCAACACTGTCAGCCAGACGTCTTATAACACTCTCAACACTAACGTACTTCACTCTTACAGTTGTGTTAACCAATGTTTGTTATATCAGTAGTGAGAGCAGCAGCAGCAGCCACATCCCACTTAACTCTCCAACCAACAAACACTATAATAGACACATAGATCTATCAACCACTACAATAAACATTATATTAAACTCCTCCACAACACTCCTCACCTATTATTTAGCAGTTTAATACGGTTTATATATTTATTTCACTTGTATTATGTTTATTAATTATATAAGTGTAGTAAGTAAAAATGTTACTGACGTATGGAAGAATAAAACTTCTTTTATGTCGAAGACTCAACAGCTGACACAGATGTAAACAATGATAGAAGCCTCGTCTTGCGTCCCACCACTACCACCAGCTGTCTTACTACCACAACCACCTGTCTTACTACCACAACCACCTGTCTTACTACCACAACCACCTGTCTTACTACCACAACCACCTGTCTTACTACCACAACCAGCTGTTTTACTACCACAACCACCTGTCTTACTACCACAACCACCTGTCTTACTACCACAACCACCTGTCTTACTACCACAACCACCTGTCTTACTACCACAACCACCTGTCTTACTACCACAACCAGCTGTTTTACTACCACAACCAGCTGTCTTACTACCACAACCACCTGTCTTACTACCACAACCACCTGTCTTACTACCACAACCACCTGTCTTACTACCACAACCACCTGTCTTACCACCACAACCACCTGTCTTACTACCACCACCAGCTGTCTTACTACCACAACCACCTGTCTTACCACCACAACCAGCTGTCTTACTACCACAACCACCTGTCTTACTACCACAACCACCTGTCTTATTACCACAACCACCTGTCTTACTACCACAACCACCTGTCTTACTACCACAACCAGCTGTCTTACCACCACCACCAACTGTCTTACTACCACAACCAGCTGTTTTACCACCACCACCAGCTGTCTTACTACCACCACCTGTCTTACCACCACCATCAGCTGTCTTACCACCACCACCTGTCTTACCACCACCTGTCTTACCACCACCTGTCTTACCACCACCATCAGCTGTCTTACTACCACAACCACCTGTCTTACCACTACCACCAGCTGTCTTACTACCACCACCACCTGTCTTGCTACCACAACCAGCTGTCTTACTACCACCACCAGCTGTCTTACTACCACAACCAGCTGTCTTACTACCACCACCAGCTGTCTTACTACCACAACCAGCTGTCTTACTACCACAACCAGCTGTCTTACTACCACAACCAACTGTTTTACCACCACCACCAGCTGTCTTACTACCACAACCAGCTGTCTTACTACCACAACCAGCTGTTTTACCACCACCACCACCAGCTGTCTTACTACCACAACCAGCTGTCTTACTACCACAACCAGCTGTCTTACCACCACAACCAGCTGTCTTACTACCACAACCAGCTGTCTTACTACCACAACCAGCTGTCTTACTACCACAACCAGCTGTCTTACCACGACAACCAGCTGTCTTACCACCACAACCAGCTGTCTTACCACCACAACCAGTTGTCTTACTACCACCAGCTGTCTTACTACCACAACCACCTGTCTTACCACCACCACCAGCTGTCTTACTACCACCACCAGCTGTCTTACTACCACAACCAGCTGTCTTACTACCACCACCAGCTGTCTTACTACCACAACCAGCTGTCTTACTACCACCATCAGCTGTCTTACTACCACCACCTGTCTTACTACCACCACCACCTGTCTTACCACCACAACCAGCTGTCTTACCACCACAACCAGCTGTCTTACTACCACCAGCTGTCTTACCACCACCAGATGTCTTACCACCACCACCTGTCTTACCATCACCACCACCTGTCTTACCACCACCACAGCTGTTTTACCACCACCACCAGCTGTCTTACTACCACAACCAGCAGTCTTACCATCACCACCTGTCTTACCACCACAACCAGCTGTCTTACCATCACCAGCTGTCTTACATCCACCACCTGTCTTACTACCACCACCAGCTGTCTTACCATCACTAGATGTCTTAACACCAGATGTCTTACCATAACCACCACCTGTCTTACAACCACCATCAGCTGTCTTACTACCACAACCAGCTGTCTTACCATCACCACCAGCTGTCTTACTACCACCAGCTGTCTTACCACCAACAGATGTCTTACCACCGCCACCTGTCTTACCATCACCACCACCTGTCTTACCACCACCACCAGCTGTTTTACCACCACCACCACCTGCCTTACTACCAGCACCACCTGTCTTACTACCACCACCACCTGTCTTACCACCACAACCAGCTGTCTTACTGCCACCACCAGCTGTCTTACTACCACAACCAGCTATCTTACCACCACCTATCTTACCACCACCTGTCTTACTACCACCACCTGTCTTACTACCACAATCAGCTGTCTTACCACCACAACCAGCTATCTTACCACCAACACCTGTCTTACCACCACAACCAGCTGTCTTACCACCACAACCAGCTGTCTTACCACCACCACCTGTCATCACCAGTATCAGCTGTCTTACCACCACCACCACCACCACCACCAGCTGTCTTACCATTACCACCAGCTGTCTTATCACCACCACCTGTCTTACCATCACATCCAGCTGTCTTACCACCACCACCTGTCTTACCACCACCATCAGCTGTCTTACTACAACAACCAGCTGTCTTACCATCACCACCAGCTGTCTTACTACCACCAGCTGTCTTACCACCACCAGATGTCTTACCACCGCCACCTGTCTTACCATCACCACCACCTGTCTTACCACCACCACCAGCTGTTTTACCACCACCACCAGCTGTCTTACTACCACAACCAGCTGTCTTACTACCACCAGCTGTCTTACTACCACAACCAGCTGTCTTACTACCACCAGCTGTCTTACTACCACAACCAGCTGTCTTACTACCACCACCTGTCTTACTACCACCACCAGCTGTCTTACCACCACAACCAGCTGTCTTACTACCACCACCAGCTGTCTTACTACCACAACCAGCTGTCTTACTACCACAACCAGCTATCTTACCACTACCTATCTTACCACCACCTGTCTTACTACCACCACCTGTCTTACTACCACAACCAGCTGTCTTACCACCACAAGCAGCTGTCTTACCACCACCACCTGTCTTACCACCACAACCAACTGTCTTACCACCACAACCAGCTGTCTTACCACCACCACCTGTCATCACCAGTATCAGCTGTCTTACCACCACCACCACCACCAGCTGTCTTACCATTACCACCAGCTGTCTTACCACCACCACCTGTCTTACCACCACATCCAGCTGTCTTACCACCACCACCACCTGTCTTACCACAACTGGAGTTTACCTGGAGAGAGTTTCGGGGGTCAACGCCCCCGCGGCCCGGTCTGTGACCAGGCCTCCTGGTGGATCAGCGCCTGATCAACCAGGCTGTTGCTGCTGGCTGCACGCAAACCAACGTACGAGCCACAGCCCGGCTGATCAGGAACTGACTTTAGGTGCTTGTCCAGTGCCAGCTTGAAGACTGCCAGGGGTCTGTTGGTAATCCCCCTTATGTGTGCTGGGAGGCAGTTGAACAGTCTCGGGCCCCTGACACTTATTGTATGGTCTCTTAACGTGCTAGTGACACCCCTGCTTTTCATTGGGGGGATGGTGCATCGTCTGCCAAGTCTTTTGCTTTCGTAGTGAGTGATTTTCGTGTGCAAGTTCGGTACTAGTCCCTCTAGGATTTTCCAGGTGTATATAATCATGTATCTCTCCCTCCTGCGTTCCAGGGAATACAGGTTTAGAAACCTCAAGCGCTCCCAGTAATTGAGGTGTTTTATCTCCGTTATGCGCGCCGTGAAAGTTCTCTGTACATTTTCTAGGTCGGCAATTTCACCTGCCTTGCTGTTAGAGTGCAGCAATATTCCAGCCTAGATAGAACAAGTGACCTGAAGAGTGTCATCATGGGCTTGGCCTCCCTAGTTTTGAAGGTTCTCATTATCCATCCTGTCATTTTTCTAGCAGATGCGATTGATACAATGTTATGGTCCTTGAAGGTGAGATCCTCCGACATAATCACTCCCAGGTCTTTGACGTTGGTGTTTCGCTCTATTTTGTGGCCAGAATTTGTTTTGTACTCTGATGAAGATTTAATTTCCTCATGTTTACCATATCTGAGTAATTGAAATTTCTCATCGTTGAACTTCATATTGTTTTCTGCAGCCCACTGAAAGATTTGGTTGATGTCCGCCTGGAGCCTTGCAGTGTCTGCAATGGAAGACACTGTCATGCAGATTCGGGTGTCATCTGCAAAGGAAGACACGGTGCTGTGGCTGACATCCTTGTCTGTGTCGGATATGAGGATGAGGAACAAGATGGGAGCTAGTACTGTGCCTTGTGGAACAGAGCTTTTCACCGTAGCTGCCTCGGACTTTACTCTGTTGACGACTACTCTCTGTGTTCTGTTAGTGAGGAAATTATAGATCCATCGACCGACTTTTCCTGTTATTCCTTTAGCGCGCATTTTGTGCGCTATTACGCCATGGTCACACTTGTCGAAGGCTTTTGCAAAGTCTGTATATATTACATCTGCATTCTTTTTGTCTTCTAGTGCATTTAGGACCTTGTCGTAGTGATCCAGTAGTTGAGACAGACAGGAGCGACCTGTTCTAAACCCATGTTGCCCTGGGTTGTGTAACTGATGGGTTTCTAGATGGGCGGTGATCTTGCTTCTTAGGACCCTTTCAAAGATTTTTATGATATGGGATGTTAGTGCTATTGGTCTGTAGTTCTTTGCTGTTGCTTTACTGCCCCCTTTGTGGAGTGGGGCTATGTCTGTTGTTTTTAGTAACTGAGGGACGACCCCCGTGTCCATGCTCCCTCTCCATAGGATGGAAAAGGCTCGTGATAGGGGCTTCTTGCAGTTCTTGATGAACACAGAGTTCCATGAGTCTGGCCCTGGGGCAGAGTGCATGGGCATGTCATTTATCGCCTGTTCGAAGTCATTTGGCGTCAGGATAACATCGGATAGGCTTGTGTTAATCAAATTTTGTGGCTCTCTCATAAAAAATTCATTTTGATCTTCGACTCTCAGTCTGGTTAGCGGCTTGCTAAAAACTGAGTCATATTGGGACTTGAGTAGCTCACTCATTTCCTTGCTGTCATCTGTGTAGGACCCATCTTGTTTAAGTAGGGGCCCAATACTGGGCGTTGTTCTCGATTTTGATTTGGCATAGGAGAAGAAATACTTTGGGTTTCTTTCGATTTCATTTATAGCTTTTAGTTCTTCCCGCGATTCCTGACTCCTAAAGGATTCTTTTAGCTTAAGTTCGATGCTTGCTATTTCTCTGACCAGTGTCTCCCTGCGCATTTCAGATATATTGACCTCTTTTAGCCGCTCTGTTATTCTTTTCCGTCGCCTGTAAAGGGAGCGCCTGTCTCTTTCTATTTTACATCTACTCCTCCTTTTTCTTAGAGGAATAAGCCTTGTGCATACATCGAGTGCCACCAGCTGTCTTACCACCACCACCTGTCTTACCACCACCAATAGCTGTCTTACCACCACCTATCTTACCACCACCACCAGCAGTCTTACCACCACCACCAGCTGTCTTACTATCACCACCAGCTGTCTTACCACCACCAGCTGTGTTACCACCAGCAGCTGTCTTACCATCACCATCAGCTGTCTTTCCACCACCACTACTTGTCTTACCACCACCACCAGCTGTCTTACCATCACCAGCTGTCTTACCACCACCACCTGTCTTACCACCAATGGAAATAAGTCACTCTGTCTGACTTTTTTGGGTTATCCCAGGTTCTCTACACATATGCTGCTATGTATGATAATTCTATGTAACTGTATTTGTGTATACCTGAATAAACTTACTTACTTACTTACTTACTTACTTACTTACCACCACAACCAGCTATCTTACCACCACCTGTCTTACCATCACCACCAGCTGTCTTACCACCACTGCCAGCTGTCTTACCGTCACCACCAGCTGTCTTACCACCACCAGCTGCCTTACCATTACCTCCAGCTGCCTTACCATCACCACCAGCTGTCTTACAATCACCATCAGCTGTCTTACCATCACCAGCTGTCTTACCACCACCACCTGTCTTACCACCACCACCAGCTGTCTTACCATCACCAGCTGTCTTACCGCCACCAGCTGTCTTACCAACATAATCAGCTGTCTCTCCACAACCACCAACTGTCTTACCGCCACCACCAGCTGTCTTGCCATCACCACCAGCTGTCTTGCCACCACCAGCTGTCTTACCACCACCACCAGCTGTCTTACCATCACCCCTAGCTGTCTTACCACCACCACCAGCTGTCTTACCACCACCACCAGCTGTCTTACCATCACCAGCTGTCTTACCGCCACCAGCTGTCTTACCAACATAATCAGCTGTCTCTCCACAACCACCAACTGTCTTACCGCCACCACCAGCTGTCTTGCCATCACCACCAGCTGTCTTGCCACCACCAGCTGTCTTACCACCACCACCAGCTGTCTTACCATCACCCCTAGCTGTCTTACCACCACCACCAGCTGTCTTACCACCACCACCAGCTGTCTTACCATCATCAGCTGTCTTTCCACCACCACCAGCTGTCTTACCATCACGACCAGCTGTCTTACCATCACCACCAGCTGTCTTACCATCACCACCAGCTGTCTTACCATCACCATCAGCTGTCTTACCTCCACCACCAACAGCTGTCTTACCACCACCACCAGCTGTCTTACCACTACCACCAACTGTCTTACCATCACCACCAGCTGTCTTACCATCACCACCAGCTGTCTTACCATCACCACCAGCTGTCTTACCATCACCACCAGCTGTCTTACCACCACCAGCTGTCTTACCACTACCACCAGCTGTCTTACCACCACCATCAGCTGTCTTGCCACCACAACCAGCTGTCTTACCACCACCACCACCTATCTTACCATCACCACCTGTCTTACCATCACCACCAGCTGTCTTACTACCACCAGCTGTCTTACCATCATCAGCCGTCTTTCCACCACCAGCTGTCTTACCATCAGCTGTCTTTCTACACCATCTGTCTTACCATCACCAGCTATCTTACTACCACCATCAGCTGTCTTTCCACCACCACCAGCTGTCTTACCATCACCACCAGCTGTCTTACCATCACCACCAGCTCTCTTACCACCACCACCACCAGCTGTCTTATCACCGCCACCAGCTGTTTTACCACCACCAACTGTCTTACCATCACCACCAGCTGTCTTACCATCACCACCAACTATCTTACCATCACCACCAGCTCTCTTACCACCACCACCCGAAGCTGTCTTACCACCACCACCAGCTGTCTTACCATCACCACCAGCTGTCTTGCCATCACCACCAACTCTCTTACCACCACAACCCGAAGCTGTCTTACCACCACCACCAGCTGTCCTACCAGTACCAACAACTATGTTACCACCACCAGCTGTGTTGTAACCACAGTCACCAGCTGTGTTACCACCCCCTTGAGGGAGGGTCCTTGACACTGAGGAGGAGCTTTTGATCTAGGGAACTGGATCGGTGCTCTGGTTCCCTGAATTGAGGCTGAATACATTCCATAACCCCCACCCCCTTGTGCTGTATTATCCTACGGTTTTAGAGCTCTCCATGAATACACTACTAATAATAACGTGTTACCACCACCAGTAGTAACCACCACCAGGGGATAACCTCCGGGTGTCACCACTACCAGGTATCACCACCAACAAGTGTCACTACCACCAGGTATCACCACTACCAGGAGTCACCATGACCAGGAGTCACCATCACCAAGAGTCACTACCACCAGGACTCACCACCAGGGGTCACCACCACCAGGAGCCACCGCCACCAGGAGTCACCACCATCAGGAGTCACCACCACCAGGAGTCACCACCACCAGGGTGGCGGTCACCGCCAGGGGTCACCAAGTATCACCACCAGGCTCTGGTGGCCTGGTGGTTAACGCTCTCGCTTCACACGGCGAGGGTCTGGGTTCGATTCCCAGCCAGAGTAGAAACATTGGACGTGTTTCTTTCCACCTGTTGTCTATGTTCCCCATCAGTAAAATGGGTACCTGGGTGTTAGTCGACTGGTGTGGGTCGCATCCTGGGACACTGACCTAAGGAGGCCTGGTCACAGACCGGGCCGCGGGGGCGTTGACCCCCGGAACTCTCTCCAGATAAACTCCAGATAAACCACCAGACCGGGCCTCGGGGGTGTTGACCCCCAAAACCCTCTCCAGGTAAACCAACAGGGATCACCAAGTGTCATCACCACCAGGGGTCACTACCAGGAGTCACCACCACCAGGGTTCACCACCAGGGTTCACCACCAGGGGTCACCACCAGTGGTCACCGCCAGTGGTCACCACCAAGTGTCACCACCACCAGGTGTCACCACCGCCACCAGGGGTCACCACTACTAGGAGTCACCACCACCAGGGTTCACCACCAGGGGTCACCACCAGTGGTCACCGCCAGTGGTCACCACCAAGTGTCACCACCACCAGGTGTCACCACCGCCATCAGGGGTCACCACTACTAGGAGTCACCACCACCAGGGGTCACCAGTTCTTTGGCCCCTCAAGGGAGGGTCCTTGACGCTGGTGAGGGGCTCTTGTTCTAGGGAACTGAATCTCTGCTCCAATTCCCTGAATTAAGCCTAAATACCTTCCACATCCCCCCCCCCACATGCGCTGCATAATCCTACGGCTTCAGCGTTCCGTCTATGGCAAAGACAGGTCGAATTCCATGGATACCTGTAGTATACCTGGAGGAGGTTTTGGGGGTCAAAGCCTCCGCGGCCCAGTCCGTGATCAGGCCTCGTGGTGGATCAGGACCTGATCAACCAGGTTGTTACTGCTGGCCGCACGTAATCCGACGTACGAACCACAGCCCAGCTGGTCAGATACTGACTTAGGTGCCTGTCCAGCTCCTTGTTTAAGACAGCCAAGGGTCTATTGGTATATGTGCTGGGAGGCAGTTGAGCAGTCTTGGGCCCCTGACACTTATTGTGTTGTCTCTTAGCGTACTCGTGGTGCCCCTGCTTTTTACTGGGGATGTGTTGCACCACCTGCAGAGTCTTTTGCTTTCGTATGGAGTGATTTCTGTGTGCAGATTTGGGACCAGTCCCTCTAGGATTTTCCAAGTATATTATGATGTATCTTTCCTGCATTTCAGGGTGTGCAAATCAGGGGTCTACAGTCGTTCCCAGTAATTTAAGTGCTTGATGGTACTAATATGTGCAATAAAAGTTCTCTGTATATTCTCAAGGTCTGCAATTTCGCCTGCCTTGAAAGGGGCAGTTAGTGTACAGCAATGTTCCAGCCTAGAGAGAACAAGCGATTTGAAGAGAATCATCACTGTCTTGGCATTTCGAGTTTTGAAGATTCTCATTATCCATCCTATCATTTTCCTAGCAGATGTGATAGATAAATTGTTGTGATCTATGAAAGTGAGATTCTCTGACATTACCAACCAGGTCCTTCACATTAGTCTCTCGCTCTATTGTGTGGCTGGAATTTGTTTTGCACTCCGATCCAGTTTTTATTTCCTTGAGTTTACCATAGCGGAGTAATTGAAATTTGTCTTCATCAGACTTCATATTGTTTTCTGCGGCCCATTTAAAGATTTTATTGATGTCCACTTAGAGATTTGCAGTGTCTTCGATGGATGACAATGTCATGCAAATTCGGGTATCATCAGCAAAGAAAGACACAGTGCTACTATGGCTTACATCTCAGTTTATGTCAGATAAGAGGATAAGGAAAAGGTTGGGAGGGAGTACTGTACCTTGTGGAACACAGCTTTTCACTGTAGCCGCCTCTGACTTTACTGTTTACTATTACTCTTTGTTTGGAAGTTATTGATCAGTCTACTCACTTTTCCTGTTAAGAGATAAGATAAGATTTCGTTCGGATTTTTAACCCCGGAGGGTTAGCCACCCAGTATAACCCAAGAAAGTCAGTGCGTCATCGACGACTGTCTAACTTATTTCCATTGGGGTCCTTAATCTTGTCCCCCAGGATGCGACCCACACCCAGGTACCTATTTGCTGCTAGGTGAACAGGACAACAGGTGTAAGGAAACGTGTCGAAATATTTCCACCCGCCGGGAATCGAACCTGGTCCCTCCGTGTGTGAAGCGGGAGCTTTAGCCACCAGGCCAGCGGGCCTGTTATTTCTTATCATGCATTTTGTGTGCTGTTACACCACGATCGCACTTGTCGAAGGCTTTCGAAAAGTCTGTGTATACCACATCGGCATTTTGTTTGTCCCCCAGAGCATCCAAGACCACGTTATAGTGGTCCAGTAGTTGTGAGAGGCAGGAGCGACCTGCTCCAAACCCACCCTGCCCTGGGTTGTGCAGTCTTGCTTCTTAGAACCCTTTCAAAGATTTTTATGATATGGAACGTTAGTGCTATCGGTTTTTCCATTATTATTATTATTATTATTATTATTATTATTATTATTATTATTATTATTATTATTATTATTATTATTATTATTATTATTATCAAAAGCAAGCGCTAAACCGACAAGGGTCATACAGCACCGAGTGCTATCGGTCTTAACTCTTTGTAATTGCTTTACTGCCACCTTTGTGGAGTGGGGCTATATCCGTTGTTTTTAGTGACTGTGGGATGACCCTAGTGTTTATTCTCCCTCTCCACAGAATATTTAAGACACGTGAAAGGGGTTTCTTGCAGTTCTTGATGAACACAGAGTTCCACGAGTCTAGGCCAGGTGATGAACACAGTTCCACGAGTCTGGGCCAGGTGATGAACACAGAGTTCCACGAGTCTGGGCCAGGTGATGAACACACAGTTCCACGAGTCTGGGCCAGGTGATGAACACACAGTTCCACGAGTCTGGGCCAGGTGATGAACACACAGTTCCACGAGTCTGGGCCAGGTGATGAACACACAGTTCCACGAGTCTGGGCCAGGTGATGAACACAGTTCCACGAGTCTGGGCCAGGTGATGAACACAGAGTTCCACGAGTCTGGGCCAGGTGATGAACACACAGTTCCACGAGTCTGGGCCAGGTGATGAACACACAGTTCCACGAGTCTGGGCCAGGTGATGAACACAGTTCCACGAGTCTGGGCCAGGTGATGAACACACAGTTCCACGAGTCTGGGCCAGGTGATGAACACAGTTCCACGAGACTGGGCCAGGTGATGAACACACAGTTCCACGAGTCTGGGCCAGGTGATGAACACACAGTTCCACGAGACTGGGCCAGGTGATGAACACACAGTTCCACGAGTCTGGGCCAGGTGATGAACACACAGTTCCACGAGTCTGGGCCAGGTGATGAACACAGAGTTCAACGAGTCTGGGCCAGGTGATGAACACACAGTTCCACGAGACTGGGCCAGGTGATGAACACACAGTTCCACGAGTCTGGGCCAGGTGATGAACACACAGTTCCACGAGTCTGGGCCAGGTGATGAACACACAGTTCCACGAGTCTGGGCCAGGTGATGAACACACAGTTCCACGAGACTGGGCCAGGTGATGAACACACAGTTCCACGAGTCTGGGCCAGGTGATGAACACAGTTCCACGAGACTGGGCCAGGTGATGAACAGACAGTTCCACGAGTCTGGGCCAGGTGATGAACACACAGTTCCACGAGTCTGGGCCAGGTGATGAACACACAGTTCCACGAGTCTGGGCCAGGTGATGAACACACAGTTCCACGAGTCTGGGCCAGGGGATGAACACACAGTTCCACGAGTCTGGGCCAGGGGATGAACACACAGTTCCACGAGTCTGGGCCAGGGGATGAACACAGAGTTCCACGAGTCTGGGCCAGGTGATGAACACACAGTTCCACGAGTCTGGGCCAGGTGATGAACACACAGTTCCACGAGTCTGGGCCAGGGGATGAACACACAGTTCCACGAGTCTGGGCCAGGTGATGAACACAGTTCCACGAGACTGGGCCAGGTGATGAACACAGTTCCACGAGACTGGGCCAGGTGATGAACACAGTTCCACGAGTCTGGGCCAGGTGATGAACACACAGTTCCACGAGACTGGGCCAGGTGATGAACACAGTTCCACGAGTCTGGGCCAGGTGATGAACACACAGTTCCACGAGACTGGGCCAGGTGATGAACACAGTTCCACGAGTCTGGGCCAGGTGATGAACACACAGTTCCACGAGACTGGGCCAGGTGATGAACACAGTTCCACGAGTCTGGGCCAGGTGATGAACACACAGTTCCACGAGTCTGGGCCAGGTGATGAACACAGAGTTCAACGAGTCTGGGCCAGGTGATGAACACACAGTTCCACGAGACTGGGCCAGGTGATGAACACAGTTCCACGAGTCTGGGCCAGGTGATGAACACACAGTTCCACGAGTCTGGGCCAGGTGATGAACACAGTTCCACGAGTCTGGGCCAGGGGCAGAGTGCATGGGAATATTATTTATTTTCTTTTTTATTGTTCTCAAGATCCTTTGCGTCTGAGCAAGATAATATACGGGATCAATTGCTTGTTTACCTGGAGAGAGTTCCGGGGGTCAACGCCCCCCGCGGCCCGGTCTGTGACCATGCCTCCTGGTGGATCAGAGCCTGATCAACCAGGCTGTTACTGCTGGCTGCACGCAATCCAACGTACGAGCCACAGCCCGGCTGGTCAGGTACCGACTTTAGGTGCTTGTCCAGTGCCAGCTTGAAGACTGCCAGGGGTCTGTTGGTAATCCCCCTTATGTATGCTGGGAGGCAGTTGAACAGTCTCGGGCCCCTGACACTTATTGTATGGTCTCTTAACGTGCTAGTGACACCCCTGCTTTTCACTGGGGGGATGTTGCATCGTCTGCCAAGTCTTTTGCTTTCGTTGTGAGTGATTTTCGTGTGCAACTTCGGTACTGGTTTTTAAAACAAGTGGAGAATAAAACTAGTCACATAAGCGGTGGAAATGTATTTATATAATAACCGTCATCCTCTCGTAGGTGTGTGAAGCAGAAGATTATTAGACATTTTGCACTTGGCACAATTGCTGGTTTTTCTCTGCAGCGGTGTATGACCCTTGTGGGTTTAGTGCTTATTAATGATTTTTAACAACAATAATAATGGTGTTTTCTCGCCCGTCAATATTCAAGATGGCAAGTAAATCTTCTTAGCAGTTTATACTAATTATTATTATTATTATTATTATTATTATTATTATTATTGTTATTATTATTATTATGTTAAAAATGAAGCGCTAAACCCAGCGCTGCCAGTTTACACTAGTTTACTTCTTTCTTATGTCACTAAATTGACGAGTTAAGAATTGGTATCCTTCCTAAGCTTATTCCATGTCCGCCTTATGTACCTACCACCCCCAGGGTGCCTCCCACAACCGTCAGTTGATACTTGGTTACTGTTAGGTAAACGAACACTAAATGTAAGGAAATATGACTAAATTTCTACTCCCCACAGAATCGAACCCGGGTTCTTCGGTTGTGAGCGTCCTTCTTACTGTATTTTATATTAATTATGGGAAGCGCTTAAACCGGGGGATGATAAATCCAATTCCTCGAATGAAGAGCTTCTCACCACCGTGAGAGGGAGGGAGGATTAGTCACACTGGAGGGTTAGTCACACTGGAGGGTTAGTCACTCTGGTGGGTTAGTCACTCTGGTGGGTTAGTCACTCTGGAGGGTTAGTCACTCTGGTGGGTTAGTCACTCTGGAGGGTTAGTCACTCTGGAGGGTTAGTCACTCTGGTGGGTTAGTCACTCTGGTGGGTTAGTCACTCTGGTGGGTTAGTCACTCTGGTGGGTTAGTCACTCTGGTGGGTTAGTCACTCTGGAGGGTTAGTCACTCTGGAGGGTTAGTCACTCTGGAGGGTTAGTCACTCTGGTGGGTTAGTCACTCTGGAGGGTTAGTCACTCTGGTGGGTTAGTCACTCTGGAGGGTTAGTCACTCTGGAGGGTTAGTCACTCTGGTGGGTTAGTCACTCTGGTGGGTTAGTCACTCTGGTGGGTTAGTCACTCTGGTGGGTTAGTCACTCTGGAGGGTTAGTCACTCTGGAGGGTTAGTCAATCTGGAGGGTTAGTCACTCTGGAGGATTAGTCACTCTGGAGGATTAATCACTCTGGAGGATTAGTCAATCTGGAGGGTTAGTCACTCTGGAGGGTTAGCCAATCTGGAGGATTAATCACTCAGGAGGGTTAGTGACTCTGGAGGATTAGTCACTCTGGAGGGTTAGTCACACTGGAGGGTTAGTCACACTGGAGGGTTAGTCACTCTGAAGGGTTAGTCACTCTGGAGGGTTAGTCACTCTGGAGGGTTAGTCACTCTGGAGGGTTAGTCACTCTGGAGGACTAATCACTCAGGAGGGTTAGTCACTCTGGAGGGTTAGTCACTCTGGAGGGTTAGTCACTCTGGAGGATTAGTCACTCTGGAGGATTAGTCACTCTGGAGGGTTAGTCACTCTGGAGGACTAATCACTCAGGAGGGTTAGTCACTCTGGAGGACTAATCACTCAGGAGGGTTAGTCACTCTGGAGGGTTAGTCACTCTGGAGGATTAGTCACTCTGGAGGATTAGTCAATCTGGAGGGTTAGTCACTCTGGAGGGTTAGTCACTCTGGAGGACTAATCACTCAGGAGGGTTAGTCACTCTGGAGGGTTAGTCACTCTGGAGGGTTAGTCAATCTGGAGGGTTAGTCACTCTAGAGGATTAGTCACTCTGGAGGATTAGTCACTCTGGAGGGTTAGTCACTCTGGAGGACTAATCACTCAGGAGGGTTAGTAACTCTGGAGGGTTAGTCACTCTGGAGGGTTAGTCACTCTGGAGGGTTAGTCACTCTGGAGGGTTAGTCACTCTGGAGGATTAGTCAATCTGGAGGGTTAGTCACTCTGGAGGGTTAGTCACTCTGGAGGACTAATCACTCAGGAGGGTTAGTCACTCTGGAGGGTTAGTCACTCTGGAGGGTTAGTCAATCTGGAGGGTTAGTCACTCTGGAGGATTAGTCACTCTGGAGGATTAGTCACTCTGGAGGGTTAGTCACTCTGGAGGATTAGTCAATCTGGAGGGTTAGTCACTCTGGAGGGTTAGTCACTCTGGAGGATTAGTCAATCTGGAGGGTTAGTCACTCTGGAGGGTTAGTCACTCTGGAGGACTAATCACTCAGGAGGGTTAGTCACTCTGGAGGGTTAGTCACTCTGGAGGGTTAGTCAATCTGGAGGGTTAGTCACTCTAGAGGATTAGTCACTCTGGAGGATTAGTCACTCTGGAGGGTTAGTCACTCTGGAGGACTAATCACTCAGAAGGGTTAGTAACTCTGGAGGGTTAGTCACTCTGGAGGGTTAGTCAATCTGGAGGGTTAGTCACTCTGGAGGGTTAGTCACTCTGTAGGGTTAGTCACTCTGGAGGGTTAGTCAGTCTGGAGGATTAGTCACTCTGGAGGATTAGTCACTCTGGAGGATTAGTCACTCTGGAGAGTTAGTCACTCTGGAGGATTAGTCACTCTGGTGGATTAGTCACTCTGGAGGATTAGTCACTCTGGAGGATTAGTCAATCTGGAGGGTTAGTCACTCTGGAGGGTTAGCCAATCTGGAGGATTAATCACTCAGGAGGGTTAGTGACTCTGGAGGATTAGTCACTCTGGAGGGTTAGTCACTCTGGAGGGTTAGTCACTCTGGAGGGTTAGTCACTCTGGAGGGTTAGTCACTCTGGAGGGTTAGTCACTCTGGAGGATTAGTCACTCTGGAGGGTTATTCACTCTGGAGGGTTAGTCACTCTGGAGGACTAATCACTCAGGAGGGTTAGTCACTCTGGAGGGTTAGTCACTCTGGAGGGTTAGTCACTCTGTAGGGTTAGTCACTCTGGAGGGTTAGTCAGTCTGGAGGATTAGTCACTGGAGGATTAGTCACTCTGGAGGATTAGTCACTCTGGAGGATTAGTCACTCTGGAGAGTTAGTCACTCTGGAGGATTAGTCACTCTGGTGGATTAGTCACTCTGGAGGATTGGTCACTGGAGGATTAGTCAATCTGGAGGGTTAGTCACTCTGGAGGGTTAGTCACTCTGGAGGGTTAGTCACTCTGGAGGATTAGTCACTCTGGAGGATTAGTCACTCTGGAGAGTTAGTCACACTGGAGGACTAATCACTCAGGAGGGTTAGTCACTCTGGAGGGTTAGTCACTCTGGAGGGTTAGTCACTTTGGAGGATTAGTCACTCTGGAAGGTTAGTCACTCTGGAGGGTTAGTCACTCTGGAGGGTTAGTCAGTCAGGAGGGTTATTCACTCTGGAGGATTAGTCACTCTGGAGGATTAGTCACTCTGGAGGATTAGTCACTCTGGAGGATTAGTCATTCTGGAGGATTAGTCACTCTGGTGGATTAGTCACTCTGGAGGATTAGTCACTCTGGAGGATTAGTCACTCAGGAGGGTTAGTCACTCTGGAGGGTTAGTCACTCAGGAGGATTAGTCACTCTGGAGAGTTAGTCACTCTGGAGGATTAGTAACTCTGGAGGATTAGTTACTCTGGAGGATTAGTCACTCTGGGGGATTAGTAACTCTGGAGGGTTAGTCACTCTGGAGGATTAGTCACTCTGGAGGGTTAGTCACTCTGGAGGATTAGTAACTCTGGAGGATTAGTCTCTCTGGAGGATTAGTCTCTCTGGAGGGTTAGTCACTCTGGAGGATTAGTCACTCTGGAGGATTAGTCGCTCTGGAGAATTAGTCACTCTGGAGGGTTAGTCACTGGAGGATTAGTCACTGTAGGATTAGTCACACTGGAGGGTTAGTCACTCCGGAGGGTTAGTCACTGGAGGGTTAACCGTTTGAAAATACAATGACCTACCATCAACCCCATAGCATACCACAAGTGTTACATTCATATTGTATTAAAGAATATACCATCACCGAACAATGTAACGAACAGGATAACACCTGCTCAGAAAAAACATCAACAAATTCTAAACCTACAAATCATGCCTATTATACAGTACAGTAAAACCTCCTTGCACAAAGTACACAGATGATATGATGCAGCATACGAAGGATAAAATTATACATTACAATAATTAAACAAAGGCTAACCCAACCCTACAATAAAATTACAAAGACACCACATAATACTTCCCGCAAATAGCAGGAAACTCTTAACATAATAAAGAGCGAGAGAGCTCCAGCACCGAACAAAAAAATTAGCAAAAACCAAAAACCCAAAATTTTATGTCTGTGTCCACATAAATCCCCCACAACTCTGTACAATTAGACCCCTTGCACAAAGTGCACAATAAATATTATTTAACATACAAAAATTAAAATTATAAGAACATTAATTTAAACATTAGGCAAACCAAAGCCGACAATAAACATTACATTGGTACATATCACAATGAAACTCCCCACATAAACACTGGGCAGGAAACACCCTCAAGTAAAAGACATAACATTATATACGCAAGTATCAACCCATACAACTAACAAAATCCTAACATAAGGTATCAAAACTGTCTAGTTACAGGACATAAAAACCTTATCTCCCTATTTGAAACACTAGTACATCATTGCTGATTTTTTTTTTTTTTATAAACAGTCTAAAAGATAATATATAAACAAATAATTAGCATATAATTATAATTCTCATTGCCTAAAAACTCGCCGCACTTACTTCGTGCCGGCACATACTACCCCCCCCCTTTTCCCTATTATCAATGTTATTATACTGGGCGTTATCATGGGAATAAAAATTCCTCATGCACATACAGTAGTCATAATTAAAAATATTGACATACAAGTTCGTACATGTTCCATCCTTGTTTTTTCCCCAATAACACCATTGAACAAAACCAATTTACAATCTCACAGAAACCCCATTAAGGGCATCGCACAATAAAATTGTCCACTCCTAACCTAATACCTCACTATTCATTATAATTCATATATCATTACATAACATGATTAGGTACATAGAAAAAGGTGTCATTATATGTGATTATAAAATTGACTAAGCCAAAGATCATGATTTCATATATAAACATAGCAGAAAATTTTTCCCACAAAGCAACTGTGCAGGGTCACAGCACTTCGCAAACATAAGTTATACAACGATCAAGTTAACTTGTGTGCTTATCTTAACATCATTCTGCTCTAAACCCGAGATCCCAAGGTTTAGTCATCATGGTTTTTAAGGTTATCCTGTATGCAGTGAACATAACCATAGATTCCAAATCCTCATTCATCTCCCTTCCACTCTATTCATAACCCTCCCACCATCCACACTACAAAGAAGCCTAAACCAACCCACCCTCATGTGTCCCCCGGTAGGAGACCAACCCTTTGCCCGCCCCCTGGGTTCATGAGGAGAAGGCCCCCCACAGTGAGATTCCGGTAACCCTCCGAAAAGCTAACTACCCACCTCCCACCATAGACTTGCCTATTCCTACACATAGTTCTATAAAATCTCGCTGCTAACGCTTTTATCCTCAACTCTCCCCTAACCTCCCTCATCCCCCAAGATACATGTAAATAATCCGTCATAACATACATTAAGGCTCTACCCACATCACCCGGCACCCCAGTTACATCCAACATTAAGGCCCGTAGGAATGGCCATTGCCCCCCCCCCCCAAAAGTCTGATAACTCTCAACATCCATAACCTCACCCCCTCCAAAGAGGGACAAAAATATACCGCATGAAAAGCCGTTTCGATGTCCCCACAATGCAAGCATGAGTCCTCTCTCACAAGACCCATTTTATATAACACATCCCTAGAGGCCAATATTCCCATCAGAAAACGATATACTAACTCTCGTACCCTCGCTGTTATTCTAAGCAAGCCAAACTTCCTCCATATGCTTATCCAGTCATATGTTGGATATACAGCAAGTCCCTGTAAGACACCCTTGCCTACCACAGCACCCACCATTCGTTTGACCTTTAACGTGGACACCTGTTTAACATGTAATAAAACCCTCAACATATCCTCACAATACCGCAAATCCCTTCCACACCACCATCTTCGTGCATCCTCCATTACCCTACCTACCCTGACTCCTCTGTTCCCCCCCAGTCCGGATATATCTTTGTTTAATATATAAAGCCATTACTCTATGACCCAATGACATCAGGCCAAGACCCCCACGTCTCCCCTCCGTCATCACCACGTCCTTGCTCAACCATGCCCTCCCAAACCCCCACACATACCTTAGAACCTTCCTCTGGATTTCTGCAATATCCTCTGCTCTTAAAGGGAACACCTCAGCCACTCCCCACACCTTACTGTAAACCAGAGAGTTGACCACTAAAACTCTCTGCTGTAATGTTACGTCCCTAGCCCTTAAGCCACCTAGCCTACCCAAAACCCTGCTCGTAACTAATTCCGAATTTATCTTCCTACTCTCCTGCACTTCCGCCATGTACCATATTCCACAAACCTTAATTCTGTCCACTACTGACCATCCCAAACCCTCCCCCAAGTCCCCTCCCACCCAATCCCCCACCTCTAATAGTCTCGACTTCATTAAATTAACTCTCATACCCGTGGCGTCCCCAAAAATCTGAATGATTCCACCAACTTTCCTTAGATCTTCCTCATGCCTTACCAGCACAGTAGTATCATCTACGTACCCCACAATCCCCCCCCGCCCACCCCCCCTAATCCCATGTTCATTCATCACCTCATCCACCAGCCCATAAAATGGATTCTGTACGCAGGCAAACAATAACTGAGAGAGTGGACAGCCCTGCCTCAAACCTCTCTCCATCAGTACTGGGTCCCCCAACTTACCATTAACCTGTACCCTAATAACTGCTCCCTCATACAAGGTTTGCACCCATCTCACCACCTTCTCCCCCAAACCCAACTGTTCCAAACAAACTTTTAAGAAATCCCTATTCACACAATCATACGCATTAGCCCAATCTAATCCAAGTATTCCCCCTCCGGTGCAGTCCTCAATAAAATCCCTTATGTGACTATGCCCGTCCCTCATACTTCTTCCCGGAATGCCAAACTGTCCCCCATGTACCACTGATCCTAAAACCTTCTTCAGTCTATTGCCCAGAATTTTAGCATAAATTTTATAATCTGCACACATTAAGGATATTGCTCTATAATCATTCAATACTTTCCCATCCTTCTTCTTCGGCACCAACACAACGATCCCTGTTTTCTGGGTCTTCCCCATCCTCCCACTGCTCCACATATGATTCAAGACTTCCACTAACCCATACCTAATGCATTCCCAATAAACTCTATAAAAATCATTCGGTATTCCATCAATGCCCGGCGTCTTACCCTGACTCATCCCGTAAACCGCCTCCCCCACCTCCTCCTCACTAATACTACCCTCCAGCATTTCCCGTTCCTCTTGTCCCAATACAATAGTATTCTGCATAACCCCAAATACCTCCTCACTGACAACTTCCTTGTTCCTCCTCCATTTCTCCCTAAACCAATAATCAGCATAACCACTAATATCATCTGTATCAGTAAGACCTTGACCCACCACATATCCTCCCCCCCCATCAGCGACCACTAGATGCGCTATGGTAGTCACCATCTGCCTTTCCCTAAATTTTCTCAGGACATAACCTGATGGTCGATCACCCTTTAACACCTCCTCTAATCCTGCCCTAACTCTAATCGCATTAAACCTTTCATTATGCAATCCTTCAATCCTACTCCTTAAGCCATCCACCTCACCTCGCACATCTTCCCTTCCCCCCCCGTCGTAAACGGCATTTAGCTGTCCCTCCAGGTAGTTTTGCAAACCATATCTCCACCTTGCCTGTTCCTTTCCACGTATCCTAAAAAACTCTGCTGTTGCTGTCTTTGCCCGCATCTCCCACCAGTCAAGCAAATCCATCCCACCATCCCTACCCTCCCAGCAATGTCTCCACCATTCCTCAAAGGATGAGCCTTCATCCCTCTCCTGCAGAAGCCTCACATTCAATTTCCAATACCCAGCATATATGCGTACTATACCATCCACCCGCAGATCAGCTATCACCGCCCTGTGATCCGAAAAACCGACATCAAAAGCCCCCACTCTCTCCACACCAATCCCCTGCATCACATATATCCTATCTAACCTCGCCCCATAATTCCCACGAATGAACGTGTGCTCCACCCCATACTCCCCCCTACCCACCACATCTACAACTCCCACATCCCTTAACACATCCCTTAGCGCACCTAAAACACATCCTGCCCCCCTCGGCGTCACATCACCATACCTAATCACACAGTTCCAGTCACCTCCAAGTACAGTTATAGAAGGTAAACCTCGCAAATAATACATCAAAACATCACGTACAAAATCAACTTTGACTCTAACATTGTTACATGCCGGCATATATACACCAATGAAACATACTCTCCCCACCCCCCAGTGCCCATCTACCCTTACAACCCTCCCCCCTCCCCCCTCCTCCCAACCCATGACACGCAATGGGCTGGTCTCCTTTACAGCTACTGCTACCCCTCCTTTTAATTGCAAAGCATTACTGACAAACATTTTATAACCCTTCAAACTCAATTCACTCCCTAACCTATGGTTATGCTCCTGCAAAAAACATACATCCACATCAAACCTTCGTAAAAACCACTCTAACCAAACCCTTTTTACCTCAGATTTAAGCCCATTGACATTTATTGTGACACACTTGAATTTACCAGAAGAGGGGGTTTACCCCTATGCCGCTGTATTTTACTCACTTCACCTTTCTCAGTACCTGTACCATTTTTATCCTTTTTTCTAACCTGTCCACCAGCCCCTCCGTGCCCCCCCCCACTGATCTTCCCCGGTACACCCCCTCCCCTGCTTGCCTTTTCCCCTACAACTACCCATGACTTCTTCCCGGGTCTCTGCCCAGGTGTTAAAACCTCATCTAGGTCAAAAGCACCCGCAGTTCTTTTTCGTGAGCTCTCACTCACACACAAATCTACGTCCTGCACGTCCTCCTGATGGACTTCCACCACCACTTCCATGTCCTCTCTGTCATTCCTCGGACCCTTCACCTGTCCCTGCTGCTCAACCATCAGCTGCATCTCACTTGACTTCTCAGGACCATCCTCCCCGGCCACCTTCTCTTCGAAAAACTCCTGCAGAACCGCTTCCAGCAGCTTCTCCTGGGTAGACTCTTCCACGTCCACCCGTCCCTCAGGCGATGGGGGCCCCTCCCCTGTCACCTCCGGGAGGGTAACACAGGTACCGACCGTCGATACTTCCCGTTCTACTTCTTCACTCCATCTACCACTCGTCACTGCTTCCTCCTCTCGCAACTCAGGCATCAACTCACATGGTCTCTGCTCCACTGCCAACGTACCAGGAGCCCTGGTAGGCTGCTTTCTAGGACACTGTGCTGCCATATGTTCATATGAGCTACATAGTCGACAGGTCTTTCTCTGGCCGGCATAGTGTACAAAGACTTGCGTCCTGGACTCCACCAGCATGACATAGGACGGTATAGGCCTAGCCAACGTCATTTTGAGGGTATAAGAACCCTCAGGTCTTCCCTTATATGGCCCCTCTGTCCATACTCCCATCGTTGCCGAATGGACTTTTCCGTAGTTATGGAATACCTCCTGTATACTATACGCCGTCGCCTCGAAAGGGACATTTCTCACCTTCACCCACGTGTAGTACCTGGATACGTCATGCAGAACAACCTCCACTGCCGAGTTCACTGTCACCTTCCTCTCCTGGTACTCGTCAACAAGTCTGTCGTAGACGCCGGTATGATTCAGTTTCAGGAATACTCTGTTCATCCCATTTAAGGCAACGCCATAAACTTCCTCGTTGGGGACACCATAGGCGTCCCTGATGATAGCAGGCAGCAATGTATGCATCGTAGTTCCAGTAAGTGTGCCACGTATCAGCTGTATACAAACAGTGTTAATCCTCTGTCCCACTCGGTACGCCATTTTGTCTACTAGTTGCTAAAGGTCACCACCAGAGGGCAGGTGTAGCTACTAGGTGTGCGTCCTCTCTCCCCGGAGGTCGAGAGACGAATTGTCACTGGAGGGTTAGTCACTGGAGGATTAGCCACACTGGAGGGTTAGTCACTAGACCAGCTAGCCACAATAAGATTCATCCAACTTGGTATATTTCTACACCATAGGAAGATTAGCACAGGCTAGCTGGTCTAGTGGCTAACGTGACGGGTTGGAGTTTTGAGACTATGACCGCGGGTTCAATCCCGGCCGGGGGTATGGTTTGTTTGCAATCGTGTCATTACGATTTCTTGAGTCATGTTGCCGGCAGTGAAGGGACTTGAGCTAGAGTTCGTCACGGCCACGCTAGCTGGAGATTCGTCTGTAAAAACTTGCATTTGTGGTCACAGTGGTGCCTGTGCTAACCTTCCTATGGTGTAGAAATATACCTAGTTGGATGAATCTTATTGTGGCTAGCTGGTCTAGTGGCTAACGCGACGGGCTGGAGTTTTGAGACTATGACCGCGGGTTCAATCCCGGCCGGGGGATGGGCGAGTATTTATAACCGTTCTAGCGTATATATTGACAATTGTAATTATACTTACTATGAATGTAATGACAGGTAATCCTATGGTTATTTAATGTATTGTATTGTTTCAATATAAAAAAAAAATCCCCCCCCAAAAAAAGATTCTTGAGTCATGTTTTTAATGGTATATGTAATTGGTTATGTTTATTATCGGCTATGGGGTCATGTGTGTTATATTTTTTGTAGATTAAAATATTTTTATATACTGTTTTGTTTGTGTACATGTATGCATATGCATGGGTTTTCCTTTTTTGTGAAATCAGTTTTTTCTTGTGTCACCCTTTAAATATTGTTTTGAGCCTTTGTTAAAGGTTAGGCTCTAGTAAATACCTAATATTGGTATGTTAATGTTGTTTTAAAGTTATATATGATAGGTTAGTACTCTGTTACTGGTAGTTGTTTTGAGACGTTTTGTTGTAAGCTTATTCTTTATGTATTGCCATTTTTTCATTTTTTTTTTTTTTTTTTACACAGGGTTTGACTAGGTTAAGGATCCCTAGCTTTATTGACAAGCTAAGAGCTGTTACCTACATCAGCTCATTTGAAAGCATTTTTATTGTTATGAGACATACAAGTAGGGAACAGGATGAAGTTGGAGCCATCTGTGGGCCAGCATTTTCATTTGATCAACTGACTTTATCTCGTTGACATCATTATGCTGTACGAATGTGTTCCATACTCGAGTCATCCTGGGTATATATGATCTCAGATGGAGTGATGTTCTGGAGAAGGGTACAGCCAGAGTGAAGTTGCTGCTTTCTGCCCGTCTTGTGGCATAAAAGCTTGTTTCACGCTGTCCTGGAAGTGGATCCAAGTGTGGTATTTTGACAATATTGGCCTTGTACATAACAGTAAGGCCACCCACATCCCTCCTATGTTGAAGGCTCTGCTGAAATGACAGATCTATCCAGGATGGGTCCAGACGAGAGATGAGACGTCTTGCTCTGTTCTCTACTCTCTCGAGCAGTCGCAGATGAGAGGGGGGGGCAGGCAAACCAAGAAAGTGGAGCATACTCAAGGTGCGAACGTACTTGTGACTAGTGGATGCAGCCATTGTTCTGAGAACTTTATGTTATCTTTTTATGTCTATTTATATTCTTGAATTATGTACTGCTGTACTGTTTAAATATAATAAAAAAAAGTCCACATTAATTTATAATTCACTATTATTGGTACTAATGCTTAATACGGTAATTATTAATTTAATGTTAGGTCTAGCTTTTTCTGTGGGAGTGGCATCGAGGGAGTGACAGTGTTAAGTCCCACTTACCTCACCCAAATTACTTGCAGGAAATAATTCAGGTAATACATTTAACTTCGTGCAGGTAATTTGCTCACATAATTTATATACACACAATAAAAAGAACCACAAAACCCACTAGGGTCATATAGCTCTACACTGAAGCTATACAAAGCCTAACCTAATAAAGTTTTAATCAAAGGGTATCCAGTTCCTTTGATCTAGAGCCCTTCACTGGCACCGGTTTTCTCCCTCGATCAAGAATATTAAACTGGCTAAATCCACGTGTAGGCTTATGTACAGAACTGCATAGCTCAGTGTCTTATTCCCCTCAAGGAAGGTTCCTTCCTTGATGTTGGTGAGGGGCTCTTGATTTAGGGAATTGGATCTGTGCTCCAGTTCCCCGAATTAAGCCTGAATGCCTTCCACATCCCCCCCCAGGCGCTGTATAATCCTCCGGGTTTAGCGCTTCCCCCTTGATTATAATAATAATAATAATCAGTGTCTTATTACTCTCGGAATATTAATTCTATGTAAGGTATCAAACTTTAGACCGTTGAACAGCGACTTTCACATTTAATCCGCATTTAGTCTAGGCTTGAAGCGTCATTAACCAACCATAATATCATAAATGATGCCTTGAAAGTTTATACTGCAATTAGCAGCCGGGCTAGTTCCAGGTTAAATTATAAGAGTTAATCCATTCTGCAGTCTAATGTAAAGCTGCAGTGAATACCCATGGGTAATTGACGTTTTATCTATAACAGTTTAAACCCTTACTAGGACGAGGGAAAAAGGGGACGATAAACCCCCAGGGATCATAAAACACGGTGGGGGGGGGGTAATTAAGGCATATTTCGAGCCAAAGTGGATTTTCTGTAAGCCACTTGCCAGCATCAGTGAACCTCCCTCAAGGTAATAGAAAGTAACCATTTACACAAGACTGCTCGTCGCACGGGAGAGAACCACATCAGTTAAAATTAGTGCTGCATCCACTATTATAATCAAGGGGGAAGCGCTAAACCCGGAGGATTATACAGCGCCTGGGGGGGGGGGGATGTGGAAGGCATTCAGGCTTAATTCGGGGAACTGGAGCACAAATCCAATTCCCTAAATCAAGAGCCCCTCACCAACATCAAGGAACCTTCTTTGAGGGGCCACACGAACCGGCTTTCAAGTTCAGCCTCTCATTTTAAGAATGCTCTAGGTACCCGTTGTACTCTGCACCCTACTTAATAGTGGATTCTAATTATAATCATGGGGGAGCTCTAACCCATAGGATTATACAGCGCATGGAGGGAGATTTAAGGCATTCAGGCTCAATCCAGGAACTGAAGCAGATCCAATTCACTAATCACGAGCACCTCACCAGCATTAAGGACACTCCCTTGAGGGTCGCCCTCATCAGCATAAAGGTACTTCTGACGAGGGAACATTATAATAAAGGAGAAGCGCTAAACCCGGAGGATTATACAGCGCCTGGGGGGGGGGGGGATGTGGAAGGTATTCAGGCTTAATTCGGGGAACTGGAGCACAGATCAAATTCCCTAAATCAAGAGCCCCTCACCAACATCAAGGAACCTTCCTTGAGGGGCCATAAAGGAACCTTCCTTGAGGGGTGACGAGGGAACAGGAATTAAAGTATTTGAGGCAGAATAAATTCTTTAAACGAGAACTTTTAAACAACTTTCCTTGCCACAAATTTGGTATTATACTTCGCCAGCTCTGAACCCCTTCAGGGTTGCTTAAACACCCGAGATTTTATCCACTGGAACAGCCAGTTCCCTAACACTACACAACCAGTATTTTAATTTGACATCAGATAATCATGGGAGAGCACTAAACCCGTAGGATTATAGTGCATGTAGTGGGGATATGGAAGGTATTCAGGCTTAATTCAGGGAACTGGAGCAGATCCAATTCCCTAGATCAAGAGGCCCTCGCCAGGGTCAAGGAACCTCCCTCGAGGGGTTCCCGACATCCAGAAAGCACCTGAAATTAGCAAGGAGACAAGGTTCAATATCTAGCACAACTAAGGGTACGAAATAAATTTAGTAGAAATCAATTTATTCCTTTTAAATAAACATAATACTTATACTAATGGAATAATGTAAAAATTGATATCCTAAATCATGTACAGTTAACCTAAATAAAGGATAGGAATTTAGAAACACTTCCTGTGGACAATAGAGGGGCCAGATTCATCATATTCTTGCTTGCTGATCCACATCTGTTGGAAGGTGGAGAGGGATGCCAAGATAGAACCTCCAATCCATACTGAATACTTGCGCTCTGGGGGTGCAATGATCTTAATCTTCATGGTGGATGGTGCCAGGGCAGTAATTTCCTTCTGCATCCTGTCAGCAATACCTGGGTACATTGTGGTACCACCAGACAAGACAGTGTTGGCGTACAAATCCTTACGGATATCTACGTCACACTTCATGATAGAATTGTAGGTAGTCTCGTGGATACCACAAGATTCCATGCCCAAGAAGGAAGGTTGGAAGAGGGCTTCAGGGCAACGGAACCTTTCGTTGCCAATGGTAATAACCTGACCGTCAGGAAGCTCGTAGGATTTTTCTAGGGAAGAGGATGATGCGGCCGTTGTCATTTCCTGCTCGAAATCTAGAGCAACATAGCAAAGCTTTTCCTTAATGTCACGAACGATTTCTCGTTCAGCAGTGGTAGTGAAGGTGTAGCCACGTTCAGTTAAGATCTTCATAAGGTAGTCGGTAAGGTCACGTCCGGCCAAGTCGAGACGCAAGATAGCATGGGGAAGGGCATATCCCTCGTAGATAGGAACAGTATGTGACACGCCATCACCAGAGTCCAAGACAATGCCGGTGGTACGACCAGAGGCATACAGGGACAGCACAGCCTGGATAGCTACGTACATGGCGGGGGTGTTGAAGGTTTCAAACATAATTTGTGTCATCTTTTCACGGTTAGCTTTGGGGTTGAGGGGAGCTTCAGTAAGCAGGACTGGGTGCTCTTCCGGTGCCACACGCAGTTCGTTGTAGAATGTGTGATGCCAGATCTTCTCC
>NC_091343.1:3969796-4008193 GCF_038502225.1 Cherax quadricarinatus | reverse complement strand
GGTACTCTGTCGAAGGCTTTACTAAAATCCAAATAAACAATATCATATTCCTTATCACTGTCAACTGCCTCAAATGTTCTATTGAAGAATGTCAGTAAGTTTGTCAGGCAGGAACGACCTCTCGTGAATCCATGCTGAGATTCATTTATCAAGTTATGCTCTTCAAGGTGACTTCTGATAATGTCAGCTATAATTGATGCTAATAACTTGCCCACTATAGATGTCAGGCTTATTGGACGGTAATTTGAAGGAGTGGACTTATCCCCTGATTTGAATATAGGAACCACATTAGCCATCTTCCACATATCTGGCACAACACTGGTAAGGATGGACGTATTGAATACACTCGTTAATGGCTGACTAAGCTCCATCTTGCATTCCTTAAGTACCCTTGAAAACAACTCATCGGGTCCCGGGGACTTATTTTGTTTCAGTTTGTCTATCTGTTTAATAACCATGTCCCTCGTGACAGTAATATTAGTTAACTTGAATTCATCAGGAACTAAATAATTGTTAATTACTGGAATCCCATTTACATCTTCCTGTGTAAAAACTGACAAAAAATAGTCATTAAATAAGGAACACATTTCCAGTTCATTATCCGTCAGCTGTCCATTCCCAGATTTCAGAGGTCCTACTTTTTCCTTCACCTTCGTCCTATACACTTGAAAGAACCCCTTTGGATTAGTCTTTGATTCATTAGCAACTCTAATTTCATAGTCACGTTTAGCCTTTCTAATCGCTTTTTTTACTTCTCTTTTAAGCTGAACATATTGGTCAGTAAGGTTAACCTCTCCTCTTCTGATGCGCCTATAAATTCCCCTTTTCTCCCCTAATAGATGCTTTAGCCTCCTGTTAACCCATTTGGGATCGTTATTATTAGACCTAATTTCTCTCTGGGGAATGTATATACTCTGGGCACTGTGTACATTATTTAGAAAACAATCATAAAAGCAGATCCCTTCATATTCATAAGTATGATTATCGTCAAAAAATCATTAGCTAGATAACCCCAATCAAGATTAGACAAATGTTCCCTAAGTCCATTATAATCGGCAGAACGAAAATCGGGGATTTTTACTGTATTATCATTATTCTTGCATTCCCAATTAATGCTAAAGGTGATGGATTTGTGATCACTTGCGCCAAGCTCATCAGTGATCTCCAGATTATTCACGAGTGTTTCCTTATTTGACAAGACTAGGTCTAGCAAATTATTACCCCTGGTAGGTTCAGTTACACTCTGTTTCAGAAAACAGTCCTGAACTGTTTCCATGAAGTCACTGGACTCTAGATTACCTGTCAAAGAATTCCAGTCAATTTGGCTAAAGTTAAAGTCCCCTACTATGACTACGTTACTGTGTACAGAAGCCCTAACAATTTCGTCCCAAAGAAGTCTCCCTCTATCGTGATCCAAGCCTGGAGGTCGGTATATTACACCTAGAATTAGTTTTTCTTGACCCTCCACGAACTCTACCCAAACAGACTCTGTTACTGCTCCATTTATTTTTATACCTGTTTTTATGCAACAATTAATATTTTCTCGGACATACAATGCAACTCCTCCCCCCTTCCCATTACATCTATCCACATTGAATAACTTAAATCCCTGAATATTACACTCAACAGTCATATCCCGACTCTTTAAATCATACCACGTTTCAGTTAATGCAATGATATCAAAGTTCCCAGCACATGCTACCAAACGTAGTTCATTAATTTTATTTCTTGCACTTCGACTGTTAGCATAAAATACCATCATATGTTTTTTCTTCTGCACATTTTTCCTATTCATCTTTGTTTTTACACAATTTCTGAAATTATCATTACCCAGAGTTACTACATGACAGTTACTATTAAGATTCTTAATATCAGAGCATAAGTCAATATATCCATACTCATTATTAATCATTTCTAAACCCATACCTCTAACTAATCCTAGTTTAAAGTCCTAACAACCCCCTCATCTGAGTTAGCAAGAAAACCCACACCTGCCCTGGATAAGTGAACCCCATCCCTGGCATACATGTCATTTCGGCCATAGAAGTTGTCCCAGTTGTCAATGAATGGTACTGCATTATCCTTACAGTGTTTATCCAGCCAACAATTAATACCAATTGCTCTGGACAACCATTCATTACCAACACCTCTTCTTGGCAAAATGCCACATATAACAGGGTGCCCCCCCTTCTTCCTAATCATGTCTATAGCTGTCCTGAACTTTCTAACTAAATCCTCACTTCTACGCTTGCCTACATCATTGCCTCCAGCACTGAGGCAAATAATAGGATTGATCCCATTACCGTTCATGATGTTGTCAAGCCGGCTAACAATGTCCTCCATCCCAGCCCCAGGAAAGCATACCCTTTGTCTCCTACTCCTGTCCTTCAAGCAGAATGCCCTATCCATGTATCTAACCTGGCTATCCCCAACAACAACAATGTTCTTACCTTCCTTGTTGTCGTTCGTCGTGATGATCCCAGTAGTAGACTCACATTCGTCGGGTAGCACCGAGAATGCGTTGGAGGTTTCCACGGGAGTTTCCACAGCAGTCTCTTTCTTCTTCATCGTTTCTGGCTTTCCATTCGTCTTCTTGATCGTCAACTTCGTTGTCCCCTGCTGTCCAACCACTGACCACGATCCCTTCTTGACCTGAGGACTCGAAACAGGAGGACTACTACGAATCCTCTTGTTTTCCTCGGTCAGTCGCCATATCTCCATCTTCGCTGCCCTCAATTCTTCCTTAAGTTGCTGGTAAAGTTGCTCGATGGAGGGCATCTTGGTTCAGTCCACGGGAGCAAACAAGACACTTCTTCACAGAGTTAAGTACAGGTCAGCACTCAAAGTACAGGTCACCACTCAAGAGCACACGAACAGGTCTTCACAGAGCTAAGTACACGTCACCACTGAGCTAAGTACACGTCACCACTGAGCTAAGTACACGTCACCACTGAGCTAAGTACACATCACCACTGAGTTATCGCTACTATCGTACTTCCATTCAATGCTAAATGTAATTGATTTGTGGTCGCTAGCACCAAATTCCTCTGAAATTTCTAAATTATTAACAAGGGATTTATTGTTTGCCAGAACTAAGTCAAGCAGGTTATTTCCCCTTGTAGGTTCTGTCACAAACTGCTTAAAAAAACAATCATGAACTACTTCTAAGAAGTCGTATGATTCTAAATTCCCAGTCAAGAAATTCCAATCAATATGACTAAAGTTAAAGTCTCCTAGAAATACTACATTATCGTGCCTTGTGGCCTTAACAATTTCCTCCCATAGTAGTCTCCCTTGGTCCCTATCTAAGTTTGGGGGACGGTATACCACTCCTAAAATCAGTTTTTCATGCCCCTTTGAAAATTCTATCCAAACAGACTCTGTATGTGTTACTTCAGACTTAATACCGGTTTTTATGCAACAGTTCAAGCGATCTCGGACATACAATGCCACCCCACACCCCTTTCCCGATACTTCTATCTACTTGGAACAATTTAAAATCCTGAATGTAACATTCAGCAGGCATGTCCCGACTTTTTGAATTAAACCACGTCTCAGTTAAGGCAAATACATCAATGTTACCTACACTAGCAACTAATCTCAACTCGTCCATCTTATTCCTAGCACTACGGCTATTAGCATAATAAACATTGAAAGACTCTCCTTTCTCTTTACCCTTCCTACCTCGTTCTGCTTATTACTAGTTCCCCTAGAACTCATAATATTACTACACTGGGACTTCACTGTTTTCCTGCCAAAACCACTAACTATTCCTAGTTTGAAGTCCTAACAGCTCCCTCCACTGCAGTTGCCAGTGCTCCCACCCCAGACCTAGATAAGTGAACCCCATCCCTGGCATACATGTCATTTCTGCCATAGAAGAGGTCCCAGTTGTCAATGAATGTTACTGCATTTTCACCGCATTTTCCTTACAGTATTTGTCCAGCCAGCAATTGACACCAATTGCCCTGGACAACCATTCATTTCCAACTCCTCTCCTTGGCAAAATACCACATATGACAGGGTTCCCACCCTTCCTCCTAATTATTTCTATTGCTGACCTATACCTGCTAATCAGGTCTTCACTCCTACGTCTGCCAACATCGTTGCCTCCAGCACTGAGACACATAATAGGATTGTTCCCATTACCTCTCATGATGTCATCCAGACGGCTAGCAATATCCTCCATCCCAGCCCCAGGAAAGCAAACCCTCTATTCAAGATTGATGGACTGAACACATCAACTCAAGGTTGAGGGACTGATTACCTCATTCTCCTCCTGTTCTTCAAGTTTCTCCTACGTATGGACTGATGAAGCCACTGTGTGGCGGAACGTTTCCTCAATAAAGATACCCAAGAGTTGCACATGTGTCTACTTTCTTCTTATTCTTTCCACACTCACATCTTCTTGTGTTGCTGTCTCCTGGTCTATGCCTGACCTTCCTGTATTTCCAGTCTTCAGTAATCTTAATTAACAACACTCTCGGTTACTTTCCTATGTATCCTTTCTAAATCTTAACTTGTCTAATTTGAATCCATTACTGCGGGTTCTCTCTTGGAGAGATATCCTCAAGACCTTATTAATGTCACCTTTATTAATACCCATCTTCCACTTATACACTTCGATCATGTCTCCCCTCATTCTTTGTCTAACAAGTGAATGTAATTTAAAGGTCTTTAATCTTTCTTCATAAGGAAGATTTCTAATGTTATGTAATAATTTAGTCATTCTACGCTGAATGTTTTCTAACGAATTTATGTCCGTTCTGGAGACCAGAACTGAGCTGCATAATCTAGGTGAGGCCTTACTAATGAAGACGAATGGAAAGGTAGAAACGATGAAGAAGAAAGAGACTGCCGTGGAAACTGTTGTGGAAACATCTAATACATTCTCAGTGCTACCCGACGAATGTGAGTCGACTACTGGGAACGTCACGATGAACGGCACCAAGGAAGGTAAGAATATTGTTGTTGTTGGGGATAGCCAAGTTAGGTATATGGATAGGGCGTTCTGCTTGATGGACTGAACACATCGACTCAAGGTTGAGGGACTGATTACCTCATTCTCCTCCTGTTCTTCATGTTTCTCCTACGTATGGACTGATGAAGCCACTGTGTGGCGAAACGTTTCCTCAATAAAGATACCCAAGAGTTGCACATGTGTCTAATTTATCAACATGTCGGTTCTCTGAACCATTCATCTACAAAGAAGAAGCTCGTTTAGCACTAGAGTAGACAAAGTTGATGACACCAGGAAGGGTAACCAAGAAGGTACAACGAGCGGCGAAGAATAGAAATTGTGGAGTCTGGACATTGAGGGTCGCAGTTGTGGAGGAAGAGAGAGAGAGAGAAGGAAGAAACTTTCTTGACGTAAGCTATGTGATGAGGAAAAGTAGGAAATATACATGCTACGTTGCATGTTGTTTAGGAAGACTTTATTACATAAGAACATAAGAAAGGAGGAACACTGCAGCAGGCCTGTTGGCCCATACTAGGCAGGTCCTTTACAATTCACCCCACTAACAAACATTTGACCAACCCAATTTTCAATGCCACCCAAGAAACAAGCTCCGATGTGCAAGTCCCTCTCAAATCCAACCCCTCCCACTCATGTACTTATCCAACCTAAATTTGAAACTACCCAAAGTCCCAGCCTCAATAACCCAACTAGGTAGACTGTTCCACTCATCTACTACCCTATTTCCAAACCAATACTTTCCTATGTCCTTTCTAAATCTAAACTTATCTAATTTAAATCCATTACTGTGGGTTCTCTCTTGGAGAGATATCCTCAAGACCTTGTTAATATCCCCTTTATTAATACCTATCTTCCACTTATACACTTCGATCAGGTCTCCCCTCATTCTTCGTCATACAAGTGAATGTAACTTAAGAGTCTTCAATCTTTCTTCATAAGGAAGATTTCTAATGCTATGTATTAATTTAGTCATCCTACGCTGAATGTTTTCTAACGAATTTATGTCCATTCTGTAATATGGAGACCAGAATTGAGCTGCATAATCTAGGTGAGGCCTTACTAATGATGTATAAAGCTGCAGTATGACCTCTGGACTTCTGTTGCTTACACTTCTTGATATAAATCCCAGTAATCTATTTGCCTTATTACGTACGCTTAGGCATTGCTGTCTTGGTTTAAGGTTGCTGCTTACCATAACCCCCAAGTCCTTTTCGCAATCTGTATGGTTAAGTTCTACATTATTTAACTTATAAGTGCTAGGGTTATGGACACTCCCGAGCTTCAGAACCTTGCATTTATCTACATTGAACTGCATCTGCCACTTTTCTGACCAAGAGTAGAGTTTGTCTAAATCCTCCTGAAGTTCCCTAACATCTACGTTTGAATCAATTATCCTACCTATCTTCGTGTCATCGGCGAATTTGCTCATATCACTAGTAATTCCTTCATCAAGATCATTGATATATACTATAAACAACAACGGGCCCAAGACTGATCCCTGTGGAACGCCACTTGTTACTGATCCCCACTCGGATTTAACCCCATTTATGGACACTCTCTGCTTCCTGTCTGTGAGCCATGATTCGATCCACGAGAGCACCCTTCCCCCAATGCCATGAGCTGCTACTTTCTTCAACAGTCTTTCGTGCGGAACTCTATCAAATGCCTTACTAAAATCTAAGTAAACAATATAAAATTCTTTATCGTGGTCAACAGCCTCAAAAGCTTTACTGAAGAAAGTTAATAAATTAGTTAGACAAGACCGGCCTCTTGTGAATCCATGCTGAGTATCATTAATCAAGCTATGCTTATCGAGATGGCTTCTTATAATCTCAGCTATAATTGACTCTAGTAATTTGCCTACAATTGAGGTCAGGCTTACTGGGCGGTAATTTGACGGTAACGACTTGTCCCCTGTTTTAAAAATAGGAATTACATTAGCCATCTTCCACATATCAGAAACTACACCTGTTTGAAGAGATAAATTAAAAATATTAGTTAATGGTTCACAGACTTCCATTTTGCATTCCTTTAGAACCCTGGAAAAAACCTCATCAGGACCCGGTGACTTATTTTGCTTCAGTCTGTCTATCTGCTTCACAACCATTTCACTAGTGACTGTGATGTTACATAATTTATCTTCTTCTGGCCCACTATAAAAATTAATTACCGGAATATTATTAGTGTCTTCCTGTGTAAAAACCGAGAGAAAATAATTATTTAAAATCGAGCACATTTCATTCTCTTTGTCAGTAAGATGCCCATAGTTATTTTTAAGGGGACCTATGTTATCTCTGACTTTTGTTCTATATACCTGGAAAAAACTTTTTGGGTTAGTTTTAGAATCCCTAGCAACTTTAATTTCATAGTCCCTTTTAGCTTTTCTTATCCCCTTTTTAATGTCCCTCTTAATGTCAATATACTGATTCATAAGATGACCTTCGCCTCTTTTGATACGCCTATAAATTCCTTTCTTATGCCCTAGTAGATATTTCAGCCTATTATTCATCCATTTTGGGTCATTTCTATTTTATCTAATTTCTTTATAAGGGATAAACGTTCTTTGAGCAGCATGTATTGTGTTCAGAAAACTGTCATACTGATAGCTCTCTTCGTTACCCCAGTCAACAGATGATAAGTGTTCTCTAAGCCCATCGTAATCTGCTAAGCGAAAATCTGGGACTGTTACTGAGTTATCCCTACTATCATACTTCCATTCAATTCTAAATGTAATTGATTTGTGGTCGCTAGCCCCCAGTTCTTCTGAAACTTCTAAATTATTAACAAGGGATTCATTGTTTGCCAGAACTAAGTCAAGCAGGTTATTACCCCTTGTAGGTTCTGTCACAAACTGCTTCAAAAAACAATCCTGAACTACTTCTAAGAAGTCGTATGATTCTAAATTCCCAGTCAAGAAATTCCAATCAATATGACTAAAGTTAAAGTCTCCTAGAATTACAACATTATCGTGCCTTGTGGCCCTAACAATTTCCTCCCATAGTAGTCTCCCCTGGTCCCTATCTAAATTTGGGGGACGGTATATCACACCTAAAATTAACTTTTCATGCCCCTCTGAAAATTCTATCCAAACAGACTCTATATGTGTTACTTCAGACTTAATACCCGTTTTTATGCAACAGTTCAAGCGATCTCGGACATACAGTGCCACCCCACCCCCCTTCCCGATACTTCTATCTACTTGGAACAATTTAAAACCCTGAATGTGACATTCTGCAGGCATGTCCCGACTTTTTGAATTAAACCACGTCTCAGTAATGGCAAATACATCTATGTTACCTGCACTAGCAACTAGTCTCAACTCGTCCATCTTATTCCTAGCACTGCGACTATTTGTGTAATAAATACCTAAAGACCCTCCTCTCTCTTTACCCTTCCTGCTCCTTTCTGTTATTCCACTAAACCTATTACTGTCCTTGTCAATTAGTGCCACTGGCTTTCCAATATCCACCTTATTTTGCCTATTACTAGTTCTCCTAGTACTCATATTACTACCCTGAGACTTCACAGTTTTCCCCAAAAAACCCATACCACTAACTATTCCTAGTTTAAAGACCTAACAGCTCCCTCCACTGCGTTGGCCAGTGCTCCCACCCCACACCTAGATAAGTGAACCCCATCCCTGGCATACATGTCATTTCTGCCATAGAAGAGGTCCCAGTTGTCAATGAATGTTACCGCATTTTCCTTACAGTATTTGTCCAGCCAGCAATTGACACCAATTGCTCTGGACAACCATTCATTTCCAACTCCTCTCCTTGGCAAAATGCCACATATGACAGGTTTCCCTCCCTTCCTCCTAATTATCTCTATTGCTGACCTATACCTGCTAATCAGGTCCTCACTCCTACGTCTGCCAACATCGTTGCCTCCAGCACTGAGACAGATAATAGGATTGCTCCCATTACCTCTCATGATGTCATCCAGACGGCTAACAATATCCTTCATCCCAGCCCCAGGAAAACACACTCTCTGCCTCCTACTCCTATCCTTCAAGCAGAATGCCCTATCCATGTACCTAATCTGGCTATCCCCAACACCAACAATGTTTTTACCTTCCTTGGCGTCGTCTGTCGTGATGCTCCGAGTAGTCGACTCACATTCGCCAGGTAGCATTACACCACTTGTAGAATTCGTCAAGACGTTCTCGATGGTCTTCGTTGGGGTTTCTAGGGATGTCTCACTCACGTCTGCCAATGCTTCTTTGGTGCTCGTTGTGGCATTCCCAGTAGAACACTCACATTCGTCAGGTAGCACCGAGAATGGGTTGGAAGTTTCCACGGTAGTCTTCTGGTTTCTCGTTGTTTCTGTCTCTCCAACCGTTTTCTTGATCTTCAGCTTGGTTCCATGTTGCCCGGCCACTGACCAAGCTCCCCTCTTAACCTGGGGACTCACAACAGGAGGATTACTACGAATCCTCTTGTTCTCCTCCGTTAATCGCCGTATCTCCATCTTAGCAACTCTGAGCTCTTCTCTCAGCTGCTGGTAAAGTTGCTCAAGAGAGGGCATCCTGGTTCAGATTCACAGAGAGCACACAAACAGGTTTTCACAGAGCTAAGTACACGTCACCACTGAGCTAAGTACACGTCACCACTCAAGCTAAGTACACGTCACCACTGAGCTAAGTACACGTCACCACTCAAGCTAAGTACACGTCACCACTGTGCTAAGTACACGACAGCGACAGAGCGGTGGACATGCACGTCAGGGAGACCAATCCAACACTTACATTTCCAGTCACCGTTTATATAACAGTAATAATAATAATAATAACAATTAATAATAATAATCTTAATTTCTATAAGTACATGTACAGCTTATTAAGACCTAGCTGACATCAGTGACATACTATATAGAAAGTCTCTGGTTATGCAGAGCATTTCAGGCATTTTTGTCCCCAAAATGCGACCCATACCAGTCACTGATACCCAAGTACCTATGTACTGCTAGGTGAACATGGACAGCAGTTGTCTTAAGGAAACACGCCATAATGTTTCCAGCCTTAGCTGAGTGCGCTACCAACTGAGCTACGAGGCGGGAGAGCAAAGCCAGAGAGAGACACACATCTCGATAACAACGAGTAGAAGGTTTTCAAAATATTCCAAGAGGAGAATTAGCAAGAACAGTGGATATAGGAGAGACCATAGCAACCCCAAAGGTTTGAAAATGAAATTTACCACGAGTCAAAGACCTGCCTCGCATAGGCCAGTAGGCCTGTTGCAGTGTTCCTTCTTTCTTATGTTCTTATGTTGAAATAGGGTAGTAGATGAGTGGAACAGTCTACCTAGTTGGGTTATTGAAATAGGCTAGGACTTTGGGTAGTTTCAGATTTAGGTTGGATAAATATATGAGTGAGAAGGGTTGGATTTGAGTGGGACTTGCAAATGAGTGGATAGAGTTATCAGAGCTTATTTCTTGGGTAGCATTGAAAATTGGATTGGGCAAATGTTTTGTTAGTGGGATGAATTGTGAAGGACCACAAGAGAAACTACATGTGTTTCGTCACTGCAAGATCCCGGAAAGGTTTACACACAGTGCTTAAATCCCGGACGTCAATGTACACGAAAGGAATAATGCAGAGTGAGGTGTCTGTTGGACGAAGCAAGAGTTATGTTTTTTCGAGGCCTCTTCAATCCTAATAAACTTAAATAAAATTAAATAAACTTAATATTCTTTGATGTGTACGTAACTTCCACGTGCCTTTAAAACTAATGTAAAAAAAATGTGTATACCTGGAGAGAGCATCGGGGGTCAGCGCCCCCGCGGCCTGGAGAGGGTTTCGGGGGTCAGCGCCCCCGCGGCCTGGAGAGAGTTTCGGGGGTCAACGCCCCCGCAGCCTGGAGAGAGTTTCAGGGGTCAGCGCCCCCGCAGCCTGGAGAGAGTTTCAGGGGTCAGCGCCCCCGCAGCTCGGTCTGTGACCGAAATCCTAGACGAAACTTTCTTAATTACTTATTTAATTACTTATTTAAGCTTTAAATGTCTGTCAAGTTTACTTAGAAATATCTCTGGATTCTTTTTTTTATCCCAGTTTGCCATTTTTCATGGAAGAAATTGTGAAAAGTGAAGCACTGTTCTTCATGAGATAATTACTGTATACCACAGTGTTTCAGTGCTTCAGTCTTTCAATCCTTCAGTGCTTCAGTGTTTCAGTGTTTCAGTGCTTCAGTCTTTCAATCCTTCAGTGCTTCAGTGCTTCAGTGTTTCAGTGCTTCAGTCCTCCAGTGTTTCAGTGCTTCAATCTTTCAATCCTTCAGTGCTTCAGTGCTTCAGTGTTTCAGTGCTTCAGTCCTCCAGTGTTTCAGTGCTTCAATCCTTCAATGCTTCAGTCCTACAGTGTTTCAATGCTTCAGTCCTTCAGTGTTTCAGTGCTTCAATTCTTCAGTGCTTCAGTGTTTCAGTGCTTCAATCCTTCAGTGCTTCAGTCCTTCAGTGTTTCAGTGCTTCAATCATTCAGTGCTTCAGTCCTTCAGTGCTTCAGTCCTTCAGTGCTTCAGTAATTCAGTGTTTCAGTGCTTCAGTCCGTCAGTGTTTCAGTGTTTCAGTCCTTCAGTGCTTCAGTCCTTCAGTGTTTCAGTGCTTCAATCCTTCAGTGCTTCAGTCCTTTAGTGTTTCAATGCTTCAATCCTTCAGTGCTTCAGTCCCTCAGTTTTTCATTGCTTCAGTCCTTCAGTGCTTCAGTCCTTCAGCGTTTCAGTGCTTCAGTCCTTCAGTGTTTCAGTGCTTCAATCCTTAGGTGCTTCAATCCTTCAGTGTTTCACTGCTTCAGTCCTTCAGTGTTTCAGGGCTTCAATCCTTCAGTGTTTCAGTGCTTCAACCCTTCAGTGCTTCAGTCCTTCAGCGTTTCAGTGCTTCAGTCCTTCAGTCCTTTAGTGTTTCAGTGCTTCAATCCTTAAGTGTTTCAGTGCTTCAATCCTTCAGTGTTTCAGTGCTTCAATCCTTCAGTGTTTCAGTGCTTCAGTCCTTCAGTGCTTCAGTCCTTCAGTGTTTCAGTGCTTCAATCCTTCAGTGTTTCAGTGCTTCAATCCTTCATTGCTTCAGTCCTTCAGTGCTTCAATCCTTCAGTGTTTCAGTGTTTCAATTCTTCAGTGTTTCAGTGCTTCAATCCTTCAGTGCTTCAGTCTTTCAGTGTTTCAATCTTTCAGTGTTTCAGTGCTTCAATCCTTCATTGTTTCAGTGCTTCAATCCTTCAGTGTTTCAGTGCTTCAATCCTTCAGTGTTTCAGTGCTTCAATCCTTCAGTGTTTCAGTGCTTCAATCCTTCAGTGTTTCAGTGCTTCAATCCTTCAGTGCTTCAGTCCTTCAGTGCTTCAATCCTTCAGTGTTTCAGTGTTTCAATTCTTCAGTGTTTCAGTGCTTCAATCCTTCAGTGCTTCAGTCTTTCAGTGTTTCAATCTTTCAGTGTTTCAGTGCTTCAATCCTTCATTGTTTCAGTGCTTCAATCCTTCTGTGCTTCAGTCCTTCAGTGTTTCAGTGCTTCAATCCTTCAGTGTTTCAGTGCTTCAGTCCTTCAGTTTTTCAGTGCTTCAATCCTTCAGTGTTTCAGTGCTTCAATCCTTCAGTGCTTCAGTCCTTCAGTGTTTCAGCGCTTCAATCCTTCAGTGTTTCAGTGCTTCAGTCCTTCAGTTTTTCAGTGCTTCAATCCTTCAGTGTTTCAGTGCTTCAATCCTTCAGTGCTTCAGTCCTTCAGTGTTTCAGTGCTTCAGTCCTTCAGTTTTTCAGTGCTTCAATCCTTCAGTGTTTCAGTGCTTCAATCCTTCAGTGCTTCAGTCCTTCAGTGTTTCAGTGCTTCAGTCCTTCAGTTTTTCAGTGCTTCAATCCTTCAGTGTTTCTGTGTTTTAATCCTTCACTGTTTCAGTGCTTCAATCTTTCAAGGTTCCTGTGCTTCAATCCTTCAGTGTTTCAGTGCTCAATCCTTCAGCATTTCAATCCTTCAGTGTTTCAATACTTAAGTGTTTCTGTGCTTCAATCCCTCAGTTCTTCAATCCTTCAGTGCTTCATTCCTTCATTGTTTCAGTGCTTCAATCCTTCAGTGTTTCAATGCTCCAATCCTTCAGTGTTTCAGTGCTTCAATCCTTCAGGGTTTCAGCGCTTCAGTCGTTCAGTGTTTTTGTGTTTCAATCCTTCAGTGCTTCAGTGCTTCAATTCTTCAGTGTTTCAATTATTCAGTCCTTCAGTGCTTCAATCTTTCAGTACTTCAGTGTTTCAATCCTTCAGTGTTACAATCCTTCAGTGTTACAATCCTTCAGTGCTTCAGTGCTTCATTCCTTCAGTACTTCAGTGCTTCAATCCGTCAGTCCTTAAGTGCTTGAATCGTTCACTGCTTCAGTCCTTCAGTGCTTCAATCCTCCAGTGCTTCAGTGCTTCAGTCCTTCAGTGCTTCAATCCTTCAGTCCTTCAGTGCTTCATTCTTCCAGTGTTTCAGAGCTTCAATTCTTCAGTGCTTCAGTCCTTCAGTGTTTCAGTGCTTCAATCCTTCAGTGTTTCAGTGCTTCAATCCTTCAGTGCTTCAGTCCTTCAGTGTTTCAGTGTTTCAATCCTTCAGTGTTTCAATGCTTCAATCCTTCAGTCCTTCAGTGTTTCAGTGCTTCAATCCTTTAGTGTTTCAGTGTTTCAATTCTTCAGTGCTTCAATCCTTCAGTGCTTCAATCCTTCAGTCCTTCAGTGTTTCAGTGCTTCAATCCTTCAGTGTTTCAATGCTTCAATTCTTCAGTGCTTCAGTCCTTCAGTGTTTCAGTGCTTCAGTCCTTCAGTGTTTCAGTGCTTCAATCCTTCAGTGTTTCAATGCTTCAATCCTTCAGTCCTTCAGTGTTTCAATGCTTCAATCCTTCAGTCCTTCAGTGTTTCAATGCTTCAATCCTTCAGTGCTTCAGTCATTCAGTGTTTCAATGCTTCAATCCTTCAGTGCTTCAATCCTTCAGTGTTTCAGTGCTTCAATCCTTCAGTGTTTCAATGCTTCAATCCTTCAGTCCTTCAGTGTTTCAGTGCTTCAATCCTTCAGTGTTTCAGTGTTTCAATTCTTCAGTGCTTCAATCCTTCAGTGCTTCAATCCTTCAGTCCTTCAGTGTTTCAGTGCTTCAATCCTTCAGTGTTTCAGTGCTTCAATCCTGCAGTGCTTCAGTGTTTCAGTGCTTCAATCCTTCAGGGTTTCAGTGCTTCAGTCCTTCAGTGTTTTTATGCTTCAATCCTTCAGTCCTTCAGTGTTTCAATGCTTTACTCCTTCAGTGTTTCAGTGTTTCAATCCTTCAGTGCTTCAGTGTTTCAGTGCTTCAATCCTTCAGGGTTTCAGTGCTTCAGTCCTTCAGTGTTTTTATGCTTCAATCCTTCAGTGCTTCAGTGCTTCAATCCTTCAGTACTTCAGTGATTCAATCCTTCAGTGTTTCAATTCTTCAGTGCTTCAGTGTTTCAATCCTTCAGTGCTTCAGTGTTTCAATCCTTCAATGTTTCAGTCCTTCAGTGCTTCAATGCTTCAGTTTTTCAGTGCTTCAATCCTTCAGTGTTTAAATCCTTCTGTGCTTCAGTGTTTCAATCCTTCAGTGTTTCAATGATTCAGTGCTTCAATCCTTTAGTGCTTCAGTGCTTCAACCCTTCAGTGCTTCAATCCTTCAGTGTTTCAATCCTTCAGTGCTTCAATCCTTCAGTGCTTCAGTGTTTCAATCCTTCAGTGTTTCAACCCTTCAGTGCTTCAACCCTTCAGTGCTTCAGTGCTTCAATCCTTCAGTGCTTCAGTGTTTCAATCCTTCAGTGTTTCAATCCTTCAATGCTTCAGTACTTCAAGCCTTCAGTGCTTCAGTTCTTCAGTGCTTCAATCCTTCAGTGTTTCATTCCTTCAGTGTTTCAATCCTTCAATGCTTCAGTACTTCAAGCCTTCAGTGCTTCAGTTCTTCAGTGCTTCAATCCTTCAGTGTTTCAATCCTTCAGCACTTCAATCCTTCACTACTTCAGTGCTTCAATCCTTCAGTGTTCAGTGCTTCAATCCTTCAGTGCTTGAGTCCTTCAGTGCTTCAATCCTTCAGTGCTTCAGTGTTTCAGTGCTTCAATCCTTCATTGCTTCAATCCTTCATTGCTTCAATCCTTCAGTGCTTTAGTGCTGATAACTAGTAACTCCCAAGTGGGGTTACAAGTTATCAGTTAATGTAACTCCCGAGCGGCTTCAAACTTGATGTGTTGGTGTAGTTTAGCATATTGGTCTCTGAGGTCGCCACAGAATGCCTCTTAAATTTTAATTTAAAGCTGTTGTTCATTAGGGGAAATATGTTAAAGAAATTTTGATATTAATTTCCATATGATAACTTGTGACTGTCTCTTCTGATTCACCTCAAATTTTCAACATTAATATTTACTTTCGTTAGGAACCTATGTTGCACTCTGCATTTAACTTATCGCTTGCACTGATGTATATGGGGCTGGGGCTGTGCAACAAGGGGCTACCTTTCTCGGATCGCGCAGCGACCTACATGCAGTTCGTCATCGTAAACCTCTTACGTCTCTGCAGTGAAACAAGTCTACAAGGTAAACCATGGACATACTTTACCAATACATCTGCCTCGAGGAATTACAAGTGATCACGTCGTACAGGTAAAGAATGAAAAATATTGCAAGACTAGAAGAGAGGTAAATAACTCAGTGTTATAGGAATGCAGTTAGAAGCCTGAGTAGATCTACAACCTACTATGATAACACGAACGTAGATAAGTACGTTTATGGAGCAACTTGAAATGTGAACAGACTGACTGATGTTGAAGGGTGTCCCGTAGTTGGAAGCGTAGTTGGCTCACACACTGAGGTCCGTGGGGGGTTATCCCCGGTACGGTTAGAAACATTAGGACGTGTTTCCTTAAGACAACTGCTGTCCAGTGTTCACCCATCAGTAAAATGGATACTTGGGTGTTAGTTGACTGGTGTGGGTGGCATCCTGGGACAAACTGACCTAATTTGCCCGACATGCGGAGCATAACAAGGGGCTCTCTATATAGTAGTATGTCACTGATGTCAGCTAGGACTGTATACCATGTACTTGTATAAATCAAAATTAATAATAATAATAATAATTTTATTATTATTATTATTATTATTATTATTATTATTATTATTATTATTATTATTATTATTATTATTATTATTATTACTATTATTATTATTATTACTCTTATTATTATTATTATTATTATTATTATTATTATTATTATTATTATTATTATTATTATTATTATTATTATTATTATAGTAGCCAGTCTTAGGTTTAGTTATAAGTATTGACTGATGTTGTTGCAGTCAAGCTTAAGCTTGGTTACAAGTGCTTCTGGCAGTTTGGCAGACACATAGATGATGATGAAACTAAATGCTAAATGTGTGGTGAGCTGTATGGTCACTGTCTTGAACACTGTGTGCTTAATTGTCCACTTACTGAGGAGTATAGAGATAGCAGCATAACCTATATAATGTGTCAAGATATCTTATTAATGAGAATAACATACCAGATATATTCAGCAAATTTCTTAAATTTGCTTGTAACAGATAACTGAATTATAAATATAAATCCAGATGCACTCCTGGAAACCCTTTTTGAAGTCCATAGTTTTTAGGTCTTTTGTGTATCTATATGCTCTTGCGCTACTCTCTACAGGATGGATATGAGGTGCACAATAAACCAGCCACAGCGGCGGCAAAAATCAAAATGAACCGTAACGCTGCTGTGAAGCCACAAACAGAGGAACGTTACGAATGTGTTATAAATCTAACGTAACTTTTTATCTGTATCCTGTACACAAATTGCACATTAATACTTGTACATCCCACCCACAACTTTCCCAGTACATCACACCCACAACCTACCCAGTACATCCCACCCACAACCTGCCCAGTACATCACACCCACAACCTGCCCAGTACATCCCACCCACAACTTTCCCAGTACATCCCACCCACAGCCTACCCAGTACATCCCACCCACAACTTTCCCAGTACATCACACCCACAACCTGCCCAGTACATCCCACCCACAACCTGCCCAGTACATCCCACCCCCAACCTGGCCAGTACATCACACCCACAACTTGCCCAGTACATCACACCCACAACCTGCCCAGTACATCCCACCCACAACTTTCCCAGTACATCACACCCACAACCTGCCCAGTACATCCCACCCATAACCTGCCCAGTACATCCCATCCACAACCTGGCCAGTACATCACACCCACAACTTGCCCAGTACATCACACCCACAACCTGCCCAGTACATCCCACCCACAACCTGCCCAGTACATCCCACCCACAACCTGGCCAGTACATCACACCCACAACTTGCCCAGTACATCACACCCACAACCTGCCCAGTACATCCCACCCACAACCTGCCCAGTACATCCCACCCACAACTTGCCCAGTACATCACACCTACAACCTGCCCAGTACATCCCACCCACAATCTGGCCAGTACATCACACCCACAACTTGCCCAGTACATCCCACCCACAACCTGCCCAGTACATCCCACCCACAACCTGACCAGTACATCACATCCACAACTTGCCCAGTACATCACACCCACAACCTGCCCAGTACATCCCACCCACAACCTGCCCAGTACATCCCACCCACAACTTGCCCAGTACATCACACCCACAACCTGCCCAGTACATCCCACCCACAATCTGGCCAGTACATCACACCCACAACTTGCCCAGTACATCACACCCACAACCTGCCCAGTACATCCCACCCACAACCTGCCCATTACATCCCACCCACAACCTGCCCAGTACATCCCACCCACAACCTGCCCAGTACATCCCACCCACAACCTAAACGATATAAGCTGGGAAGATAGACTAAGCAACACAGACCCCAACAGATTAACTCTGTGGCACTCGATGTATGCTCAAGGCTTATTCCTTTAAGAAAAAGGAGTAGATGTAAAATAGAAAGAAACAGGAGCTCCCTTTACAGGCGATGGAAAAGAATAACAGAGCGGCTAAAAGAGGCCAATATAACTGAAATGCGTAGGGAGACACTGGTCAGAGAAATAGCAAACATCGAACTAAAGCTAAAGGAATCTTATAGGAGTCAGGAATCGCGGGAAGAACTAAGAGCCATCAATGAAATCGAAAGAAACCCAAACTATTTCTTTTCGTATGCCAAATCAAAGTCGAGAACAGCATCCAGGATTGGGCCCCTACTTAAACAAGATGGGTCATACACAGCTGACAGCAAGGAAATGAGTGAGTTACTCAAGTCCCAATGTGACTCAGTTTTTAGCAAGCCACTAACCAGACTGAGAATCGAAGATCTAAAGGAATTTTTTTATGAGAGTCACAGAATTTGGTAAACACAAGCCTATCTGATGTTATCCTGACGCCAAATGACTTCAAACAGGCGATAAATAACATTCCCATGCACTCTGCCCCAGGGCCAGACTCATGGAACTCCGTGTTCATCAAGAACTGCAAGAAGCCCCTATCACGAGCTTTTAACATCCTATGGAGTGGGAACATGGACACTGGGGTCGTCCCACATTTACTAAAAACAACAGACATAGCCCCACTCCACAAAGGGGGCAGTAAAGCAATAGCAAAGAACTACAAACCGATAGCACTAGCATCCCATATCATAAAAATCTTTGAAAGTGTCCTAAAGAAGCAAGATCGCCACCCATCTAGATACCCATCACTTACACAACCCAGGGCAACATGGGTTTAGACCAGGTGTCTCCTGTCTGTCCCAACTACTGGATCACTACGAGAAAGTCCTAGATGCACTAGAAGACAAAAAGAATGCAGATGTAATATAAACAGATTTAGCAAAAGCGCACAAAATGCGTGCTAAAGGAATAACAGGAAAAGTTGGTAGATGGGTCTTTAATTTCTTCACAAACAGAACACAAAGAGTAGTAGTCAACAGAGTAAAGTCCGAGGCAGCTACGGTGAAAAGCTCTGTTCCACAAGGCACAGTACTCGCTCCCATCTTGTTCCTCATCCTCATATCCGACATAGACAAGGATGTCAGCCACAGCACAGTGTCTTCCTTTGCAGATGACACACGAATGTGCATGACAGTGTCTTCCATTGCAGACACTGCAAGGCTCCAGGCGGACATCAACCAAATCTTTCAGTGGGCTGCAGAAAACAATATGAAGTTCAACGATGAGAAATTTCAATTACTCAGATATGGTAAACATGAGGAAATTAAATCATCATCAGAATATAAAACAAATTCCAGCCACAAAATAGAGCGAAAAACTAACGTCAAAGACCTGGGAGTGATCATGTCGGAGGATCTCACCTTCAAAATGACAGGAAAAATGACAGGATGGATAATGAGAACCTTCAGAAATAGGGATGCCAAGCCCATGATGACACTCTTCAGGTCGCTTGTTCTATCTAGGCTGGAATATTGCTGCACACTAACAGCACCTTTCAAGGCAGGTGAAATTGCCGACCTAGACAATGTACAGAGAACCTTCACGGCGCGCATAACGGAGATAAAACACCTCAACTACTGGGAGCGCTTGAAGTTCCTGAACCTGTACTTCCTGGAATGCAGGCGGGAGAGATACATGACTATATACACCTGGAAAATCCTAAAGGGACTAGTACTAAACTTGCACACAAAAATCACCCACTACGAAAGCAAAAGACTTGGCAGACGATGTAACATCCCCTCAATGAAAAGCAGGGATGTTACTAGCACGTTAAGAGACAACACAATAAGTGTTAGGAGCTCAAGACTGTTCAACTGCCTCCCAACATACATAAGGAGGATAACCAATAGACCCCTTACTGTCTTCAAGCAGGCACTGGACAGCCACCTAAAGTCGGTACCTGACCAGCCGGGCTGTGGCTCATACGTTGGATTGCGTGCAGCCAGCAGTAACAGCCTGGTTGATCAGGCCCTGATCCACCATGAGGCCTGGTCACAGACCGGGCTGTGGGGGCGTTGACCCCCGGAACTCTCTCCAGGTTCCAGGTTCCAGGTTCCAGGTTCTTTGACCTTTCTTTCAAAGAACATAGCAAGACAAAGATCATGACAGCCAGGAAGATGACGGGGTGGGTATTGAGAACTTTCAGAACAAGGGAAATAATGCCAGTGGTGACACTTCAAATCGTTAAGGCTCCCTCATTTAGAATATTGCTTAGTGCTGACGACCCCGTTCAAAGCAGGAGAAATATCAGAGCTGGAACAAATAGAGAGATCGTTCAGGGCTCACACTGAGCCAGTAAAGCACCTAAATTCCTGGGAACGCCTTCAAATCTTGAACATGTACTCATTTAAACGGAGGAGAGATACATGACAATATATACCTGGAAAGTACTCGAGGGCTTGGTCCTAAATCTTCACACTGCCATAACATACTGAAGTGAGAGATATGGGAGGAAATGCAAAATAAACCCAGTGAGGAGCAGGGGTGCGATGGTGACAGTAATGGAACATTGTATCAGCATTCGCGGTCGCAGACTATTCAACATCTTACCAGAAGATATCAGAAACACGGCTGGAACAAGTGTAGAAGCCTTCAAGAGGAAACTGGACAAGTATGTATCTTCACCAGGTGCCAGATTAACCACCCTGGTTGACCAGGCAAGCACCAGACGAGCCTGGCCCATGGCCAGCCTCCGAGAGTAGTGAAACTCTCGAAACAATACCACCACTACCACTAACAATACCACCACTACCACTAACAATACCACCACTACCACTAACAATACCACCACTACCACTAACAATACCACCAATACCACTTAACAATATTATCACTACCACTAACAATACCACCACTACCACTAACAATACCACCACTACCACTAACAATAACACCACCACTACCACTAACAATTCCACCACTACCACTAACAATAACACCACTACCACTAACAATACCACCACTACCACTAACAATTCTACCATTAACACTAACAATACTACCACTACCAGAAGCAATAACACCACTACCACTAACAATAGCACCACTAGCTATATTATCACTCCACTATCAATACCACCACTACTAACGATATCACCACTACCCCTAACAATACCACCACTACCACTAACAATACTACCATTATCACTAAGAATACTACCACTAACAATACTACCACTACCACTAACAATACCACCACTACCACTAATAATACCATCACTACCACTGCTACTAGCAATACCATCACTACCACTAACAATACCATCACTGCCACTAACAATACTACCACTACAATAACACCACTACCACTAACAATACCACCACTACCACTAACAATACTACCATTACCACTAACAATACCACCACTACCAGAAGCAATAACACCACTACCAGTAGCAATAACACCACTACCACTAACAATAACACCACTAGCTATATTTTCACTCCATTAACAATACCACCACCACTAACGATAACACCACTACCCCTAGCAATACCACCACTACCACTAACAATGCTACCATTACCACAAAGAATGCTACCACTAACAATACCACCACTACCACTACAATACCATCACTACCACTACCACTAACAATACCATCACTGCCATTAACAATACCATCACTACCACTAACAATACTACCACTACCACTTTTCAAATAAATGGTAGTGATCGTCCAAGACAGTGTACATACCACTGATGGGGTCACTGGTAGTGATGGTATCAGTAATGGTATACAATACCTAGAAGTTAATGAGTGAATCACAAGTGCAACTAGTTGGTTGATCAACTCCATACAGAAGTTACTTGAAGGTGCTGAGACTGAAGACAGTAGGAGACGAGGTAATCAGTCCCTCAGCACTATCTTAATTCATTATACAAATATACTTTAGTGTAATAAACTAAATTCGATTGTTTGTGTACTTGAAGGTTTATTAAGTATCGAGGTTCACCCTGGATGGTAAAATATTACTGTGGTAACACAAGTATTATGAGCAGTATACAGCTGTGTTATGGTCAGTCAGACTGTGGAATGTATTGTAATGACACAGGTATAAATATGTCATAATGGTCCATTGTGTACGTACCACTGTAGCGGTAAGTGGTAGTGATGGTCCAGTCAATGTGTACGTACCACTGTAGTGGTAAGTGGTGTCAGTAAGATGAAGGGTGGCAGCCACTAGGATCGTGTGTTTGGTAGTCGTCCTCGAGGACCCATGACCAACCAGATGCTCTCCAGAAATGACTCCACAGTCACTCTTAAGTCGACCAAATGTGATGGCAAGCATCCTGAAGTGGTTCACTACTGCCAATTCTACCTGATGAAAGTAGGTTATCTTCCTTCCTGGTTAAGGAAGTAGGAGCCAGACCTGCAGTGAATGACACACACACACACACACACACACACACACACACACACACACACACTTCATTACCAGTTGATCCCCAGTATACCCTCCAGGTAGACTCCAGGTAGACTCTAGGTAGATTCCAGGTAGACTCCAGGTAGACTCCAGGTAGATTCCAGGTAGACTCCAGGTAGACTCCAGGTAGACTCCAGGTAGATTCCAGGTAGACTCCAGGAAGACTCCAGGTAGATTCCAGGTAGACTCCAGGTAGACTCCAGGTAGATTTCAGGTAGACTCCAGGTAGACTCCAGGTAGATTCCAGGCAGACTCCAGGTAGATTCCAGGTAGACTCCAGGTAGACTCCAGGTAGATTCCAGGTAGACTCCAGGTAGATTCCAGGTAGATTCCAGGTAGACTCCAGGTAGACTCCAGGCAGATTCCAGGTAGACTCCAGGTAGACTCCAGGTAGATTCCAGGTAGACTCCAGGTAGACTCCAGGTAGACTCCAGGTAGACTCCAGGTAGATTCCAGGTAGACTCCAGGTAGACTCCAGGTAGACTCCAGGTAGATTCCAGGTAGACTACAGGTAGATTCCAGGTAGACTACAGGTAGATTCCAGGCAGACTCCAGGTAGATTCCAGGTAGACTCCAGGTAGACTCCAGGTAGACTCCAGGTAGATTCCAGGTAGACTCCAGGTAGATTCCAGGTAGACTCCAGGTAGATTCCAGGTAGACTCCAGGTAGACTCCAGGTAGATTCCAGGTAGACTCCAGGTAGACTCCACGTAGACTCCAGGTAGACTCCAGGTAGACTCCAGGTAGATTCCAAGTAGACTCCAGGTAGACTTCAGGTAGATTCCAGGTAGACTCCAGGTAGACTCCAGGTAGACTCCAGGTAGACTCCAGGTAGATTAAAGGTAGACTCCAGGAAGACTCCAGGTAGACTCCAAGTAGACTTCAGGTAGACTCCAGGTAGACTCCAGGTAGATTCCAGGTAGACTCCAGGTAGACTCCAGGTAGACTCCAGGTAGACTCCAGGTAGACTCCAGGTAAACTCCAGGTAGACTCCAGGTAGATTCCAGGTAGACTCCAGGTAGACTCCAGGTAGACTCCAGGTAGATTCCAGGTAGACTCCAGGTAGACTCCAGGCAGACTCCAGGCAGACTCCAGGTAGACTCCAGGTAGACTTCAGGTAGACTCCAGGTAGATTCCAGGTAGACTCCAGGTAGACTCCAGGCAGACTCCAGGCAGACTCCAGGTAGACTCCAGGTAGACTTCAGGTAGACTCCAGGTAGATTCCAGGTAGACTCCAGGTAGACTCCAGGTAGACTCCAGGTAGACTTCAGGTAGACTCCAGGTAGATTCCAGGTAGACTCCAGGTAGACTCCAGGTAGACTCCAGGTAGATTCCAAGTAGACTCCAGGTAGACTCCAGGTAGACTCCAGGTAGACTCCAGGTAGACTCCAGGTAGATTCCAGGTAGACTCCAGGCAGATTCCAGGTAGACTCCAGGTAGACTCCAGGTAGACTCCAGGTAGACTCCAGGTAGACTCCAGGTAGATTCCAGGTAGACTCCAGGTAGACTCCAGGTAGGTTCCAGGTAGACTCCAGGTAGACTCCAGGTAGACTCCAGGTAGACTCCAGGTAGATTCCAGGTAGACTCCAGGTAGACTCCAGGTAGACTCCAGGTAGATTCCAGGTAGACTCCAGGCAGATTCCAGGTAGACTCCAGGTAGACTCCAAGTAGATTCCAGGTAGACTCCAGGTAGACTCCAGGTAGATTCCAGGTAGACTCCAGGTAGACTCCAGGTAGACTCCAGGTAGATTCCAGGTAGACTCCAGGTAGGCTCCAGGTAGACTCCAGGTAGACTCCAGGTAGACTCCAGGTAGATTCCAGGTAGACTCCAGGTAGACTCCAGGTAGACTCCAGGTAGACTCCAGGTAGATTCCAGGTAGACTCCAGGTAGACTCCAGGTAGATTCCAGGTAGACTCCAGGTACACTCCAGGTAGACTCCAGGTAGACTCCAGGTAGATTCCAGGTAGACTCCAGATAGACTCCAGGTAGACTCCAGGTAGACTCCAGGTAGATTCCAGGTAGACTCCAGGTATGCTCCAGGTAGACTCCAGGTAGATTCCAGGTAGACTCCAGATAGACACCAGGTAGACTCCAGGTAGATTCCAGGTAGACTCCAGGTAGACTCCAGGTAGACTCCAGGTAGATTCCAGGTAGACTCCAGGTAGATTCCAGGTAGACTCCAGGTAGACTCTAGGTAGACTCCAGGTAGACTCTAGGTAGATTCCAGGTAGACTCCAGGTAGACTCCAGGTAGACTCCAGGTAGATTCCAGGTAGACTCCAGGTAGACTCCAGGTAGACTCCAGGTAGACTCCAGGTAGATTCCAGGTAGACTCCAGGTAGACTCCAGGTAGACTCCAGGTAGACTCCAGGTAGAGTCCAGGTAGATTCCTGGTAGACTCCAGGTAGACTCCATGTAGACTCCAGGTAGACTCCAGATAGACTCCAGGTAGACTCCAGGTAGACTCCAGGTAGATTCCAGGTAGACTCCAGGTTGACTCCAGGTAGACTCCAGGTAGATTCCAGCTAGACTCCAGGCAGATTCCAGGTAGACTCCAGGTAGACTCCAGGTAGACTCCAGGTAGATTCCAGGTAGACTCCAGGTAGACTCCAGGTAGACTCCAGGTAGACTCCATGTGGATTCCAGGTAGACTCCAGGTAGACTCCAGGTAGACTCCAGGTAGATTCCAGGTAGACTCCAGGTAGACTCCAGGTAGATTCCAGGTAGACTCCAGGTAGACTCCAGGTAGACTCCAGATAGACTCCAGGTAGACTCCAGGTAGACTCCATTTAGATTCCAGGTAGACTCCAGGTAGACTCCAGGTAGATTCCAGGTAGACTCCAGGCAGATTCCAGGTAGACTCCAGGTAGACTCCAGGTAGATTCCAGGTACACTCCAGGTAGACTCCAGGTAGATTCCAGGTAGACTCCAGGTAGACTCCAGGTAGACTCCAGGTAGATTCCAGGTAGACTCCAGGTAGATTCCAGGTAGACTCCAGGTAGATTCCAGGTAGACTCCAGGTAGACTCCAGGCAGATTCCAGGTAGACTCCAGGTAGACTCCAGGTAGATTCCAGGTACACTCCAGGTAGACTCCAGGTAGATTCCAGGTAGACTCCAGGTAGACTCCAGGTAGACTCCAGGTAGATTCCAGGTAGACTCCAGGTAGATTCCAGGTAGACTCCAGGTAGATTCCAGGTAGACTCCAGGTAGACTCCAGGTATACTCCAGGTAGACTCCAGGTAGATTCCAGGTAGACTCCAGGTAGACTCCAGGTAGACTCCAGGTAGATTCCAGGTAGACTCCAGGTAGACTCCAGGTAGACTCCAGATAGACTCCAGGTAGACTCCAGGTAGACTCCATTTAGATTCCAGGTAGACTCCAGGTAGACTCCAGGTAGATTCCAGGTAGACTCCAGGCAGATTCCAGGTAGACTCCAGGTAGACTCCAGGTAGACTCCAGGTAGATTCCAGGTAGACTCCAGGTAGACTCCAGGTAGATTCCAGGTAGACTCCAGGTAGACTCCAGGTAGACTCCAGGTAGACTCCAGGTAGATTCCAGGTAGACTCCAGGTAGACTCCAGGTAGATTCCAGGTAGACTCCAGGTAGACTCCAGGTAGACCCCAGGTAGACTCCAGGTAGATTCCAGGTAGACTCCAGATAGACTCCAGGTAGACTCCAGGTAGACTCCAGGTAGATTCCAGGTAGACTCCAGGTAGGCTCCAGGTAGACTCCAGGTAGATTCCAGGTAGACTCCAGGTAGACTCCAGGTAGACTCCAGGTAGATTCCAGGTAGACTCCAGGTAGACTCCAGGGAGACTCCAGGTAGATTCCAGGTAGACTCCAGGTAGATTCCATGTAGACTCCAGGTAGACTCCAGGTAGACTCCAGGTAGACTCTAGGTAGATTCCAGGTAGACTCCAGGTAGACTCCAGGTAGATTCCAGGTAGACTCCAGGTAGACTCCAGGTAGACTCCAGGTAGACTCCATGTAGATTCCAGGTAGATTCCAGGTAGACTCCAGGTAGACTCCAGGTAGACTCCATGTAGACTCCAGGTAGACTCCAGATAGGCTCCAGGTAGACTCCAGGTAGACTCCAGGTAGATTCCAGGTAGACTCCAGGTAGACTCCAGGTAGACTCCAGGTAGATTCCAGGTAGACTCCAGGCAGATTCCAGGTAGACTCCAGGTAGACTCCAGATAGACTCCAGGTAGATTCCAGGTAGACTCCAGGTAGACTCCAGGTAGACTCCAGGTAGACTCCAGGTAGACTCCAGGTGGATTCCAGGTAGACTACAGGTAGACTCCAGGTACACTCCAGGTAGATTCCAGGTAGACTCCAGGTACACTCCAGGTAGACTCCAGGTAGATTCCAGGTAGACTCCAGGTAGACTCCAGGTAGACTCCAGATAGACTCCAGGTAGACTCCAGGTAGACTCCATTTAGATTCCAGGTAGACTCCAGGTAGACTCCAGGTAGATTCCAGGTAGACTCCAGGCAGATTCCAGGTAGACTCCAGGTAGACTCCAGGTAGACTCCATGTAGATTCCAGGTAGACTCCAGGTAGACTCAGGTAGATTCCAGGTAGACTACAGGTAGACTCCAGGTAGACTCCAGGTAGACTCCAGGTAGATTCCAGGTAGACTCCAGGTAGACTCCAGGTAGATTCCAGGTAGACTCCAGGTACACTCCAGGTAGACTCCAGGTAGACTCCAGGTAGATTCCAGGTAGACTCCAGATAGACTCCAGGTAGACTCCAGGTAGACTCCAGGTAGACTCCAGGTAGATTCCAGGTAGACTCCAGGTAGGCTCCAGGTAGACTCCAGGTAGATTCCAGGTAGACTCCAGGTAGACTCCAGGTAGATTCCAGGTAGACTCCAGGTAGACTCCAGGTAGACTCCAGGTAGATTCCAGGTAGACTCCAGGTAGATTCCAGGTAGACTCCAGGTAGACTCCAGGTAGACTCCAGGTAGACTCTAGGTAGATTCCAGGTAGACTCCAAAGAGACTCCAGGTAGACTCCAGGTAGATTCCATGTAGACTCCAGGTAGACTCCAGGTAGACTCCAGGTAGACTCCAGGTAGACTCCAGGTAGATTCCAGGTAGACTCCAGGTAGACTCCAGGTAGACTCCATGTAGACTCCAGGTAGACTCCAGATAGACTCCAGGTAGACTCCAGGTAGACTCCAGGTAGATTCCTGGTAGACTCCAGGTAGACTCCAGGTAGACTCCAGGTAGATTCCAGGTAGACTCCACTCAGATTCCAGGTAGACTCCAGGTAGACTCCAGGTAGACTCCAGGTAGATTCCAGGTAGACTCCAGGTAGACTCCAGGTAGACTCCAGGTAGACTCCAGGTGGATTCCAGGTAGACTCCAGGTAGACTCCAGGTAGTTTCCAGGTAGACTCCAGGTAGACTCCAGGTAGACTCCAGATAGACTCCAGGTAGACTCCAGGTAGACTCCATTTAGATTCCAAGTAGACTCCAGGTGGACTCCAGGTAGATTCCAGGTAGACTCCAGGCAGATTCCAGGTAGACTCCAGGTAGACTCCAGGTAGACTCCAGGTAGATTCCAGGTAGACTCCAGGTAGACTCCTGGTAGATTCCAGGTAGACTCCAGGTAGACTCCAGGTAGACTCCAGGTAGACTCCAGGTAGATTCCAGGTAGACTCCAGGTAGATTCCAGGTAGACTCCATGTAGATTCCAGGTAGACTCCAGGTAGACTCCAGGTAGACTCCAGGTAGATTCCAGGTAGACTCCAGGTAGATTCCAGGTAGACTCCAGGTAGATTCCAGGTAGACTCCAGGTAGACTGCAGGTAGATTCCAGGTAGACTCAAGGTAGACTCCAGGTAGATTCCAGGTAGACTCCAGGTAGACTCCAGGTAGACTCCAGGTAGACTCCAGGTAGATTCCAGGTAGACTCCAGGTAGACTCCAGGTAGACTCCAGGTAGATTCCAGGTAGATTTCAGGTAGACTCCAGGTAGACTCCAGGTAGACTCCAGGTAGACTCCAGGTAGACTCCATGTAGACTCCAGGTAGACTTCAGGTAGACTCCAGGTAGACTCCAGGTAGACTCCAGGTAGATTCCAGGTAGACTCCAGGTAGACTCCAGGTAGACTCCAGGTAGACTCCAGATTGACTCCAGGTAGACTCCAGGTAGACTCCAGGTAGATTCCAGGTAGACTCCAGGTAGACTCCAGGTAGACTCCAGGTAGACTCCAGGTAGATTCCAGGTAGACTCCAAGCAGATTCCAGGTAGACTTCAGGTAGACTCCAGGTAGACTCCAGGTAGATTCCAGGTAGACTCCAGGTAGACTCCCGGTAGACTCCAGGTAGACTCCCGGTAGACTCCAGGTAGACTCCAGGTGGATTCCAGGTAGACTCCAGGTAGACTCCAGGTAGACTCCAGGTAGACTCCAGGTAGATTCCAGGTAGACTCCAGGTAGATTCCAGGTAGATCCAGGTAGAGTCCAGGTAGACTCCAGATAGACTCCAGGTAGACTCCAGGTAGACTCCATTTAGATTCCAGGTAGACTCCAGGTAGACTCCAGGTAGACTCCAGGTAGATTCCAGGTAGACTCCAGGCAGATTCCAGGTAGACTCCAGGTAGACTCCAGGTAGACTCCATGTAGATTCCAGGTAGACTCCAGGTAGACTCCAGGTAGATTCCAGGTAGACTCCAGGTAGACTCCAGGTAGACTCCAGGTAGACTCCAGGTAGATTCCAGGTAGACTCCAGGTAGACTCCAGGTGGACTCCAGGTAGATTCCAGGTAGACTACAGGTAGATTCCAGGTAGACTCCAGGTAGATTCAGGTAGACTCCAGGTAGACTCCAGGTAGACTCCAGGTAGATTCCAGGTAGACTCCAGGTAGATTCCAGGTAGACTCCAGGTAGATTCAAGGTAGACTCCAGGTAGACTCCAGGTAGATTCCAGGTAGACTCTAGGTAGACTCCATGTAGATTCCAGGTAGACTCCAGGTAGACTCCAGGTAGACTCCAGGTAGACTCCAGGTAGACTCCAGGTAGACTCCAGGTAGACTCCAGGTAGACTCCAGGTAGATTCCAGGTATATTCCAGGTAGACTCCAGGTAGACTCCAGGTAGACTCCAGGTAGACTCCAGGTAGACTCCAGGTAGACTCCAGGTAGACTCCAGGTAGACTCCAGGTAAATTCCAGGTAGACTCCAGGTAGACTCCAGGTAGACTCCAGGTAGACTCCAGGTAGACTCCAGGTAGATTCCAGGTAGACTTCAGGTAGACTCCAGGTAGACTCCAGGTAGACTCCAGGTAGACTCCAGGTAGACCCCAGGTAGATTCCAGGTAGACTCCAGGTAGACTCCAGGTAGACTCCAGGTAGACTCCAGGTAGATTCCAGGTAGACTGCAGGTAGACTACAGGTAGACTCCAGGTAGACTCCAGGTAGACTCCAGGTAGACTCCAGGTAGACTCCAGGTAGATTCCAGGTAGATTCCAGGTAGACTCCAGGTAGGCTCCAGGTAGACTCCAGGTAGATTCCAGGTAGACTCCATGTAGACTCCATGTAGACTCCAGGTAGATTCCAGGTAGACTCCAGGTAGACTCCAGGTAGACTCCAGGTAGACTCCAGGTAGACTCCAGGTAGATTCCAGGTAGACTCCAGGTAGACTCCAGGTAGACTCTAGGTCGACTCCAGGTAGACTCCAGGTAGATTCCAGGTACACTCCAGGTACACTCCAGGTACACTCCAGGTACACTCCAGGTAGATTCCAGGTAGACTCTAGGTAGACTCCAGGTAGACTCCAGGCAGATTCCAGGTAGAGTCCAGGTAGGCTCCAGGTAGACTCCAGGTAGACTCCAGGTAGACTCCAGGTAGACTTCAGGTAGACTCCAGGTAGATTCCAGGTAGACTCCAGGTAGACTCCAGGTAGATTCCAGGTAGACTCCAGGTAGACTCCAGGTAGACTTCAGGTAGACTCCAGGTAGACTCCAGGTAGACTCCAGGTAGACTCCAGGTAGACTCAGGTAGATTCCAGGTAGACTCCAGGTAGACTCCAGGTAGACTCAAGGTAGACTCCAGGTAGATTCCAGGTAGACTCCAGGTAGACTCCATGTAGACTCCAGGTAGACTTCAGGTAGACTCCAGGTAGATTCCAGGTAGACTCCAGGTAGACTCCAGGTAGACTCCAGGTAGACTCCAGGTAGATTCCAGGTAGACTCCAGGTAGACTCCAGGTAGACTCCAGGTAGACTCCAGGTAGACTCCAGGTAGATTCCAGGTAGACTCCAGGTAGATTCCAGGTAGACTCCAGGTAGATTCCAGGTAGACTCCAGGTAGACTCCAGGTAGACTCCAGGTAGATTATACAATATTTCCGAACTTTTTTTTTTCAAAAATATAAAATGGAAATAATTTAATTTTCAATATTTAACAATTTTTTGTGAAGGATTTTTTGCTTGTCAAGAACAACACTGACACTGAATAACACTCACACGGGTTTAGCGCTTCTAAACTAAGCGTAAGAAAAATTTTTATTTTGTTAATGAAAAACGTGAGATACAGAAATGCTTCTCTCTCTCTCTTTCTCCTCTCTCTCTCTGTCTGTCTGTCTGTCTCTCTCTCTCTCTCTCTCTCTCTCTCTCTCTCTCTCTGTCTGTCTGTCTGTCTGTCTCTCTCTCTCTCTCTCTCTCTCTCTCTCTCTCTCTCTCTCTCTCTCTCTCTCTCTCTCTCTCTCTCTCTCTCTCCCTTCTTACTCTTACTTTCTCTCCTCTTCTTACACAGTGTTTAACAAGGTTAGGGTAAGTGTTGCTATCATTATTAACAAGCTATGAGCTGTTACCTACATCATCTCATTTAAAAGCATTTTTATTGTTATGAAACATACAGGTAGGGAACAGGATGAAGTTGGAGCCATCTGTGGGCCAACAGATTTATATGATATTATGCTGTACGAACATGTTCCAGACTTGAGTTATCCTAGGAATAAATGATCTCAGATGTAGCGATGTTCTGGAGAAGAGTACAGTCAGAGTGAAGTTGCTGCTTGCTGCCCGTCTTGTTGTGTAGAAGCCCACTTCTCGCTGTGTTTGGAGTGGAGCCAAGTGTGGTACTTTGACAGTATTGACCTTGTACATAACAGTAAGGCCACCCATATTCTTCTGGTGTTGAAAGCTCTGCTGAAATGACAGATCTGTCCAGGCTGGGTCCAGGCCAGAGATGAGTCGTCTTGCTCTGTTCTCTATTACCTAGAGTTTACCTGGAGAGGGTTTCGGAGGTCACGGCCCCTCGGCTCGGTCTGAGACCAGACCTTATGGTGGATCAGGGTCTGATTAACCAGGTTGTTACTGCTGGCCGCACGCAGACTGAAGTACGAACCACAGCCCGATTGGTCGGGTGCTGACTTTAGGTGTCTGTCCAATGCCTTCTTTAAGGCAGACAGGGGTCTATTGGTAAACCCCCTTATATATGCTGGGAAGAAGTTGAACAGTCTTGGGCCCCGGAAACTTACTGTGTTATCTCTCAGTGTACTCGTGGCGCCCCTGCTTTTCATCAGGGGAATGTTGCATCTCCTGCCGAGTCTTTTGCTTTCATAGGGAGTGATTGTCGTGTGCAGGTTTGGTACCAATCCCTCCCAGAATTTCCAGATGTATATTATCATGTATCTCTCTCGCCTGCATTCCAGGGAATACAGATCAAGGACCTTCAACTGTTGCCAGTAATCGTAATTATGTGTGCCGTGAAAGTTCTTTGTACTCTCTCCAGGTCTGCAATGTCTCCAGACTTGAAGGGGGCCATTAGTGTACAGCAGTATTCCAGCCTAAAGAGAACAAGCAATTTGAAGAGGATCCTCATGGGCTTTTCATCCCTAGTTTTGAAGGTTCTCATTATCCATCCTATCATTTTCCTAGCAGATGTGGTAGATACATTGTTGTGATCTTTGAAGGCGAGATCCTCTGACATTATCACTCGAAGGTCCTTCACATTTCTTTTTCGCTCTATTGTATGGTTAGTATTTGTAGTATACCCTGATACATTTTTTAATTTCCTCACGTTTTCCCTATCTAAGTAGTTGAAATTTCTCCTCGTTGAACTTCATATTGTTTTGAGTGGCCCATTTGAAGATTTGGTTAACATCCGCTTGGAGTCTCACAGTGTCTTCGATGGAGGTCACTGCCATGGCAATCCAGGTGTCATCCGTAAAGGAAGACACGGAACTATGGCTTACATCTCTATGTCCGAAATGAGGATAAGGAATAGAATGGGAGACAGTACTGTGCCTTGTGGAACAGAGCTTTTTCCATGGCTGCCTGGGACTTTGCTCTGTTTACTATTACTCTTTGTTTTCTATTTGTCAGGAAGTTATAGATCCATCTACCAACTTTTCCTGTTATTCATTTATCATGCATTTTGTGTGTTATTACACCATGGTCACACTTGTCGAAAGCCTTTGCAAAGTCTGTGTATACAACATCTGTATTTTGTTTATCTTCAACAGCATCCAAGACCTTGTCATAGTGTTCCTGTAGCTGGGACAGGCAGGAGCGACCTGCTCTAAACCCGTGTTGCCCTGGGTTGTGTAACTGATGGGTATCTAGGTGGTTGGCGATCTTGCTTCTTAAAACCCTCTCAAAGATTTTGTATGATATGGGATGTTAGTGCTATCGGTTTAAGATATCTTCCCAGTTAGTTTCATTTAGACATGGTTTACTTGATCCCATTGTATGTTTTTGTTATTAAAATTGAATTTTGTGAAGAGACCTTCATTCTTGATCATATTCTGCTTGTCAGAAGCCTTGTGCACACATGTCTGTACCTCTATTATGTTGTGATGTGAGTGTATTGTCTTTGATACGGTTATATTACGTATCAGATCGTGATTGTTAGTGAAGATGAGATCCAGCGTATTTTCTAGTCTTGTAGGCTCTAGTATTTGCTGGTTTAAGGTGAATTTGTTGTAGAGATTTAGTAGTTCATATGGGAGTGAATTTTCACCTGAGCTGCCTCCCGGGTGATCACTGCTAAAACATTGTCTATTATACTCCTCCATTTTAGGTGTGTCAAGTTGAAATCTCCCAGTAGTAAGATGTTTGGAGCAGGAGTTGGGAGATTTTCCAGTAGTCAATTTTCAAAAGCTGCTCCTGGAATTGCTAGGAAGTTGCATCTGGAGGCTTGTATACTACCACAATGATAAGGTTTTGGTTTTCAGTCTTTACCACTAAAACTTCAACTACATCATTTGAGTTGTTTAGTAGTTCTGAGCAAATGAGTGACTGACAGACAGACCAACTCCCCCTTGTTGCCTATTTAGTCTGTCGCATCGGAATAGGTTATAACCTGGGATCCATATTTCGTTGTCATAATGATCCTTTATGTGGGTCTCTGTGAATGCTGCGAACATTGCATTCGACTTCATGAGCAGTCCCTTGATGTAAGGAATTTTGTTGTTTTTTGAAGGTTTTTGACCCTGTATGTTTGCAAAGACAAATATCGTTATATTGGTGGAATTTAGGGGGGTTTTATTTGCTGGTTCTAATATCTACTGTTTTGGAGTGGAGGCCAATGTCCGTGCCTCTGCTCCTGAAGTGTTTTCAGTTGGTGAAGGATTATTGTCATTTCTTGCCAGTCTTTTTTCCCTCTTAGCCCTAAAAAAAACTCTGTCCCTGGAGGGGTTGTGGCTCCCCTCTTTTGTTTCCCATAGTCTGGCTGGTCTGTGTCTTCTCGTCCCCTTTAGATGATGTGCCTGGCAGTATACATTGTAATAAAGATGGTAGAATTACCGACAATATGTAAAGTAAAAGGACACAAGTGCAACTAATGTGACATTTATTGTGGCAACGTTTCGCTCCTGGAGAGCGAAACGTTGCCACAATAAATGTCACATTAGTTGCACTTGTGTCCTTTTACAGTATACATTGTAGCATTTTCTTTCATGGATTGATGAGTGACACATTTTTGGTTGAAATAAGTTACAGGAGGGTAAGTTGCACTCTTCTGTTGTCATGTGGGTGCGGCATTTTCTGGGATGGTCAAAGGTGCATGTCCCACCTGTTTTACCAGATATACCCTGCCTGCAGATACTCAAGGCATAGTATTTGCATAGATTAGACTTCTGTTTGCTAGGATTCATTGTAGCTGCATTCACTGCTGGTGCGTTTTTTCTGTTTCCTCTCTATCTGTCACCACTGTATGGACATCAGTGTTTCTACCAAGTTTTGCTGGTAATGTGTCGACATTATTCTGTCAAGAAGTCGCAGATGAGACGTCGGGAAGGCAGTCCAAGGAATTGGAGCATACTCAGGGTGTGAGTGCACTTGTACGTCATACAGAATCTTGCATCCTCTACTGTCGAGCAGATGTGAGATACGTCTAAGTGCTGTAACTTTCCTGACTGCTTTGTAAGATTTACATCATGGTTCCTCTCTCTCTCTCTCTCTCTCTCTCTCTCTCTCTCTCTCTCTCTCTCTCTCTCTCTCTCTCTCTCTCTCTCTCTCTCTCTCTCTCTCTCTCTCTCTCCCTCTCTCTCATACTCGTATTCAGGTCTTGACTCACTGTTATGTGAGTGAAGACCTGACTCGCATAACAGTACTTCCTAGTTCTTGATATCTCCGTTGTCTGCGCTATCTAGTTGCTTAAATCTCCAGTGGTCTGTTAGAATTAATGCCATTCCTCCTCCTCTTCTTCTTCCTCATCCTCCTCCTCCTTCTCCTTCTGATCCTTCTCTTTTGCATAATCTTTCTCTTCCTATGTTATTCCGCTGTAGAAATATTGCATCAAATTATTCCCGTCATTTCAATCTTTGTAATGGCTATTATATCAAGGTTAGTTCGTGTCACTCCTAGCTTTAATTCCCAGCTCTTCTACCTGTGTGTTGCTTACCTCACTCATAACCTCCTCTCTATCATTCATGGATACAGTACTGGTCTTGGTGTTGTGTACTGCTGCTCACCGCTGTGGCTATGCGTGAGTTGGCCTTGATGCTGGGGTGAGGTGAGAGGATTACTGATGGTAGTGGATATAGGAAGGAGTGTGTGTTGGGGATTTGTGGGTAATGGTGTGAAACTGGGTGGGAGATACACGGTGTTAGAGTAATTGACAGTACGGATGGAATTCGGTTGCGTGCAATTGGATAGTTTTTGGGTGGAGAGAGCACGGTGTGGAAGAGATGACTTCAGATGGGTGGAATAAGGGTGAGTTGTGGGCGGTAGTTTGTGCAGGGAAGATGTAGGAGAAGGTAGTTATGTGATAACAAGTGAAGGTAGTAGTCAGCGTTAGGAGAGTTAGGTAGGGATCAAGTTAAGCTTAAGGTACAAACAGATGTCTTCCTGGAGGGGCCAGGCCGAGGTTTGGTAGACGGTAACTCAACACCGTCAACAACCTTGAATCGCTGCACCCAGTTTCTCACTGAACACTCACACACACTAACATTCTCCACTATTTCTTTGGTCTGGTGCCCAGCTTTGTGAAACCCTATGATTTGAGCTATAGTTTCAGGTGCTAAAGACTTCCTTTTACCCATAATAAAACTTGTATAGCTCCAAAACCAAAGGGAACACTAGACAAAATGAGGGGAGGATGAGAGACAACAGTGTAACACTTCCTCTCACCATGGTAGCCACGTGAGCACTTGAGGAGTCAGTACCAACAACACTACCAGAAACACTACCAGCAACACTGCCAACAACACTACCAACAACACTACCAACAACACTACCAACATCACTACTAACAACACTACCAACAACACTACCAACAACACTACCAACATCACTACCAACAACAATACCAACAACAATACCAACATCAATACCAACAACAATACCAACAACAATACCAACAACAATACCAACATCAATACCAACAACAATACCAACAACAATACCAACATCAATACCAACAACAATACCAACAACAATACCAACAACAATACCAACAACAATACCAACAACAATACCAACAACAATACCAACATCACTACTAACAACACTACCAATAACACTACCAACAGCACTACCAACATCACTACTAACAACACTACCAACAACACTGCCAACATCACTACGAACAACACTACTAACATCACTACTAACAACACTATAAACAACACTACCAACATCATTACCAACATCACTACTAACAACACTACCAACATCACTACTAACAACACTACCAACATCACTACTAACAACACTATAAACTACACTACCAACATCATTACCAGCATCACTACTAACAACACTACCAACAACACTACCAACAACACTACCAACATCACTACGAACAACACTACCAACATCGCTACTAACAACACTGCCAACAACACTACCAACAACACTACCAACATCACTATTAACATCACTACTAACAACACCAGCAACAACACTAACAACAACACTAACAACAACACTACCAACAACACTACCAACATCACTATTAACATCACTACTAACAACACTAACACCAACACTAACAACAACATTACCAACATCACTATTAACATCACTACTAACAACACTAACAACAACACTAACAACACTAACAACAACACAACCAACATCACTATTAACATCACTACTAACAACACTAGCAACAACACTAACAACAACACTAACAACAACACTACCAACAACACTACCAACATCACTATTAACATCACTACTAACAACACTAACACCAACACTAACAACAACATTACCAACATCACTATTAACATCACTACTAACAACGCTAACAACAACACTAACAACACTAACAACAACACTACCAACATCACTATTAACATCACTACTAACCACACTAACAACAACATTAGCAATAACACTACCAACAACACTACCAACAACACTACCAACAACACTACCAACATCACTATTAACATCACTACTAACAACACTAACAACAACATTAGCAATAACACTACCAACAACACTACCAACAACACTACCAACAACACTACCAACAACACGACCAACAACACTAATAACAACACTACCAACAACACAACCAACAACACTATCAACAACACTACCAACAACACTAACAACAACACTAGCAACAACACTAGCAACAATACTATCAACAACATTACCAACAACACTACCAACATCATTATCAACATCACAACTAACAACACTAGCAACAACACTAACAACAACACTAACAACAACACTAACAACAACACTACCAACAACACTACCAACAACACTAACAACAAGACTCAAGAAATCGTAATGACACGATTGCAAACAAACCATACCCCCGGCCGGGATTGAACCCGCGGTCAGAGAGTCTCAAAACTCCAGCCCGTCGCGTTAGTCACTAGACCTAGTTGGATGAATCTTATTGTGGCTAGCTGGTCTAGTGGCTAACGCGACGGGCTGGAGTTTTGAGACTCTATGACCGCGGGTTCAATCCCGGCCGGGGGTATGGTTTAACACTACCAACAACACTACCAACAACACTACCAACATCACTATTAACATCACTACTACCAACACTACCAACAACACTACCAACAACACTACCAACAACACTACCAACATCACTACTCACAACACTACTAACAACACTAACAACATCACTATTAACATCACTACTAGCAACACTAACAACAACACTATCAACATCACTATTAACATCACTACTACCAACACTACCAACAACACTACCAACAACACTACAAACAACACTACCAACATCACTACTCACAACACTACTAACAACACTACCAACATCACTATTAACATCACTACTAACAGCACTAACAACATTACTATCATCACTATTAACATCACTACTAACAACACTAACAACAACACTAATAACAACACTAACAGCAACACTACCAACAACACTACCAACAACACTACCAACATCACTATTAACATCACTACTAACAACACTAACAACAACACTACCAACAACACTACCAACAACACTACCAACATCACTATTAACATCACTACTAACAACACTACCAACAACACTACCAACAACACTAACAACAACACTACCAACAACACTATCAACAACACTAACAACAACACTACTAACAACACTAACAACAACACTACCAACATCACTATT
>NC_091343.1:3917296-3964796 GCF_038502225.1 Cherax quadricarinatus | reverse complement strand
GTGCCCCCCTGTTCTGATTTCTTGGAGTCCTACTGGTTTCCACTGTAAATACCTCTTTAAATCTTGTGTTGAGCTCCTGACATACCTCTCGGTCGTTTCTTGTGAATTCCCCATCACCCTTCCTCAGTATGATTATCTGGTCCTTGACTGTTGTTTTCCTCCTGATGTGGCTGTACAACAGCTTCGGGTCAGTCTTTACTTTTGATGCTATGTCATTTTCATATTATCTCTGAGCCTCCCTTCTAATCTGTGCATATTCGTTTCTGGCTCTTCGGCTGATTTCTTTATTTTCCTGAGTTCTCTGTCTTCTGTACCTTTTACATTCTCTAGTACACCTAGTTTTTGCCTCCCTACACCTTTGGGTGAACCAAGGACTCGTTCTGTTCTTCCCATTATTTCTGTTTCCCTTGGGAACAAACCTCTCCTCTGCCTCCTTGCATTTTGTTGCTACATAGTCCATCATTTCTTGTACTGGTTTTCCTGTCAGTTCCCTCTCCCACTGAATGTCTTGAAGGAAGTTCCTCATGCCTGAGTAGTTCCCCCTTTTGTAGTTTGGTTTTTCCCAGCCTATTCCTGCTACTCTCTCCACTTGGAGCTCAACTATGTAGTCGAAGCACAGAACCACATGATCACTAGCTCCCAGGGGCCTTTCATACATGATACCCTCGATGTCCGAACTACTCATGGTGAATACAAGGTCCAACCTTGCTGGTTCATCCTCTCCTCTCTCTCTGGTAGTGTCTCTAACATGTTGATGCATGAGGTTCTCCAGTACCTGTATCTGTGTGTGTGTGTATCTGTGTGTGGGTGTGTGTGTGTGTGTGTGTGTGTGTGTGTGTGTGTGTGTGTGTGTGTGTGTGTGTGTGTGTGTGTGTGTGTGTGTGTGTGTGTGTGTGTGTGTATGTGTGTGTATGTGTGTGTGTATGTGTGTGTTTGTGTGTGTGTATGTGTGTGTGTGTATCTGTGTGTGTGTGTGTGTGTGTATCTGTGTGTGTGTGTGTGTGTGTGTGTGTGTGTGTGTGTGTGTGTGTGTGTGTGTGTGTGTGTGTGTGTGTGTGTGTGTATATATATGTGTGTGTGTGTGTGTGTGTGTGTGTGTGTGTGTGTGTGTGTGTGTGTGTGTGTGTGTGTGTGTGTGTGTGTGTGTGTGTGTGTGTGTGTGTGTGTGTGTGTGTGTGTGTGTGTGTGTGTGTGTGTGTGTGTGTGTGTGTACTCACCTAATTGTGGTTGCAGGGGTCGAGACTCAGCTCCTGGCCCCGCCTCTTCACTGATCGCTACTGGGTCCTCTCTCTCTCTGCTTCCTGAGCTTTGTCATACCTCTTCTTAAAATTATGTATGGTTCCTGCCTCCACTACTTCACTTGCTAGGCTATTCCACTTGCTGACAACTCTATGACTGAAGAAATACTTCCTAACGTCCCTGTGACTCGTCTGAGTCTTCAGCTTCCAGTTGTGACCCCTTGTCCCTGTGTCCCCTCTCTGGAACATCCTATCTCTGTCCACCTTGTCTATTCCCCGCAGTATCTTGTATGTCGTTATCATGTCTCCCCTGACCCTTCTGTCCTCCAGTGTCGTCAGTCCGATTTCCCTTAACCTTTCCTCGTACGACATTCCCTTGAGCTCTGGGACTAGCCTTGTTGCAAACCTTTGTACTTTCTCTAACTTCTTGATGTGCTTGACCAGGTGTGGGTTCCAGACTGGTGCTGCATACTCCAGTATGGGCCTAACATACACAGTGTACAGTGTCTTGAACGATTCCTTATTAAGGTATCGGAACGCTATTCTCAGGTTTGCCAGGCGCCCGTATGCTGCAGCGGTTATTTGGTTGATGTGTGCCTCCGGTGATGTGCTCGGTGTTATGGTCACCCCAAGGTCTTTCTCCCTGAGTGAGGTCTGTAGTCTTTGTCCACCTAGCCTATACTCTGTCTGTGGTCTTCTTTGCCCCTCCCCAATCTTCATGACTTTGCATTTGGCTGGATTGAATTCGAGAAGCCAATTACTGGACCACATGTCCAGCCTGTCCAGGTCTCTTTGCAGTCCTGCCTCATCCTCGTCCGATTTAATTCTTCTCATCAACTTCAGGTCATCTGCGAACAGGGACACTTCAGAGTCTATTCCTTCCATCATGTGTGTGTGTATTTGTGTGTATGTGTGTGTATCTGTGTGTGTGTGTGTGTGTGTGTGTGTGTGTGTGTGTGTGTGTGTGTGTGTGTGTGTGTGTGTGTGTGTGTGTGTGTGTGTGTGTGTGTGTGTATTCACCTATCTGTGGTTGCAGGGGTCGAGACTCAGCTCCTGGCCCCGCCTCTTTACTGATCGCTACTAGGTCCTCTCCCTGCTCCATGAGCTTTGTCATACCTCGTCCTAAAGCCATGTATGTGTGTGTGTATGTGTGTGTGTGTGTGTGTGTGTGTGTGTGTGTGTGTGTGTGTGTGTGTGTGTGTTGTAGACAGCCTGTACTGTCTGCACAGACAGCCCATGCTGTCTGCCAGCTTAGTTCATATTTCGCGCCACTCAGGTGCTGCCATCTATAGGCCTTGCCACTTCAGTATGCCCAGACTTGCCTCGCCCTCACACTCACACAGCGGCCTGGCATCAAGACACAAGTACTCCCAGCTCTCTCTCGTGGGCATGGCCCTGCCCGGGCCATGGGCACAAACACACAAGCCTGTGTAACCCACCACTACTTATCAATAAACTAAGAAGCCTCCGAAGAAGTATATCATTTAACTACCCGCTCTACAGCTACCAAACAAGTCATTTATATTGGTACCAGCGGTGGTCGCAGCGTTGTGTTTACCCTGGAGAGAGGAAGGAGAGGTATGAAGTCACCTTCACTTCATCACCCTACACAAGAAGCATCCGTCTCTCAACGAGTTATCCTGATGTCGTGTCTGCACGTTTGAGCATCCAGACACAGGTACAAGCAGGATCCAGCCGAAATTTATCGAAATTCTCCGAGAAATGTGAGTGGCGTCACAGTGACCCCACGCTACAGCGTCCCAGTGACCCCACGCTGTTTCTCAAGTCACGCGTTCAGCGTCACTTGTATGTTGCTGTTGTTGTTCAGCTCAGCACAGCTGTTTCAGCAAGCCAGAGGTGAGTTTTGTGGTGATTTCTGCGTCCAGTGTGAGCTTCTCCACGTGTTTGTGGGTGGGGGAGGAGAGGAGAGGAAGTGGCTGTTCCTCACCTTGCCCATGCCCGCCCTGCCATACACTCACGCACGCTCCTCGCCACCACACTACCATACACTGCCCACTCCCTCTGCTGTGTTTTCTGCTGTTTTTCGTGTGAATTCATTGCCAGTGCTGTGTATCCGAGTGCCCGAGGCCACTCGAAGCTACGTGGATTACGACGTCACGTGGGTGTGGCCGATGTCACGTAGACCTACAAAGCCACGTGAGTTACCAGATGTCCCAAGGCCTCATGCTGTGGTCTGCTGCCCGCATCACATCGACGCCACCCACGATGCTGCCCGACTTCATGACGTCACGATGTCTACTGACGTCACCTCACGATGTCTGCTGACGTCACCTCACGATGTCTGCCTGACGTCACCTCGAGATGTCTGCTGACGTCACCTCACGATGTCTGCCTGACGTCACCTCGAGATGTCTGTTGACGTCACTGCTGCTGACGTCACCTTGCGACATCACGCCTGACATCACATGATGTCACATCGAGTGTTCTAGTAATTATTTCAGTATTGTCGAGAAGATTGAGAGAAGATATATGTCGTGTGTTAATTAATTCCTCTCAGTCAGTGTTCTCACATTTTAGTATGTCTTAGTGTCAGTTTTGTGCACAGAAAAGCATCTTTTGCTAGTTAAGCCATGTTGTACCGTATGTACAGCGGTGTGTTTGTAAGTTTTCCGTGTGTCCAGTGAGGTCTGTGGTCAGACCCTTGAGTTGTACCACTATGTCACCCGCGTGACCAGTGGTTGACAGCTGATTTCTCAGCCCTGAGCGTATGAGCCCCCTTGTACAGAAAGCTTTTATGCTCGTCGCTCGTGATGGTCTGTAGAATCGTACCTGCTACGATTCCCATCGAGATTTGTTTCACTTCACCTCCAGACCTTCAGAGTGCAGTTATATGTAGAGAAACAAGTCTGGGGACGCTTAGACTAACCTCTGCTATAACTCCACCTGTCGAGAGATGATACTCGTCAAGCCGCAGCCAGGCCTGTCGGCAGGCGCTGTGTCAGCCTCGTGTCACAAGCTTCAGTGAGCAGCCTGCACAAAGATGTCGTCACTTGGACTGCTAGCTCTCTCACTGCAGTCTGGTGTATGATGTTACGACTCCCAGATGTTTCGCCCAGTCGTCTCTGCCACGACTCGCTCCACAACTCGCTCCACGCTCGCCGGCAGTGACAGCCCAGCGACAGTACCAGTCGAGAAGTGTCCTGAGTCGCTTGCCAGAAGTCCTGCCCAGTTGCCGAGTTTTGTCGACGCCTCACTCAAGGGCACCAGCATGTCGTGCCCCAGGTTGAGTGAAAACCTGCAGCGACTCCTACGATGTCTGCTTCACCGTTCCAGAGGAGACCGTACCCTGTTACGTCACAGCTCAGCCGCAGCGATGTCTCCCGTGTTGCAGTATCTGTCCAGACGCAGGAAGGCGTGCAGTGATGCACTTCGACGCTCACTGCCTTTGACCACGATGTTTAGCACACCCCTCATGTTTTTTCTTCCCTCCCTGTAGGAAGTTTTTTTTTCCCATGTCCATATGTATATATATGTTTTTATTTTGTGTTCTGTGCCCTGTTCCTACGAGAGAGAGACCGAGTTTCTTTTACTACCAGTATTGTCGCGTCGGGACGACGCGCGGTAGGTGGCCGAGCGTATGTAGACAGCCTGTACTGTCTGCACAGACAGCCCATGCTGTCTGCCAGCTTAGTTCATATTTCACGCCACTCAGGTGCTGCCATCTATAGGCCTTGCCACTTCAGTATGCCCAGACTTGCCTCGCCCTCACACTCACACAGCGGCCTGGCATCAAGACACAAGTACTCCCAGCTCTCTCTCGTGGGCATGGCCCTGCCCGGGCCATGGGCACAAACACACAAGCCTGTGTAACCCACCACTACTTATCAATAAACTAAGAAGCCTCCGAAGAAGTATATCATTTAACTACCCGCTCTACAGCTACCAAACAAGTCATTTATATTGGTCAACTTGTGGCTCAAGCCTCGACCACCAGTGGGCCGGCTCATCGTCCATACCTGACCCTTATTTTTGACGGTCGTGCAAATAGTTTAGAGCCATGGCTGCAGTCAGTCGAGGCGACTGTTCAGGCTCTATTTGATAGCCCAACAGATACACAGTACATTCGTGCTGCTGTTGCAGCAGTGGATCTCACCCAGGGTGATATAGGTGCCTTTGTGCAGCTCAAGCGCGTTTGTAAGATTCAGTCTTGGGGTGAACTTAAGGAGGAATTTAGGCGTTATTTTCGGCGTAGTCGCCAACGCCATTACATTGACATCGTTACCAGCGTCTTGGCCGAATGTCAATACCGGCACGAAAGCCCCCTGGCTTGCGTTTGCCGTTTCGAGCAAGCCGCCACGGACTTTACTGATGCCGTCAACTCCACTAAGTGGGCGGATGGTGATGGCCGTATGGCTATTAAAGACATCATCCCCATGCTGGCTGTCGGCATCATGCGGAGGGATTCCGCCCCTAACCTCTGGGCTGCCATTGATGCGCTAGGACTCGGCCCTCAGCACGACGTCCTGGGTGCATATGACGCCATCGACTCGCTCAAGCCGCCTTCCGAGCAAGGCAAGGTTTGCCACTTTGCGGATGATCCCCTACCCATCCTTGCAGCGCCGTCCGCAGTGACCCCGCGGTCGCAGCCGGAAGTCACTTTTGCTGCTGCTGTCAGACAGCCAACCCACAAAGGTTCTAACCCCAGTCCCACTAATACGCGCCTAAGTAAAAATAGCGACCACAGTAACAACAGTCGGTCTTATACAAAAAGGCAGTCATCGACTTCCTGGACCAGGGCGAAACGTCGCCAGCAGACACCACCCCCAACCTCACCCGCTAAGCGTGTAGTGACTTGTTTCAACTGTGGCAAACGAGGGCACTACCGATCTGAGTGTTACAAACTTAAGTCCCCGCAAAGTAACCGTCACAGTCCCCACGCTCAGTATCAAGGTAACCGTCACCGTCCCCATGCCCAGTCTCGCGAGGGAATCTGTGTTTACCACAATACTTCCAGTCATACCTCCCATGAGTGTAACAAGCTGCGAAGTATGCTGACAGCTGAGTGGAGCAAGCAGTCGTCGCGCAATGCACATGCTCGTAGAAGCCCTTCCACTAGTTCGGGGGAAGAGGCGCGTCCGCAAAACCAGCGAAAGACGTAGTAACCCTGTCGGAGTCGCTGTATTCCGTCCCTGTCCGCAATGCATTCGCCGCCCTGGGCAGTGATACGCTTGCCGACAGTGAGGAAACCGAGTGTCTTGACGTTGTTGCTGAGACTCTTACCGTACCTTCCAGGTCGAGCCTCGTCAACAAGTGTCGAGCCTCGAGCAGCTGTGACTCCGGGGATCTCGTCGGCCTGTCATGCCTTCATGTTCGGTATGACAACCCATGTGGACCGCTCATCGAGTCCACTGTCCACAATAAGCCTGTTCAGCTTTTCCTAGACACAGGTTCGGTGGTTAACATTGTCCGCTCCACCTTTTTCCGAGACATTGGCCTTCACGCGGCCATGTTGACAGAGCCATCTGCCATTCAGACCTTGAGAGGAGTCTCAGGTAAACCGCTGACGGTTCGCGGTCGCACAACGCTAGAATTTGTGGTCCAGGGTCACAAGCTGTCCGCAAAATTCTTAGTCGTAGATGGTATTGTTTTCCATGGTGACCTGCTCATAGGGTTCAAAACCATGGCAGATCTTAGGATCCGTTTAGATCCAGCTGAGTGGAAAGCGGAATTCAACGGAGTGGATGTGCCCTTCTGGGGCGTGCGCTTAGGATCCACTACGTGCTACTCCGTCTCAGAGTACGCACAGTGCCTAGAATCGTTGGAAACCGGTGGTTTCCATAGCACATTCTCCCCGGGGTCGGTCTCTCGTCCTGATCGACCTCGTAGTAGAGCTCGTTGCCCATCACCTCCTGGCCATCAGCGCGTAGTTACCAGTGAAACCCAGTCTGGGGACGCCCTGTCTAACCTTCACTCTAACTCTGACGCTGTTGTAGAGACCAGCAGTTGTCAAGCCGCAGTATCCCTGTCGGCAGGCGACTGTCTGACTCGTGTCATGGCATCAGCGAGCAGAGTTACTGCTTGTACAAAGTATGACGTCACTTTGTCAGCTAACTCGCTCACTCCTGTTACGGTGTACGTGAGCAGAGCTTTTGAAGGAGACCATGTGCTGGTTGACAACGACACATGCCGAGTCAAGGGCCTCTCCCTTGAACCATCCTTGCACACAGTGCAACGTGGTAAGTTGCAAGTCCTTGTTGTCAACATGCATAGTCGAGAATTTCCCCTGCGGAAGAATACCTCACTTGTTGACCTTGTCAGATTCCCTCTCCCGGTGAGAGTGGAGGGTGAAGCCCCAGCTGACTTCCTTGTGAGTGCAGTTCTCCCAGGCGAGTCTGCTGCTGACTCTTCCAACACCCGGCCAGTGCAGGAAGATGATCTAGCTTTGACAGACTATCCTGAAGAGGTTCCAAAACTTCTCCAGGTTCTCAATCGTGCACGTTCTGCAGTTGCACTAGATGGTGAGTCAATGGGTTTGACCTCACTGATCTCTCACCGTATTCCACTTGACAAAGGTACTAAACCCATTTATGTACCTGCGTATCGCCTGCCACATGCGCAAAGAGTCTTCGCCGAAGAACTCATTACACGGATGCTCCGTGATGGAGTTATTGAGGAGTCCACTTCCCCGTGGAATGCTCCCCTTATTCTGGTTCCCAAGAAAGACGGAACCTGGCGCCCTGTTATCGATTACAGGAAACTGAATGCATGTACCATCCCAGACCGTTTTCCATTGCCAGTTCTGAACGACCTGTTGCAGAACATCGGCGATAATAAGGTCTTTTCAACTCTTGATCTTCTTCAAGGGTTCTGGCAGATCCCCCTCGATGATGAGAGTAGAGAGTTGACAGCTTTCTCTACTCCAACTGGTCATTACCAGTTCAGGAGGATGCCCTTCGGCTTGCGCGGAAGCCCAATCACGTTTAGTCGTTTGATGACGACAATTTTCCGTACCCTCCTAGGTGGCACGCTCATGGTCTACCTGGATGATCTCATAGTCATGTCGCAAGATGTCCCGTCACATCTTGAGAAACTTGACAGGGTATTGGACAGGCTAGCTCAGGCAAATCTTAAGGTAAAGCTCTCCAAATGTCATTTCCTCCGGAAGGAAATAAAATTTCTGGGTCACGTAGTAACTCAGAATGGCATAAAGACGGACGAGTCTAAAATCTCGGCCGTGCAGAAATTCCCCAGACCCATGACGGCGGATGCAGTCCGGTCCTTCATAGGCCTGGCGGGTTTCTACCGCACCTTTATCGCAGGTTTCTCCACCATTGCTGCACCCCTGACACGCTTACTCAAGAAGGATGCCCCTTTTGAGTGGACGTGCGATCAGGAACGAGCTTTTGTCATTCTTAAGAACAAGTTAACATCAGCCCCAACCCTTAGATTCCCTGATTTCACCAAGGCATTTACCTTGACGACTGATGCCAGCAAAGTTGGCATCGGTGCAGTCTTGTCACAAGAATCTAATGGGAAGCAACAGCCTATTGCCTATGCTAGCCGTGTTCTTACTAAAGCGGAAGTCAATTATTCAGTGACAGAGCTAGAAGCTTTAGCCATTGTATGGGCCCTGAGTCATTTTCGGGATATCATCTATCATTATCCTATCAAGATTTATACAGATCATTTACCCTTATTGGCCCTTTTTGCAAATAAGAACCTCTCGGGAAAGCATGCTCGGTGGTCGCTCACGTTCAATGACTACAACCCTGAAATTTGCTATGTCCCAGGTAAGCAAAATGTTGTAGCTGACGCCCTGTCGAGACATATAGCATTCGTGAGTGTCGGCAATTCGTTCTCTGTTGAGGATCTCGAGAGAGCCCAACAACAGGACCCTGTGTGGTCTCCAGTCCTTCGTTTCCTTACCAAGGAGGACGTTGACTTACAGGTCAAGTCTCCCGTTCCACTGAAGGATTTAGTGGTCAACCAAGGAGTACTGTGCCGTGTTGCACAGCTGGTGGACCCCGGCAGAACCGTATACCAACTGGTGATACCAGAGTCCATGATACCAGCTACTCTTAGGTTGATCCACAATGTCCCAGGTGTAGCGCACCCCGGGAAGGACCGCAGTATCAAACAGGCACGAATGAAATATTTCTGGCCTAAGATGGCATCGGATATTGCCAAGCATGTACACCAGTGTGTTGTCTGCCTACAGCACAAGGGTACCATTACAGGTCCTAACCCCATTCTAAAGTATCCCATTACAAAGGAGCCCTGGGAGAGAACTTCTGTCGACCTGTTGACAAACTTCTCGACCTCGGAGAAGGGAAATAAGCACCTGCTTGTAATGGTAGATAACTTGACGCGGTACAGTGAATTAGTACCCATTCCTGATAAAACCGCTGAAACGGTCGCTAGTGCTTTCCGTGAGCATGTTGTTCTTCGTCATACTTGCCCACGTGTCCTTCTGTCAGACAATGGGTCTGAGTTTATAAATGGCATAATGCAGGATCTTTGCTCCAGATTCAACATTCATCAAGCGCCAGTAGCTCCACGCCACCCTGCGAGTAATGGTCTTGCTGAACGTACAAATCGCAAAGTCCTGGAGGTGCTCAGAGTAACCGTTAACCCAAGTTGTACTACATGGGATGAGGCTATCCCAGATGTTCAGTGTACATTAAATTCCTCCCTCAACAGCTCGATTGGTGAGACACCTCATTTTGCTTTGTATGGCTATGACAAGCGCTTACCATATGAAATTCTGTTTACTCCACCTAGACCTACTTACGATACTGATAACCCCAGTGTAGTAAAGATGAGGACAACGCAGCTTGTCTTCCAGCGGGTACGAGAGAACCTTATGAAAGCTACTGATAGGTTCACGTCAGAGCGCAATGCCCGCGCCAAGGAAAGCAAAGTGGAACCAGGTTGCAAAGTTATGTTGCTCAACCCAGTGCAGACCCCCAGGTATGCACAAACTTGTCCCAAAGTTTGTGGGTCCTTACCGTGTCCTACGACAGCTCCGTGGCAATAAGTTCGAGGTGAGGGAGATTGCTACGGGAGCTATCAAGGAAGCCCACCTTGATCACATGAAGTATGTGGACCATATGCAGGCCGAAGTAGAGCTGGAGGCGCGTGCGTTGCAACGCCACGATCAGACTAATGTTAGGGACAAACCGTCTACCCCTTCTCCCACTACTGCTGGTACGGAAGACGGCCCAGTAAGGCTCCATACTTATGGCCTGCGACCCAGGACAACAGTACATTTCTGTGACATTGACGTACCTACTGACTTGTCCGACTCCTACGCTAGTTATGCTAATTGTTTGCTTGCAGAAATGGGTATAAATGCACACACATTGTATAGCTAGTCGATAATAGAGTCAGGGTGGACAACATCATGTAATTATGTAAATACTTTTAGAAGGGTACCCAGAGTGTAATGAATTCCATGGATATAGTATTATTGTATGTATGTGCACCAGTGTTTTTTTTAACTAAAGGAAAAAGCCTGTATTACGGTCAGGGCAGTGCTGCCCTCTGAGTTACATGTCACACCTTAGGAAATGCTACTGTCAGTCATTGTTTGCAGATGTGAGCGTGCAACAACGTTAGTAGACGAGTGGTCAACTGATGTTCAGCCCTGCGGACAACCTGTATATAGAAGATTTTAGTTCCAGTGCTGACGTCTCCCGGCTCTCTACTCGATGAAACAGCGCGGGCAAACCAGTTTTCTCTTCCCCTGGATGGGAGAGTTTTTTTTTGCCTGTTGCATTTTTTTTTTGTCCATTTTTTATTTACTAGTGAGCGAAAGCCAGTCCCTCTCTGGGGTAGCTAGTGTAATTCCTTTATACCTATGGGCCCACCAGTATTGTCGCGTCGGGACGACGCGAGGTGCGTGGCCGAGCAAATGTAGACAGCCTGTACTGGCAGAGCACACAGCCTAGCCGTCTGCTCTGACTAGTTCATATTTTGCGGCATTCAGTGCTGCCCTCTGTAGGCCTACCTAGGTCGGTGGGACACACAGTCCACCCTCTCTCACTCCCGCCTCGACCGACTTGACGTACACAGGTACTCCCCCTCCACGGACTGGCTTGCGGTCACTTCCTCACACTGCCCGTTGTGTACTCACTCCTACCCGATTAAAGCCAATCTAGTCCACGGCCGTATCATTGCTACCTACGCTACCTTCATCGGCACTAAACCGCTGTTCAACAGCAAGAACAGCAATAACAGTGTGTGTGGTGTGTGTGTGTGGTGTGTGTGTGTGGTGTGTGTGTGTATTCAGTGTATTCACCTATCTGTACTCACCTATCTGTGGTTGCAGGGGTCGAGACTCAGCTCCTGGCCCCGCCTCTTTACTGATCGCTACTAGGTCCTCTCCCTGCTCCATGAGCTTTGTCATACCTCGTTCTAAAGCCATGTATGTGTGTGTGTATGTGTGTGTGTGTGTGTGTGTGTGTGTGTGTGTGTGTGTGTGTGTGTGTGTGTGTGTGTGTGTGTGTGTGTGTGTGTGTGTGTGTGTGTTCATCTATTTGTGCTCATCGTGGTGTCATTTCTCAGTTCCTGGCCCCACCTCTTGGCTTCATACTACCAGCCTCAACAGTTTCCTGTCTCATAGCCCATGTCGTATCTATCCTTAAAACTGTCATTTACGTTTACTTTAACCACTATGTCCTTTTTTTTCACATTGTTTGACAAGGTTACCTGGAGAGAGTTCCGGGGGTCAACGCCCCCGCGGCCCGGTCTGTGACCAGGCCTCCTGGTTAAAGATTCCTAACTTTATTGACAAGCTTAGAGCTGTTACCTACATCAGCTCATTTAAAAGCATTTTTATTGTTATGAGACATACAAGTAAGGAACAGGATGAAGTTGGAGCCATCTGTGGGCCAACAATTTCATTTGATCAGCTGACTTTATTTCGTTGATATCGTTATGCTGTACAAACATGTTCCAGACTCGGGTCATCCTGGGAATTAAATGATCTCAGATGTATCAATGTTCTGGAGATGGGTACAGTCAGAGTTAAGTTGCTGCTTCCTGTCCGTCTTGTGGTGTAGAAGCTCGCTTCTCGCTGTCCTCGGAGTGGAGCCAAGTGTGGTACTTGACAATGTTGGCCTTATACATAACAGTAACGCCACCCATATTCCTCTGGTGTTGAAAACTGCTGAAATGACAGACCTATCCAGGCTAGATCCAGGCTAGAGATGAGCCGTCTTGCTCTGTTCACTACTCAGTCAAGCAGTCGCTTGACTGTACTTGTGCCTCGTACAGAATCTTCAACCTCTACTGTCAAACAGATGCGAGATATGTCGAAATGCAGTAAAATTCCTGGCAGCCTTGTTTGCCAGATTTACAACGTGGGTCTTTATGGTCAGTTTGGAGTCGAATTTCACCCCAAGAATATCGCCTTCATCCCCTGGTACCAATACTCTTTCATGGTAATGCTAAAGCCTCTAATCTCCAGCATTACCAGAGACCATCATCATTTGTGTTTTCTCAGGAGCAAATGTTACCTGCTATAGTTTACCCCAGGCTGATATAGCTGTAAGCTGATGACTGATGTAGCGAAGAGCAGCTGGTATTTCCTCTCTTGGATAAGTAAATGTTAGCGTGCAGTCATCTGCATATGCATGGGATTCTGGGATGAGATGGAAGTAGTTGAAGTCGTTGAAGTAGACATTCTATAACAATGGACCAAGCACACTTCCTTGTGGAACACTTGCCCAGTAGGATGTCTTGCTGACTCTGCCCCATGATAACTACCCTTAGAGATCTACCTTGATGGTAATCACTGAGGAGACATAGTGTAGAGCCTGCAATTCCCAGTGCTTGCAGTTTTGCCAAGAGTCCCTGGTGCCATATTCGGTCGAAAGCACCAGCAATATCCAGTGCTACTACACAGCTGAGTTTGGATTCATCCAGTGACTGGTTCCACTTGGTGAAGAGGTTTATCCATAGATCAGCAGCAGCATAACCTCTTCTCTTCCTCCTCCTCCTCTACGTCATTCCACTTGCTGTCACTTCTTTAGATCTCTTTACCTCACATTTAGTCGTTTTCTTTGTTTTTGATTCGCATCTTCTAAACTAGCCATGTTTGCCACATTAAGTCTGTTGATTATCTTGTAATTCGTTATCATAGCTCTCTTAATTTTCTTTTCTCTAAAGTCATCAGGTTCAATTCATTTAACATCTTGTCAAGGTCAGTCTTCTCGGGTCTTCAACCAATCTTGTTACAAATCTCTGGATTTTCTTTAGTTCCTTTATGATCTAAATGAGGAGAGGGTTCCAGGCAGGTGCTACAACTCTGTGACAGGTTCGACATGTGTTTAAAGAAATAAATGTGTCTTTGATGACGTTCCTCACAGCTGCTCTTATGTTTCATTGTTGTTCATATGTATATTGAACTGTTATATTCACAAGTACCTCTTGTGATATGCTCGTTATTATGCCCACCCCAGGGTCTTTCTACTTGCTCGAAGTTTATAGCCTCTGTCCTCCTAGTCAATGATCCATCACATGTCTTCACTCATCTTCTGCAATATTCATAATTCTGCACTTCAAGGTCTTGATTTCTAACAATCATCTTTCAGATTTTTCCAGAATTTTGTCTGAGCCCTCCAGCAGTGTTTTTAAGGCGACTCCATTTTATTTATTTTTTTTTTTTGCATCTGGTGTCATTTTGAGAGCTACGGTGAACAGCTTTTACAAATGTTTGTTTACTTAATTGCAAACTTTTCTTTATTTTTTTGTAAGCTCTCTTGTTTGCTTGCTTACCCTCATTGTTTGGTGCTGTGTTGTCATCTTCCTTCACAAGTTGCTGTGTATAAATTCTGATTCTAATTTGATCTTTGTTTCAATGTCAAAGTCAACTGCTTCTCCCCGGCTAGTGTCACACTGACTCACTCATTCCTGACACCTTTGTTCACTTTTGTATCCTCTGTTATCCACTTATTTCTGGAGTCCTTCCATGCTTTGTCAATTTTTCACTTATTGGTTAATATTCATTTATCGATGGACTATAGATTATCTTTCTGTTTTTCTTATTACCACTTATTTTTTTTTTTCTTATGACTTTGGTCTGTCTCCAGGCGCTGTTTTTTTTTAAATCGTGTCATTACCATTTCGTGAGTCATAGTCCAACTTTCGTGTTGCTTTTGATTCAATTTTATCTTTCTTTGTCTTTCCTTTTGTACTTTTTTAAGGAAAGCTCTCATGTTGTGGTGCTCTCTCTTGTAATCTACTGTTACTCTACCTCCTCTTTTCGTGCTCAAGGCTATGCTCTTTTTAACTTAATAAAGTTCAGCAATGCATAGTCACTGCTCCCCAGGGCTCCGCATATTGTAATTTATAACTGGTGTGTGTGTGTGTGTGTGTGTGTGTGTGTGTGTGTGTGTGTGTGTGTGTGTGTGTGTGTGTGTGTGTGTGTGTGTGTGTGTGTGTGTGTGTGTGTGTGTGTGTGTGTGTGTGTGTGTGTGTGCGTGTGTGTGTGTGTGTGTGTGTGTGTGTGTGTGTGTGTGTGTGTGTGTGTGTGTATGTACCTACTAGTTGTCAAAGGAACTTATCGATAGACACTTGGCTTGGTGGTGGGTTTTCTTTGTGTGTGTGCAAACCTCTATATATTTACTAACTATGTATACGTGATGAGTTACCCCTGTCAAGTACCCTCAGACAGGATGGGTCACAGGAAAGCTTTCCAGTGCCTTGGATGGGTTTTCCCTCCTATACCGTCACACAGGATGGGTTTAATCCTGTGAAAATTTTTTACATAATTTCCTAAATGTAGAACAAAACGAATATATATTGCTTATTAAAATATGATGCTATTTGGACCCTTCGAGAAATTTTAAGTTAACCGGGGGGGGGGGGAACAACCAGTAGGGACACCGAGGGAGACGACATTTTGAATGTGTGAACACTTCTGCTAATAATTCGGCGTTTCCGAAGCCTAATAGAATGTATCAGCCTCAATTCGTAATTTAGAAATTGCCAACAAGTTCCTGTTGAAGAATTGGGACAAGAAATTTTGCATGGAAAACAAGAATTGTGTGTCGAGGACGAAAATAGAGGACTTCAATGAATCCTTCCAAACAACATACCTTTGCTAAGTGCCTACCCATAATGTACAGTAGTTGTGGAAAATATTGTATATATTTTCCAGAAATTTAGTATTTATATGTAAATAGATGGCCATACTGTATTTAATAATATTTATGTCATAGAAAACGGAAAGCCTGCGTCTGCGCAGACGGGACTCACCATCTTGGTTTTGAATTTTGTATAAACGTTGGTGTAATGGGAAGAATTTTTCGTGCTCTAGAGGTTAAAATTGTGTTGACACCTCTCAAATAGGAGGCGAAATTGGTGGATGTGCATTCCTGCATAACTTGAGATATCAGACGACTGGACAAGACAGCTCCAGGAACCTCAGATAAGCTCTCTAGATTTGTGTGTAATTCTGGACAGCATTATTTTCATAGATTTAGTTAGAGTGAGGTTTTCTGAGTATGATACACATTAATCTCCAGTCAAATTGGTGAGTGATATTAAGATATATTTTCTTTGTTATGTAATTGTGTATATCTATAATTATTCTTTAATTTTTAATATACAGTCCACAAATTTATATATTTACCAGTATTCCTGGTGTATGTATATTTCATTTAATTAATAGGCCCAGAGCAACTTGTGGATATGACAGTGGTAGGTATCAAAGGGGGACATTTTTGTGACCTAGGTGTCCCAAATTCCTACTTGTCTATGCAACTCTGATAAATAATAATTATCTTTGTTATCATTTTCTGTTATGTATACAATGAGTTACATTCAGATAAATGCAATTTTCCACATTTAATTTGCCCATTGGTCCTTCTTGAACCGGAGGTAATTAGTGAAGTCCTTAATTAATTACTTAATAATTATATGTGAAATAACAGAAGGAGGTAGATGTTAAGTTCACAAATTTACTTAATGTGTAGTGGATTATAATAATTACAATATTAATTTTGATAAGGTATGCTCAAGTCTGGCTAAGTTTATATTAATTTGTATAATACTAATTTGATAAGACAATTCTGGCCAAGATTTATATCAGTGTATGTGTAATTGATAAGACAAGTGTGGATAAAGATTATATTGTGTATAATATTAATTTTGTTATGCCAAATTCTGGCAAGGATTTATTAATTTGTATAATATTAATTTTGATGAGCCAAGTTTGTATTAATGTACATTTAAAATTTATATTACAATTTTTTACATGTAATTGCTGAGCTCAAGTAGCTGGAATTTATTCAAAGGTAGGTTGTGTCAGTGTTATTGATTGGGTTGATTTTAATACATTGCATCATGGCTGAAAATGAGGAAATTATTATAAAAGACAACCATATGGAATATAGAGTAAAGAAAGCATCAATACAGGCTAGAAAAGTTCATGTAACCAAGGCAAATAATAAGTGCTTGGAATTAATGAATCAAGAAACTGTAAATACTGATGATTTAAAATTGTATTTAGATGCTTTAGGGAATAGATATGATTCATACAAATTATATTGCAACAAGTATGAAGGAGATTTATTAGTAAACTGTGTAGATGAGACTGAAATAGATCTCATGATTAATCAGTATTATGAATTAGAGGAAAAGATTCTTTCTTGTAAAAGTCAGGCCTTGAATAAATTAAAATGTGTAAACCAGGCAGTTGGTCAGTCTGCTCCAACAAATAATATGTCTTTGCCAAAACTCCCAGAATTGTGTTTGCCTGTGTTTAATCCTGGAGAAAACTGGGAGGAGTTTTGGTCAATTTTTAAGGCAGCTGTGCATGAGAGGAGTGACCTAGCCTGTGTAACTAAATTATTTTACCTCAAAGGACAGGTAAGAGGAGATGCTCACATACTCATACAAGCCTTTCCCAATGTAGATGACTCTTACAAGGAAGCAGTTGACTTGTTGAAGGTCACTTACGGTAATATAGAACAAAGTAGGTTGGATCTAGTGAATATCATTGTTAATTTAAAATCTCCAGATCGCACTTACAAAGGTTTACAACAGTTTAGAGTTAAACTGGAGAGCACTCTCAAAACTTTAAGTAACAAATATAATCTGAAGGAATCAGACTGGTTATTGAGTGCCATGGTACAGAATAAATTAAGCTGTAAAACAATTGAATGGATCTTGAATAAATATCACAAGGGTTATTTTGGTCTGGAGGAAATAAGACTAGGTCTACAAGAATTAATTGTTCAGTTGCAGACCAGCCAACTAACTCATTTTAAAGATGCAACACATAATAACTCTGAGGTATCTGTCAAGTTTCACAAAGGGAAAAATTATCCCAATGTTGTTAATCAAAATTCATTTCCTAAAAAGAGTTGCATAGGTGCATATCAAGTAGCAGGAATCAGAAATAATGATTCTCCATAAGGTAAGAAGAATAAGTACCCTCCTAAGAGTAGCCCAGTTAATAAGAAACCAGTCAGAAAAAAGAGAGATTGTCTTTTCTGCAAGGGTACTCATTTTTCTAAGAATTGCAATGCATACAATTCATGGAATGATAAAGTTGAAAGATTGGAGGAACTTGACAGATGTATCAGATGTTTAGGTAATCACAGTGTAAAGGATTGTTATGCCAAATTAAACAACTGTTATCAATGTCACAAAGGAAGACGCCATATAGTCATGTGTAAGGGTCTATATGACAATGTTGATAATAATGATAATGTTGACAATCCTGACACAACAGTAGCTAATGTAAAAATTGCTGCTAATGTTAATAGTGATGGTTTTGCTGAAGTAGCCTTACCTGTGTTACAGGTAAAAATTGATGATAAAAGGCATAAATCAAAAAATGTAACTGCATTATTGGACCAGGGATCCCAGCGTACTTTCATAAAACGTAAATGTCTTGATGGTATGAAAGTACAGATGGGAGATCCTACAACTCTAAAATTATCTGGTTTTCTCTCAGATAAAAGAGCTCAATTGTATGACACTGTTTATGTAACTGTCAGGATGGGCAATGAGAAAAAACGTGTTAATGCAGTAATTGTAGATAGACTTCCAGAGAAAATATCTACAGTAGGGCTTAGTAAAGCTACAGAAAGACTTTCACATAATGTAAATTTAGCACCTTCTGGGGTAAGTGATGATTCTGTAGGCCCAATAAATATTTTGATAGGTAGTGACTATTATGCCTCCTTTGTAAAGGGTATGGTAAAGAAATGTGGTGTCACCCTTTTGAAGACTGCAGGAGGCCATGTAATGTATGGTAGGATTCCTTGTAATAATAATTCATGACTAGAGGAAACTACAAATACCATAACTATGTGTCTTACTCATGAAATCGTACCCCAGTATAATTCTTCCATAGAGGATGATGTTGAGCCAGTGCATAAATTGTGGGAATTAGACAGCATTGGAATAAATGTAAATGAAGAAAGTCCAGACGATTCTTTTACTCAAGAAAAATACCTGAGAGATGTAAAATTTGAATCTGGACAATACTGGGTACGACTTCCATGGAGACTGAACCATCCAGAATTGCCCACTAATTACAGAATGGCATGTGGACAATTAAAGGCTCAGCTCCGCGAACTGAGTAAGACACCAGCATTGTTAACTGCCTATAATGATATAATTGCTGAGCAGTTAATTAATAAATTTATAGAAGAGGTACCTCCTGAGCAAGCCAAAATTTATGGTCACTATTTGCCACATCACGGAGTGAAGAAGGATTCTAAGACCTTTCCTTTGAGGATTGTGTTTAATTGTAGTGCCAGGAGTAACAAAAATGTACCTAGTTTAAATGACTGTTTGATGACAGGTCCGTCGTTGACAGAAAAATTAGGAGATATCTTATTAAATTTCAGGGTGAAGAATTATGCCTTTACGGCTGACATAAGTAAAGCTTTCCTAAGAGTGGGTTTACAAGAGGCTGACCGGAATTGTAGCCGCTTCTTATGGCCTGAGAATCCTATCGACCCACTTAGCCCTCTGAAAACCTTTCGCTTTAGGAGCGTATTATTTGGTGCTACATCCAGTCCGTTCCTACTTCAAGTGACGATAAATACACACCTTAAATGTACGGGAAGTCCATTGAGTAAAGTAATGAGCAAACAATTTTATGTGGACAATTTCCTGGGTGTGACGTCAACTGAAGAGGAACTGTTAATGACTTATGGAGAGGCTAATAAAATAATGCAAAGTGCAAATATGCCTCTGAGAGAATGGAATAGTAATTCGTCCAAATTGAAGGACAAAATAAGTAAAGATTACCCTGGAGATGAAGTGCCAAAATGTAGTAATGTATTGGGTTTAAATTGGGATACTGAGAGAGATTTGTTAATGTTAAAAACCTAATAATTACAGTATGCCCAATAAATTAACTAAGAGAGTTTTGCTTGCTGAAGTTTCCAAATGTTTTGATCCACTAGGTTTAGTGTCACCCCTTACTATAAGAGGGAAATTATTAATTCAGGAAGCATGGAAACTTAAATGTGCTTGGGATGAAATTCTACCTGAGGAATTCATTAACAGGTGGGATGAATTAATTGGTGATTATGAAAAAATTTCAATGTTGGAGTTCCCACGCCAAGTGGCCAATCCAAATGGGAAAAATGTACTCCACATTTTTTGTTTTTTTTTTTTTATTATCACACCGGCCGATTCCCACCAAGGCAGGGTGGCCCGAAAAAGAAAAACTTTCACCATCATTCACTCCATCACTGTCTTGCCAGAAGGGTGCTTTACACTACAGTTTTTAAACTGCAACATTAACACCCATCCTTCAGAGTGCAGGCACTGTACTTCCCATCTCCAGGACTCAAGTCCGGCCTGCCGGTTTCCCTGAATCCCTTCATAAATGTTACTTTGCTCACACTCCAACAGCACGTCAAGTATTAAAAACCATTTGTCTCCATTCACTCCTATCAAACACGCTCACGCATGCCTGCTGGAAGTCCAAGCCCCTCGCACACAAAACCTCCTTTACCCCCTCCCTCCAACCCTTCCTAGGCCGACCCCTACCCCGCCTTCCTTCCACTACAGACTGATACACTCTTGAAGTCATTCTGTTTCGCTCCATTCTCTCTACATGTCCGAACCACCTCAACAACCCTTCCTCAGCCCTCTGGACAACAGTTTTGGTAATCCCGCACCTCCTCCTAACTTCCAAACTACGAATTCTCTGCATTATATTCACACCACACATTGCCCTCAGACATGACATCTCCACTGCCTCCAGCCTTCTCCTCGCTGCAACATTCATCACCCACGCTTCACACCCATATAAGAGCGTTGGTAAAACTATACTCTCATACATTCCCCTCTTTGCCTCCAAGGACAAAGTTCTTTGTCTCCACAGACTCCTAAGTGCACCACTCACTCTTTTTCCCTCATCAATTCTATGATTCACCTCATCTTTCATAGACCCATCCGCTGACACGTCCACTCCCAAATATCTGAATACGTTCACCTCCTCCATACTCTCTCCCTCCAATCTGATATTCAATCTTTCATCACCTAATCTTTTTGTTATCCTCATAACCTTACTCTTTCCTGTATTCACCTTTAATTTTCTTCTTTTGCACACCCTACCAAATTCATCCACCAATCTCTGCAACTTCTCTTCAGAATCTCCCAAGAGCACAGTGTCATCAGCAAAGAGCAGCTGTGACAACTCCCACTTTGTGTGTGATTCTTTATCTTTTAACTCCACGCCTCTTGCCAAGACCCTCGCATTTACTTCTCTTACAACCCCATCTATAAATATATTAAACAACCACGGTGACATCACACATCCTTGTCTAAGGCCTACTTTTACTGGGAAAAAATTCCCCTCTTTCCTACATACTCTAACTTGAGCCTCACTATCCTCGTAAAAACTCTTTACTGCTTTCAGTAACCTACCTCCTACACCATACACTTGCAACATCTGCCACATTGCCCCCCTATCCACCCTGTCATACGCCTTTTCCAAATCCATAAATGCCACAAAGACCTCTTTAGCCTTATCTAAATACTGTTCACTTATATGTTTCACTGTAAACACCTGGTCCACACACCCCCTACCTTTCCTAAAGCCTCCTTGTTCATCTGCTATCCTATTCTCCGTCTTACTCTTAATTCTTTCAATTATAACTCTACCATACACTTTACCAGGTACACTCAACAGACTTATCCCCCTATAATTTTTGCACTCTCTTTTATCCCCTTTGCCTTTATACAAAGGAACTATGCATGCTCTCTGCCAATCCCTAGGTACCTTACCCTCTTCCATACATTTATTAAATAATTGCACCAACCACTCCAAAACTATATCCCCACCTGCTTTTAACATTTCTATCTTTATCCCATCAATCCCGGCTGCCTTACCCCCTTTCATTTTACCTACTGCCTCACGAACTTCCCCCACACTCACAACTGGCTCTTCCTCACTCCTACAAGATGTTATTCCTCCTTGCCCTATACACGAAATCACAGCTTCCCTATCTTCATCAACATTTAACAATTCCTCAAAATATTCCTTCCATCTTCCCAATACCTCTAACTCTCCATTTAATAACTCTCCTCTCCTATTTTTAACTGACAAATCCATTTGTTCTCTAGGCTTTCTTAACTTGTTAATCTCACTCCAAAACTTTTTCTTATTTTCAACAAAATTTGTTGATAACATCTCACCCACTCTCTCATTTGCTCTCTTTTTACATTGCTTCACCACTCTCTTAACTTCTCTCTTTTTCTCCATATACTCTTCCCTCCTTGCATCACTTCTACTTTGTAAAAACTTCTCATATGCTAACTTTTTCTCCCTTACTACTCTCTTTACATCATCATTCCACCAATCGCTCCTCTTCCCTCCTGCACCCACTTTCCTGTAACCACAAACTTCTGCTGAACACTCTAACACTACATTTTTAAACCTACCCCATACCTCTTCGACCCCATTGCCTATGCTCTCATTAGCCCATCTATCCTCCAATAGCTGTTTATATCTTACCCTAACTGCCTCCTCTTTTAGTTTATAAACCTTTACCTCTCTCTTCCCTGATGCTTCTATTCTCCTTGTATCCCATCTACCTTTTACTCTCAGTGTAGCTACAACTAGAAAGTGATCTGATATATCTGTGGCCCCTCTATAAACATGTACATCCTGAAGTCTACTCAACAGTCTTTTATCTACCAATACATAATCCAACAAACTACTGTCATTTCGCCCTACATCATATCGTGTATACTTATTTATCCTCTTTTTCTTAAAATATGTATTACCTATAACTAAACCCCTTTCTATACAAAGTTCAATCAAAGAGCTCCCATTATCATTTACACCTGGCACCCCAAACTTACCTACCACACCCTCTCTAAAAGTTTCTCCTACTTTAGCATTCAAGTCCCCTACCACAATTACTCTCTCACTTGGTTCAAAGGCTCCTATACATTCACTTAACATCTCCCAAAATCTCTCTCTCTCCTCTGCATTCCTCTCTTCTCCAGGTGCATACACGCTTATTATGACCCACTTCTCGCATCCAACCTTTACTTTAATCCACATAATTCTTGAATTTACACATTCATATTCTCTTTTCTCCTTCCATAACTGATCATTTAACATTACTGCTACCCCTTCCTTTGCTCTAACTCTCTCAGATACTCCAGATTTAATCCCATTTATTTCCCCCCACTGAAACTCTCCTACCCCCTTCAGCTTTGTTTCGCTTAGGGCCAGGACATCCAACTTCTTTTCATTCATAACATCAGCAATCATCTGTTTCTTGTCATCCGCACTACATCCACGCACATTTAAGCAACCCAGTTTTATAAAGTTTTTCTTCTTCTCTTTTTTAGTAATTGTATACAGGAGAAGGGGTTACTAGCCCATTGCTCCCGGCATTTTAGTCGCCTCATACGACACGCATGGCTTACGGAGGAAAGATTCTTTTCCACTTCCCCATGGACAATAGAAGAAATAAAAAGAACAAGAGCTATTTAGAAAAAGGAGAAAAACCTAGATGTATGTATATATATATATGCATGTGCGTGTCTATGAAGTGTGACCAAAGTGTAAGTAGGAGTAGCAAGATATCCCTGTTATCTTAGCGTGTTTATGAGACAGAAAAAGAAACCAGCAATCCTACCATCATGCAAAACAGTTACAGGTTTTTGTTTCACAGTCATCTGGCAGGACGGTAGTACTTCCCTGGGTGGTTGCTGTCTACCAACCTACTACCTACTACCTTTTTGTGATGCTTCAAAATTGGCATATGGAGCAGTTGCTTACCTTCAGTGTAATAGTGTTATTTCTCTTTTTATGTCTAAGGCTAAAGTGTCTCCAATTAAACCACGTACCTTACCTCAGTTGGAATTAACAGCCATTTATGTATGTGTCAAATTAGCTAATTATATAAGAAATAAGTTGCAGGAGATAAATATTAGCGACACTGTAATTTGGTCTGATAATGAGGTATCCTTACAATGGATTCGTAATGGAAACAGTAAAATTGTGTACGTACAAAACAGAGTCGCTGAAATTAATCAAATGCAAGAGAAGTATAATAGTTTGGGTCAGCATATGTTAACATTTAATCATATACCTGGTGAGGAGAATCCAGCTGATTTCTTGTCTCGAGGTTTACCTTATGCTAAATTTGTAAATGCTGTATCATGGTTTAAAGGACCGAGCTGGTTAGTAAATGAAGCTAATTGGCCTGTACAAAAGGTGTATATTGCTCCTGTTGAAATTACTGTGACCACCGCTCCAATAGTTTGTCCTCCCTTAGCCATTGATATAAATAGGTATTCTTCTTTACCCAAACTAATCAATGTAACTAAGTTGGTGTTTAAATTTCTAAACAAGATGAATATATCATATAAGTTTTCACATCCTCTTGAATATTGGATAAAGAGGGTACAGGAGGAAATCTATGGAAATGAGATTAAATTGATGATGGAAAGTAAAATTGTGAAAGGTTCCATAATAGAGAAATTGGGGCTGTATTTAGAGAACAATGTAATTAGGTGCAGAGGTAGGTTACAAAATGCTGAATTGGATGATTATGCTAAACACCCTATCTTACTGCCCAAAACTCATCATCTAACAAATTTAATTGTTCTAAATTCCCATAAAAATGTAATGCATGGTGGGGTACAAGATACCTTAAATTGTATTAGGGAAACTTTCTGGATTCCACAAGGACGGCAAAGTGTAAAAAGGGTGATTAAATCTTGTGTAATATGTCGCTGTGTGGATGCCAGATCCTATATGTACCCAGGTCCTCCACCATTGCCAAAGGAGCATGTACAATTAGTGAAACCATTTGATGTAACAGGTGTAGACTATAGTGGTCCAATAATTTTAACAGGTGCATCAAATGGTGTTCCACTGAAAGTGTATGTTTGTTCACCTGTACTGCTACTAGGGCAGTTCATTTAGAAGTGGCACAGGACTTGTCTGCAGAACAGTTTATACAGCTGTTTCGAAAATTTGCAGCTAGGAGATCCTGTCCGAGGTTGATAATTTCGGATAATGCCACAAATTTTGTAGCAGGTGCTCAACACTTGATAGAATTAAATAATAGTAACGATGTTCAATCTCTGTTAACCCAGCGAGGGTGTACCTGGAAATTTATTACTCCTAGAGCCCCTTGGCAGGGGGCGCTGTACGAAAGACTGATAGGCACAGTGAAGAGGTGTCTCTGCAAAGTACTACACTGGAAGAGAATTAATTTGGAAGAATTCTGTGCAGTGTTAGTGGAGGCAGAAAATCGTATAAATAATAGGCCTCTCTCGTACATGAGTGATACACCTGATGCAGATGTATTAACACCTTCTCACCTAATATGTGGAAGGAAATTGGAAGCTGCCCCTGTCTATAGAGATAATCCAGAAGAAAGTGATGAAGATTACAATGATGCGGCAGTGTTGTGTAATAAATTTAAAATGTTAAAGTAATTGATCATTGGTCTAATGTGTGGTATAAGGAATATCTTCTTACACTACGTGAACACTTTTATGGTGCGACACAGGCAGCAAATCGACAGACCATTCAACCAGGTGACATTGTGTTAATTGACACTGAACAACATCGAACATTGTGGCCTCTGGGCAAAGTATTGATATTGTACCCAGATGCACAAGGTGTTGTCAGGAATGTCAAAGTGTTGTGTCGTGGCCAGGAAAGTTTACGCACAATTAATAAATTGATTCCCTTGGAATTAGGTGTTCAATCAAACGTAAATGAAAATCTGAGGGAAAGTGACACGAGTGATATGGAAGATAACGCAGACCAAGTGATGCCGGAAGATGAAATCGTAGTAAGACCTACTAGGAGAACAGCCACTCAAGCCAGAACTGGCTGGAATCATCTCCTAAAGGGAGGAGTAATTTGAATCGTTTAGCAACGAACTCCGGCTGGCCGCAGTGTGGAAAATACTGAATATGTTTTCCAGAAATTCAGTATTTATATGTAAATAGATGGCCATACTGTATTTAATATTTGTCATAGTAAACGGAAAGCCTGCGTCTGTGCAGACGGGACTCGCCATCTTGGTTTTGAATTTTGTACAAACGTTGGTGTAATGGGAAGAATTTTTCGTGCTCTAGAGGTTAAAATTGTGTTGACACCTCTCAAATAGGAGGCAAAATTGGTGGATGTGCATTCCTGCATAACTTGAGATATCAGACGACTGGACAAGACAGCTCCAGGAACCTCAGATAAGACCTCTAGATTTGTGTGTAATTCTGGCCAGCATTATTTTCATAGATTTAGTTAGAGTGAGGTTTTCTGAGTATGATACACATTAATCTCCAGTCAAATTGGTGAGTGATATTAAGATATATTTTCTTTCTGTTATGTAATTGTGTATATCTATAATTATTCTTTAATTTTTAATATACAGTCCACAAATTTATATATTTACCAGTATTCCTGGTGTATGTATATTTCATTTAATTAATAGGTCCAGAGCAACTTGTGGATATGACAGTGGTAAGTATCGAAGGGGGACATTTTTGCGACCTAGGTGTCCCAAATTCCTACTTGTCTATGTAACTCTGATAAATAATAATTATCTTTGTTATCATTTTCTGTTATGTATATAATGAGTTACATTCAGATAAATGCAATTTTCCACAGTAGTTTTTGCAAGTTATGTTAGGGTGTGTTCCATCAGCATTAAGTGTCTTCCAGTAATACAATGGTAAGTGTTAATACCAATTATATTTGTTGTTGCCAGCAAGTAAACCAAAATACCTTACACTCCACTAAACTTCAATGTACCAGAGAAGCTAGTTTTAATATTACAATTATTAATTTATAATTATTAATTTAATGTCATGTGGAGAGGAAGTGGGCATTTGAAGGAGTCGCAGTTCAGTGACCTACTGTGACTTAAGTCCCACTTACCACACCCAAATTACTTGCAGGTAATAATTTAATTCAGGTAATGTCCTGTAAACCTCCTGCACGTGATTTTCTAATAATAATAATAATAATAATAATAACAATAATAATTTTTCACAAAATAAGCCTTGGGTCCTAACGAACTCGGGTATGTAATCAGTGAAAATTTAATTTAATGATTTGTTTGAAAGAAATGGATTGTTGAGTTCACATGTTATTGACATTACTTAAATTAATTGTGTTTGTGTGGTGGATTATAGTTGCCACAATTAATTGGATTTGCATGCCCAGTGGGGCTGGAATTGTAATCCATATACTTTTGTAATATTAATGGATTTGTGTAATTATTATATAAATTAATTGCTAAGCCTAGTGAGGCTAGGATTGTAATTGCTATAATTGTTAATATGCTAAGCCTAGTTAGGACTAGGAATGATAATGTCTTCCTTATGATTATAATAACTATAATTATAATTAATTAATTTTGCTAAGCCAGGAAATATTTGGCTTATAATAATAATAATAATTATAATTAATTTGCTAAGCCAGGAAGTATTTGGCTAGGATATTTTGTACATATTGTAATAATTATACCAGTGTCTCATTGTACAATTAGTATAACCAGTGTTCATTAATTGAGTCTAATACATAAAGGAGCCATGGATGAAGGTAATGTAATTAATGCAGATGGTAAATCCATGGAAATTAAGGCTATAAAGGCATCATTAAATGTAAAAAATGGTCATGTGACCAGAGCTTACAAAAAATGCCTGGAATTTGTGACAGAAGAAACTGTGAATAACGTTAATTTCGAATTATATTTGGAATCATTAGAGAATAGATATGTCATAAATTGTATTACTCAGAATGTGAAGGAGATCTGCTGGTGAATTGTGCAGATGATAATGAAAGGGAATTATTAATTAATCAGCATTATGAACTGGAAGAGAAAATACTGTTATGTAGAAGTGAGGTATTAAATAAATTAAAATGTGTAAATATTGCAGTTGAGCAATCTAGTAATGTAAATGCCATATCTTTGCCCAAACTCCCCGAGTTTAGTCTACCAACATTTAATCCAGGAGAGAGCTGGAAGGAATTCTGGTCAGTATTTAAGGCTGCTGTACATGTGAGGAATGACCTAGCAGATGTCACAAAAGTATTTTATCTCAAAGGGCAAGTGAAAGGCGATGCTCATGTCTTAATTTAAGGATTCCAAAACATAGACTGTAGTTACCTGGAGGCAACTGACTTGTTAGAGGTGACCTATGGTAATAGGGAGCAACGTAAGTTAGACCTAGTAAATATTGTGATTAATTTAAGAACTCCAGAACACAATTACCACAATTTGCAACAACTGAGAGTCAACTTAGAAAGCACTCTTAAGTCCCTGAGTAAAAAGTTTGTTTTGGGTGAATCAGACTGGACATTAAGTGCTGTCTTACAAAATAAATTGACCAGCAAAACTATAGAGTGGTTATCTAATAAATACCACAAATGTTATTTTGCTCTGGAGGAAATAAGATTAGGTCTACAAGAATTAATTGTTCAATTACAGACAAACCAACAAAGTAAGTCTAGGAAGATAACACATGATGACTATGATGCATCTGTCAGGTCTCACAAATGGAAAAAATATCCTAATGTTAATAATCATCATAATTCATCTTACAAAAAGGGTTGCATAGGCTCATACCAAGCGGCAGGAACCAAAAATAATGGTTCTCCACATCAAATTACGAGGAATAAGTACCTTAATAAGAGTGGTTTAGTTAATAATGGGCAAGTCAAGCAAAAGAAGGATTATCTTTTTTCCAAGGTACTCATTTCTCCAAGAATTGTAATGCTTATGATTCATGGGATGTTAGGGTGGAAAAGTTGGAAGAACTTGACAGATCTATCAGATGTTTAGGCAGTCATAACGTAAAGGACTGTTATACCAAACTGAATAATTGTTATCAATGCCACAAAGGAAGGCACCTTGTAGTAATGTGTAAGGGTTTGTATAATGATAATAATGATGATAATAATGATAATAATGTTGATGACCCTGACACAACAGTTACTAATGTAAAAATTGCAGCTAATGTTAATAATGATGGCATAGATGAAGTAGCCTTACCCGTGTGAATGTAAAATTTCAGGATAAAAGGCGTAAATCAAAAAAATATAACTGCATTACTGGACCAAGGATCACAACGCACTTTCATAAAACAGTTGTCTTACTGATATGAATCTGCAAATGAGGGATCCAACAAATTTAAAATTATCTGGTTTTCTGTCAGATAAAAGGGCCCAGTTGCATGACACTGTGTATGTAAATGTCCACCTGGCAATGAGAGACAACGTATCAATGCAGTTAAAGTTGATAGGCTTCCACAGAAAAATTCTACAATAAGGCTTTGTGAAGCTACTGAGAAGCTTTTACAAAATAATGTAGAACTGGCACCCTGTTGTGTGGATAATGACTCAGTATGGACAAGAGATCTTCTAGTAGGGAGTGATTATTATGCTACATTTGTAAAGGGTATGGTAAGGAAATGTAGTGTTAATCTTCTAAAAACAGCGGGAGGTCATGTAATGTATGGTAAGCTTCCTCGCTCTAATGATTAATAACTAAATGAAACAATAGCATTCGCTGCCTGACGACGGTAGTGTGCGGTAGTGCTCTGCACCCCTCTGTTGTTTGTAGGCGAGCGCCCTTGTCAGTTACCTGGCTGCAGTGGTGTGAAGTGGTGCTGTCACACCTCGGCTGACAACTTAGGTGCACTGTGATCGTCAAGATGGCGGTTAGTCTGAGACGAAGGATAAATACTGTAGGCATCGAGCTACTTAAAGGAACGATAACGACCAGTTCTGCGCAAGTCTTATTGCCAAAGATCATACGGGAGACTTATGGAGTACAAGATAGTGACTTGTATGGTGTAGCATTGAACGGAGGACAACGAATTTTCGTCAAACTGCTATCAGCAAAGGTTTATGAATCGTTAGTCACCAGGTTTCAGGACGTGAGTCTTAACGTCACACCAGCTGTCACTGTAAGAATGATAGATGTTTCACGGTATTATACGTGGATCAAGTTACGCAACGTTCCCTTTGAGGCGGACGAGGCGGATATAAGGAAAGTTTTTGAGAAGTATGGGACGGTGCATTATGCTCAACATGGTACGTGGGCGGCAGGAGCCTATGCTGGTTTTCCAGAGGGTTCTTTCAACCTCAAAATGACTTTGAGGCACCCAATACCATCCTATGTGTACCTACAAGATTTCAGGACGCAGGTAATGGTAATGTACCCAGGACAACGACGTACGTGCCGCCTATGTGGTGAGTATGATCACATAGCGGCGACCTGTGACAAGCGAAGACATGTGCCTGGACCTGTGGTGGACGTCGCAGCCCCTGCTTCAAAGGTGGCAGGTGAGGAACAAACATCGGATGGAGGGCGTGGTGTTTTGTGGAGCGAGATAGTGGATCGGGCACACAGGACTGGTGGTGAGTTGGAGTCCCGCCCCCAACTGCCTGATCAGGTGTCGTCTCCTGTGGATAAGGAGGAGCAGGAAGTACAAGAGAAGGTTCTTGAGATTGAGGAGGAATTGGTGGAGGTGTTGAAGACGTTGTCACCACCAGAGAGGGATGTTACATCTGAGCGTGGTGTCATTGGAGAATCGTCGCTTCCAGAAAGTCTGAGACATGATAATTTGGGACGTGATGGTGGTTTGGAGTCGTCCATTGACTCATTAAACCATTCTCAGGTGGAGGTGGAGGTTCATCGAGAGGTAACATCTGACCAAGATATGTGTAACATGACTGTCACGAGAAAGAGGGCGGCTACATCAGATTCTGATGACGTCCTTACGCCTGCACAAAGGCCTGGGAAACAGACTGAGGTGAAGTGTGAAGGTAGTGGTGTAGGTGGTGGTAGCCATGATAGGAGGCACCGGAAGAAGGGGGGAGGGAAAGAGAGCACTCTGAAGGTGTTGAACGTAAATTCAAGCTCTGGAGTTGTAAAGAGTGATGAGAGGAAGCAGGGGTGGAAACTTTAATAGGCCTTAGGTGTATGTCTGTAAATGTTAATGGGTTATGTAGCGGTATGAAGAGAGATTGGTTTCGTAATTTTCTGAATAAATCTAGAGTGGATGTTGTGTTCCTGCAGGAGCACAATTTCAAAGAGGGTAGGGTGTTGGAGGTGGCAGGATTTCGGGTAGTTACCCTGCCATCTCCCCGTCTAAAAGGTGGTGTGGGAATTTTAATAAGGGAGACGAGCCCGTTTGTTTTGCAGAGAAGCGAGAGAGGAGGGGGAGGGAGGGTGTTGCGTGTGGATGGGTGGTGGATGGGTAAGCGTGTGTCTTTTGTGAGTGTGTATGCGCCGGCAGAAAATAACATAAAGGTAAAGAATGATTTTGTGTGTGAGGATCTTGTGTTTTTCCTAAGTGCACTGCCAGAGGTGGCAATAGTTGGTGGGGACTGGAATAGTGTAATCAGGGTGGCTGATGTGGACCCAAGAGGGGCTGGATATATGTCTGTGGCTCTTAGGGATTTATTAAGGGATGTTAGGTTACGTGATGCCTTTGGGGGAGCGGTGTGGGAGACTGAATATACGTTTGTTAGGAGTGGTTATGCTGCGAGACTAGATAGAGTGTACCTTTCTCAGGGAGTGGACGTGAAATCTTTCAGTACTGTTGAGGCTACAATGTCAGATCATAGGGCAGTGGTGGTGGAGGTTGGGTGGGGGACACTCGCGGACATATATAGAAGTTATTGGAAATAAAATATAAGTGTGTTAGGTGATGAGGAGGGGTTGGAGGGGTTTTCAGTCCTATGGAGAGAGCTTAGTGTGGAAGAACAGGGAGTGGATGACATTGTGACATGGTGGGATAGTGTCGCAAAGGAAAGGATTAGAAAGTTTTATGTGAGAGAAGGAAAACGTATTAATAATTTAAAATATGGACTGGCTAACTATTTAGAGGATAGGTTAAGAGGTTGCTATGGGAGGGGGGTGGGTGGGAATAATTTTCCTATGGATGAAATAGCTGAAATAAAGGGGAGGTTGAGGGTGTTGCAAAATGAAAGGTTTCAAGCTGTAAGGATGCAGGCAGGGGTGGAGGAAGTGCTTTGGGGCGACAAGCCGTCAGCGTGTGTTTTGCGGCATCAAAAGCAAAGGCAGGTGGTGACAGCTATACCATGTTTAGATGTAACGGAGATGGTTGGGAATTATAGAGTAGGGCAGGAGATACGAACCACGAAGGGGATGTGTGCGTATGCGGAGGCTTGGTACGAGAAGTACTGGAACAGTGGGGGGGTGGGTGACGGGGCATTGGACAAGGTGTGTACGTATGTGACGTGTAATTTAGGAAATAGTGATCGAAAGGCTTTAGGTGGGACGATTACGGCAGAGGAAATAGAGAATGCGTTAAGGGGAATGAGGAAGGGGAAAGCTCCCGGTATTGATGGTCTCCCGGTAGAATTTTATTTACAACATTGGGCATTGATAAAGGAATTTATAGTTAGGTTATTTAATAGTATGAAGGAGAAGGGTAAGTTGGGGGAGAAGCAGGAAACAGCAGTAGTAGTGTTGGTCCCGAAGGTCAAGGGGCAGCCCACCCTTCGGGAGTACCGAGCCATATCACTGATGTGTGCAGACTATAAGGTGTTTGAAAAAATTTTAGGTAATAGGTTCAAATGTGTAGTGGAGAGGGTGGTGTCAAAATCTCAGTTCGGGTTGCCATGAAGGTCGATGATTGAAGGACATGGGATACTGAGAAGTTTTGTGGAAGCTAAGGGTGGGGGTGGAGGGGCGGCTTTGTTGGCTCTAGACTGGCAGGGAGCATATGATAGAGTGGAAAGGGGAGCCTTGCAGGTTATACTTAGGAGACAGGGTTTTGGGGAGGAAATAGTCGAGTGGGTAAATACGTTGTACAAGGGAGCGAAAATGAGGATACAGATTAATGGGTGTATGGGGAGGGAAATTGCAATGGGAAGAGGCCTTAGACAGGGATGCCCCATGTCCCAAATATTGTTTGCGTGTTTCCAGGACCCCTTTTATAGAATGGTTGACCGTAGCTTATGTACGCCATGTGAGGGAAGTGTGGGGGGTGGGAGGGCCTGGCCGGGGTTAATTGGATATGTTGACGACACCACTGTTCTCATTCGTGCAGGGATGTCAATGAGAGTGTTGGACGAGGTGGTGCAATTATTTGGAAGTGCCACGGGTATGCAGGTAAATAGAGCGAAGTCAAGGTGCATGGGGTTAGGTTCTTGGGTGGGGGGTGTGGGGGGAGATGTAATGTTGTTAAAGAATGGGCGGTGTCTTTAAAGATTTGTGGTATTATTTATAGGGATGACATGGTTGCGGCGCGGGAGGAAAATTCGGATAGGTTATTGGAAAGGATCGTGGGGCGTCTAGGTGTTCTGAGACCCCAGCACCTAACTCTGATACAGCGAGTGATAGTCGTGAACATTTTATTGTATAGTAAGGTTTGGTATGTTGCAGCTGTGTTCCCAATTACAGGGACAGCGATTGCGGGGATACTAAGACGGGTGTACAAATTTTTATGGGGTTCACGTTGTGATTGGTTACGGAGGGAGGTTGTAATGTTACCTGTAAGTCAGGGTGGGTTGGGGTTGTTGGATTTGAGACGGAGGGCTAAATGTGTGTTTATTAAATGGGAAGTGTTGCGTGAGGGTGTGAACGCGGGGCGTTTGGGAAGGATACACCACAGGCTGGGTATGTGGTATCGAGGAATGGAGTTGAGCGAATGTGAAATAGTTTTGAGGGCTGTGATGTTGGTTAAGGAACTGAGAAAGGTTCGTATAAGGGTTTTGTGTAGGTTACTTGTAGGTAGGTGCGTTGTCCCAGTTGAGGGTTTGTTCCCCATGTATGCGTGGAAGAGTATTTGGTTTAGATTTAGTAAATTGAAGTTAAAACCTCGGGCGCGTGAGGTGATGTTTCGTTTTCTGCATGGGATCCTTCCGTCTGGTGAGATATTACGAAACAGACAGGTTGTAGAGGGTGGGGGGTGTGGTATCTGTGGAGGGGATGAGACAGCGTTCCATGTAGTTTACTTTTGTGAAGGGCTAGAGGAGGTTAGGTGCTGGTTAAGTAGGTTGGTACAGAGGGTGGGGGGCCGTGGGGTGTCGGTTTTGCGTGCTCTAAGTCTAGATATGGGTGGGTTAGACGAGGGTGTCATAAGAGCTTTAGATTATATCATGGTAGATTATATATATATGTCGTGGGTGATGAGGGGGAGAGGGGATAGTGAGGAGAGAAGAAAGGTTCTTGCGGTAACGTTCTATCGTACGATGTGTCGTAACAGAGATTTGTATGGGAGGAGGTGGGATCAGGCTTTCTCAGAGGGGTATAGAATGCTAACGTTAGGGATTCTCGTAAATCTGTGATTGATAATGAGTGAGTGAAGGGGTTTTCATAGGTTGGAGGGAGTCAGGGGGCAACAGCGGGCTCGCCTCCCTGGGGGGGGGTCGTGAGAGTGTTGTGAATGTGGGTTTGGAATGGTTTCCTGGTTTTCATTGGGACTTTATGGCATCCAAGTGTGGATGTAGAGCTCAAGGTCTCGTTATGGTAGATATAACACTTTTCAGAATGTAGGTATAATATAGTAGATTTTTTATGTATAATAATGATGTGTATCAGTCTTGTATAACATGATTCGTGAGAAATAAGTTATTTGCGACATGAAGTGTTTTAGTTTGTATTTATGTTACGTGCTGGGTTTTTGCACGATGAGATATACTTATATACTGTTTTGCATTGTGCATACAGTGCATCTGATTAATGTGATTTTGTGAAAATTTTTGTGTGTACGTGTGGGTGTGTGTGGATGTGGATGTGGGTGTGGGTGTGTGGGTGTGTATGTGTATATATATAAATATATATCTCTTTCTATTGTATTGAGCCTTTGTCATGGGTCAGACGTTTTGTAATACTTTATATATGCATGATTGATTCTTTTTAAAGTTTATAATTATGGTCTGTACCCTGATACCGGTTTGGTGTTAATGCAAGTTCTTGATGTTAAGTTTTAGTCTGTATGGTATACAGACATATCTAGACAGTTTAGTCTGTATGGTATAAAGACATATCTAGACAGTTTAGTGACGTAGTCCATTTGTCTGAAATTTGTATATGGGTGTATTGTAACAGTATAGAGCTTGTTATTGTGTTCTAAGCTGTATTCTTTTTCTGTTTATTTGTATGTTGGGATATGTTCAGCTGTATTGTTAGGGATAAGTATGTAGATTATCTAGTCAGATTATGATGTTAGGTTTTGGTTTTTTGATTAATGTGAAGGATGGGATTTAACTGATATAACTTCTTTGTATATTTTATGTTCAAGTGTATTGAACCTTTGTCAGATGTCATTTATATGTACAATTTATATATATGCAAGGTTTTGTATATATGTCAATTCATGACCCTGTGACATGTAATTTTGTTTTTAGTTATGTTCTTGATGTAAGTTTTTGTTGTAATATCTTGCGAGCATGTAGGTACAATCCGTTTGTCAGTTAATTTGATTACGTTCCATACTGTTTCTTTATTTTTATGTTAAACTGTATTGGTTTTAAATAAAATATAAAAAAAAAATGAAACAATAAACATTTGTTATTGTTATAATCTAATAATTGTGTTATTAAATGGATCGAGACATGAAACTTGTGAAAAATAAATTACCTGTATGAATCTCACTATTGCGTTCATACAAGTAATTTGACTATAAGGCAACCAAGATACATTACTTACATTTTGTTGCACCTCTGAGGTGTGTGGGAATTTTGGAAATTCTAGGTCTTTTGAGAGTCTCCCCTCCGACACCCACAGTCCTCTGTACCACACAACCCTGGACCTAAAATATTAACTATTAAATTTAGGAACCAGTAGTTCTGGTAAATTTTTATTGAAGAAGTGGACTGTATACTTCAATGACCGACTTCTAGTAGGAGGGGAGGGGAGGGGAGGGGAGGGGAGGGGAGGGGAGGGGGGTATAATATCATTAACAATATTTAAAAAAATTAATTATCACATACCATGTATTTTAAATTGACTTACCAAATTTTGTGCAGAGGTCGCCTGATACAGCTAGACACCCACAACCTCTGCCTAGATATAAAAAACCTAACTGGCCAGAAGTTCATTATTATTATTATAATCAAAGGGGAAGCGCTAAACCCGGAGGATTATACAGCGCCTGGGGGGGGATGTGGAAGGTATTCAGGCTTAATTCGGGGAACTGGCCCGGTGGCCTGGTGGCTAGAGCTCCCGCTTCACACACGGAGGGCCCGGGTTCGATTCCCGGCGGGTGGACACATTTCGACACGTTTCCTTACACCTGTTGTCCTGTTCACCTAGCAGCAAATAGGTACCTGGGTGTTAGTCGACTGGTGTGGGTCGCATCCTGGGGGACAAGATTGAGGACCCCAATGGAAATAAGTTAGACAGTCCTCGATGACGCACTGACTTTCTTGGGTGGCTAACCCTCCGGGGTTAAAAATCCGAACGAAATCTTATCTTATCCAATTCCCTAAATCAAGAGCCCCTCACCAACATCAAGGAACCTTCCTTGAGGGGCCAGAAGTTCAACATAAAAAGGACAATTTACTTAGCTGTTGGTGCTGTTGGCTCCTTGTATTCTCCTTTCACACTCCAATTTTTGAAATCCTACCAAATTAATGTAGTTACACCTTCAGCAGGACGATATTCCCGATTTGCCTTGCTCATATTTGGGAAGTCTGAGCCCAATTAGATCTCCAGAATGCCAAAGATTCGCGCCAAATTAACGTGCGGCCACACTCATAATATGGCGACCTCCTTAATTTTCCAGTTATCCACTTCATTATAGTGGTTTCTTCACTATTTTCTTTCCAGTTCGCAGTGTAGTGCATTGTTGCATTATTTGCTGGTCGTTTGAGGCTGTTCCAATTCAATTTGGTCTTGATGACGATTGATTATATTAGTCGGCATTCAGACCGGTCTTTCACCGTTAAATTCGACTCGGTGTCCGCCTCCCTCCACCTCGCGCAGGCGCAGATTTTCCAAGAGTCAAATCAGCATAATTTTATTGCACATTTATTATTTTATACAAAATTATACATGCTGACTTCTGGAAAATGTACGAAATTTTCCACAAAGCTGAATTGTCGTTAAAAGGGAAATTTGTAAAAGGTTCAGTAATAGACAAATTAGGGCTATATTTAGATGATGTAATTAGGTGTAAAGATAGGTTACAAATGAATTGTGTGAATATGTAATGTATTCTTTCTTTATGACATAGCCCATTCTCTGATCATTTTAATTATAAATGTGTTTAAAAATTGTATGTCAAAATGGAGTACATAAATAATTTCAATTAATTTAATTCATTTATCAACGCTCATCCCCTGGCAGCAGTCTGGAAATTTTTTACATAATTTCCTAAATGTAGTACAAATGAATGATATAATAATTGCATATTAAACTGTGATGCTCTTTGGATCCTTTGAGAAATTTTAAGTGGAGGGGTGGAACAGCCAGTAGGGAATGTGTGAACACTGGTTGTTGTAAGAACTTCTGCAAATAATTCGGCATTTTCTGAGGCCTAATGGGGTGTATCAGCTTCAATTTGTAATTTAGAAATTGCTGACATGTTCCTACTGAAGAATTGGGACAGGAAATTTGTAGGACCACAAGAATTGCAGATGGAGGACGAAAATAGAGGACTTCAATGAATCCTTCCCAACAACACACCTTAGTTAAGTGCCGACCCATAATGTACAGTAGTTTTTGCATTGGCCATCATAAAATCTAGCTGCCAGGGGTTAGGTTAAGGTGTGTCCCATCAACATTAAATGTCTTCCAGTAATAAAATGGTAAGTGTTAATACAGGTTGTTACCAGCAAGTAAACCAAAATACCTTACAGTCCACTAAACTTCCATGAACCAGAGTAACTGGTTTCATTATTATAATTATTAATTTAATGCCAGGTCTAGCTTTTTGTGAGAGTGAAGTGGAAGTGGGAATTCAAAGGAGTTTCAGCTCAGTGACCTACTGTGACATTAGTCCCACTTACCACACCCAAAATACTTGCAGGTAATAATTCAGGTAATGTCCTGTAAATCTCCTGCAGGTGATTTGATACTACTACTACTACTACTACTACAACTAATAATAATAATAATAATAATAATAATAATAATAATAATAATAATAATAATAATAATAATAATAATAACAATAATAATAATAATAATAATAATAATAATTTTTCACAACCCCTGTCATATACCATCACACAGCATGGGTTTCCCCTGTCAAATACCATCACACAGCATGGGTTTCCCCTGTCAAATACCATCACACAGCATGGGTTTCCCCTGTCAAATACCATCACACAGCATGGGTTTCCCCTGTCAAATACCATCACACAGCATGGGTTTCCCCTGTCAAATACCATCACACAGCATGGGTTTCCCCTGTCAAATACCATCACACAGCATGGGTTTCCCCTGTCAAATACCATCACACAGCATGGGTTTCCCCTGTCAAATACCATCACACATCATGGGTTTCCCCTGTCAAATACCATCACACAGCATGGGTTTCCCCTGTCATATACCATCACACATCATGGGTTTCCCCTGTCAAATACCATCACACAGCATGGGTTTCCCCTGTCAAATACCATCACACAGCATGGGTTTCCCCTGTCATATACCATCACACAGCATGGGTTTCCCCTGTCAAATACCATCACACAGCATGGGTTTCCCCTGTCATATACCATCACACAGCATGGGTTTCCCCTGTCAAATACCATCACACAGCATGGGTTTCCCCTGTCAAATACCATCACACAGCATGGGTTTCCCCTGTCATATACCATCACACAGCATGGGTTTCCCCTGTCAAATACCATCACACAGCATGGGTTTCCCCTGTCAAATACCATCACACAGCATGGGTTTCGCCTGTCAAATACCATCACACAGCATGGGTTTCCCCTGTCAAATACCATCACACAGCATGGGTTTCCCCTGTCAAATACCATCACACAGCATGGGTTTCCCCTGTCAAATACCATCACACAGCATGGGTTTCCCCTGTCAAATACCATCACACAGCATGGGTTTCCCCTGTCAAATACCATCACACAGCATGGGTTTCCCCTGTCAAATACCATCACACATCATGGGTTTCCCCTGTCAAATACCATCACACAGCATGGGTTTCCCCTGTCATATACCATCACACATCATGGGTTTCCCCTGTCAAATACCATCACACAGCATGGGTTTCCCCTGTCAAATACCATCACACAGCATGGGTTTCCCCTGTCATATACCATCACACAGCATGGGTTTCCCCTGTCAAATACCATCACACAGCATGGGTTTCCCCTGTCATATACCATCACACAGCATGGGTTTCCCCTGTCAAATACCATCACACAGCATGGGTTTCCCCTGTCAAATACCATCACACAGCATGGGTTTCCCCTGTCATATACCATCACACAGCATGGGTTTCCCCTGTCAAATACCATCACACAGCATGGGTTTCCCCTGTCAAATACTATCACACAGCATGGGTTTCCCCTGTCAAATACCATCACACAGCATGGGTTTCCCCTGTCAAATACCATCACACAGCATGGGTTTCCCCTGTCAAATACCATCACACAGCATGGGTTTCCCCTGTCAAATACCATCACACAGCATGGGTTTCCCCTGTCAAATACCATCACACAGCATGGGTTTCCCCTGTCAAATACCATCACACAGCATGGGTTTCCCCTGTCAAATACCATCACACAGCATGGGTTTCCCCTGTCAAATACCATCACACAGCATGGGTTTCCCCTGTCAAATACCATCACACATCATGGGTTTCCCCTGTCAAATACCATCACACAGCATGGGTTTCCCCTGTCATATACCATCACACATCATGGGTTTCCCCTGTCAAATACCATCACACAGCATGGGTTTCCCCTGTCAAATACCATCACACAGCATGGGTTTCCCCTGTCATATACCATCACACAGCATGGGTTTCCCCTGTCAAATACCATCACACAGCATGGGTTTCCCCTGTCATATACCATCACACAGCATGGGTTTCCCCTGTCAAATACCATCACACAGCATGGGTTTCCCCTGTCAAATACCATCACACAGCATGGGTTTCCCCTGTCATATACCATCACACAGCATGGGTTTCCCCTGTCAAATACCATCACACAGCATGGGTTTCCCTTGTCAAATACCATCACACAGCATGGGTTTCCCCTGTCAAATACCATCACACAGCATGGGTTTCCTCTGTCAAATACCATCACACAGCATGGGTTTCCCCTGTCAAATACCATCACACAGCATGGGTTTCCCCTGTCAAATACCATCACACAGCATGGGTTTCCCCTGTCAAATACAATCACACATCATGGGTTTCCCCTGTCAAATACCATCACACAGCATGGGTTTCCCCTGTCATATACCATCACACATCATGGGTTTCCCCTGTCAAATACCATCACACAGCATGGGTTTCCCCTGTCAAATACCATCACACAGCATGGGTTTCCCCTGTCATATACCATCACACAGCATGGGTTTCCCCTGTCAAATACCATCACACAGCATGGGTTTTCCCTGTCATATACCATCACACAGCATGGGTTTCCCCTGTCAAATACCATCACACAGCATGGGTTTCCCCTGTCAAATACCATCACACAGCATGGGTTTCCCCTGTCATATACCATCACACAGCATGGGTTTCCCCTGTCAAATACCATCACACAGCATGGGTTTCCCCTGTCATATACCATCACACAGCATGGGTTTCCCCTGTCATATACCATCACACAGCATGTGTTTCCCCTGTCAAATACCATCACACAGCATGGGTTTCCCCTGTCAAATACCATCACACAGCATGGGTTTCCCCTGTCAAATACCATCACACAGCATGGGTTTCCCCTGTCATATACCATCACACAGCATGGGTTTCCCCTGTCAAATACCATCACACAGCATGGGTTTCCCCTGTCAAATACCATCACACAGCATGGGTTTCCCCTGTCATATACCATCACACAGCATGGGTTTCCCCTGTCAAATACCATCACACAGCATGGGTTTCCCCTGTCATATACCATCACACAGCATGGGTTTCCCCTGTCATATACCATCACACAGCATGGGTTTCCCCTGTCAAATACCATCACACAGCATGGGTTTCCCCTGTCAAATACCATCACACAGCATGGGTTTCCCCTGTCAAATACCATCACACAGCATGGGTTTCCCCTGTCAAATACCATCACACAGCATGGGTTTCCCCTGTCAAATACCATCACACAGCATGGGTTTCCCCTGTCAAATACCATCACACAGCATGGGTTTCCCCTGTCAAATACCATCACACAGCATGGGTTTCTCCTGTCAAATACCATCACACAGCATGGATTTCCCCTGTCAAATACCATCACACAGCATGGGTTTTCCCTGTCATATGCAATCACACAGCATGGGTTTCCCCTGTCATATACCATCACACAGCATGGGTTTTCCCTGTCATATACCATCACACAGCATGGGTTTTTCTGTCATGTACCATCACACAGCATGGGTTTTCCCTGTCAAATACCATCACACAGCATGGGTTTTCCCTGCCATATACCATCGCACAGCATGGGTTTTTCTGTCATGTACCATCACACAGGATGGGTATCGAGTAAGAAGTCCTGAAATCCATCAGCCTGAGCTGGAGACTTCAGTAATATGGAAGAGGAAGATGGTGGTGGTAAGATAATTGAAGCGGAGGAGGGAGGGAGGGAGGTGTGAAAGAAGCAGAAGTGGACAAGGTGAACTCACCTATTTGTAGGTGCAGGGGTCGAGTCACAGCTCTTGGCCCCACCTTTTCGCTGGTCCCTATTAGGTCCACTCCCTGCTCCATGAGTTTTGCCATATCTCTTCTTAAAGCTAATAATAGCAAATAATAGAGCCAACGAGACTAGAGAATACACTGGACCTCAACTTCACTAACAATGATGATCTGATACGATATATTACCATATCAAAAAAATATATCCAGATCACAACATAACAGAAGTTCAGACAAATATATGAGGGGCCTCAGACCAACAAAATGTGACCAGTCATGAGGGAGCCTTCACTAAATTCAACTTCAGTAACAAAAACATAAGGTGTGACTAAGTCAACTAGGTCCTAAATGTTGTATGTCAAACTACCATATAGGCTGTCTCCCAAACAGTGAACCGGATGCTAAGGGTTTTACGATCAGTACCTTGGTTCATTGGCCAATAACAGGCAAGCCTGCCGAAGCTGAAGTTATGTGGTTCACTTACAGTAAGCAGTGGCAGACTTGCCTAGCTGCTGGTTGATTACAGTGCATTCTCTCTGGCTTCTGCTTTGCCATCTGTCACCATGGTGTACTCTTACTACTACATCTGTATATAGTGTACATACTTGTATATCATCAGTGGTGCCCCGTGGCCTGGTAGCTAAACTTCTCGCTTTAGCCACAAATCACTCAGTTGTAATATATCATGGATTTATCCTAATAATGGCAATCAAGTCTCTGCCCCTGATTTCCGCTTGCCTGATTTCACAGGACTTAGAAATTACCTGGGTGGGCTGAACTGGAATGATCTGACTATGGGTCAGGTAGGTGGTGATAATTGCCAATACAGCATTTTTCAGAGCATAGTTCTAGCTACTCACACAACTTATGTTCCAAATAGGGAAATTAGATCAAACAAAAATGATCCTAAATGGATAAACAATAGATTAAAACATCTTATTGGTCAAAAGAGAGGCATATATAGGCAAATCAAAAAAGAGGGGACAATTAAGAAATCAATACATTCAGTTAAAGAGAGAAATAAAAAAGGGAATAAGAAAAGCAAAGAGAGATTATGAGGTTAAAGTGCAAGGGAATCAAAGACTAACCCAAAAAGATTCTTAAAGGTATACAGAAGTAAGAATAGGGACAAGATAGGCCCACTCCAAAGTTACTTGGCTCAGCTCACCGACAGTGATAACGAAATGTGTAGAATTTTAAACATTTCCCTCAGATACTAGCGATATTCAAGAAATAATAAATTATGTAGAACAGGACGATAATAAACTATGCACGATAAGGGTCACAAGTGACATGGTCCTTAGGCAATTAGATAAATTAACACCTAACAAATCCCGAGGCCCTGATAAACTGTACAAAAGGGTTCTGAAGGAATGTAAAGATGAGCTTAGCAAACCTCTGGCTAATCTTTTCAACATATCACTACAGACTGGCATGGTGCCAGATAAGTGGAAAATGGCAAATGTGATACCTATTTTCAAAGCAGGTGACAGGTCCTTAGCTTCGAACTATAGACCAATAAGCCTTGCCTCCATAGTGGGAAAATTTATGGAATCAATAATTGCCGAGCCAATTCATAGCCATCTCAAAAAGCATAAATTGATCAATAAATCTCAGCATGGTTTTACAAAAGGACGTTCTGCCCTACTAACTTTTTTCACTAAGGTATTTGAGGAGGTAGATCATGGTAATGAGTATGATACTGTGTATATGGACTTCAATAAGGCTTTTGATAGAGTCCTACATCAGAGACTGTTGAGGAAAATTAAGGCAAAAGGAATAAGAAGAGAATTTTTTTCCTTGATAGAGGTCTGGTTGACAGATAGGCAGCAGAGAGTTTGCATATATATGGAGTAATCAGAGTGGGGAAGCATCACCAGCGGTGTTCCACAAGGGTCAATGTTGGGCCCCTTGTTGTACAGTGCATAAGTGTTCACAATAAATCGAACAAAATCCTTGGCTTCACATATCAAGAAGCATAAATAATAGAAGTCCACAGGTTGTTTTTTAACTCTATATATCCTTGGTTAGGCCTCATTTAGATTATGCTGCACAGTTCTGGTCACCGTATTACAGAATGGATATAAATGTACTGGAAAGCGTACAAAGGAGGATGACAAAGTTGATCCCAAGTATCAGAAATTTTCCCTATGAGGATAGACTGAGGGCCCTGAATCTGCACTCTCTAGAAAGGCATAGAATTAGGGGGATATGACTGAGGTATATAAATGGAAAGCAGGAATAAATGAAGGGGCTGCAAATAGTGTGCAAAAATACTTAGCCAAGACAGGACTCGCAGTAATAGTTTTAAGTTGAAAAAATTCAGATTCAGGAAGGATATAGGAAAGCACTGGTTTGGTAACAGAGTTGTGGATGAGTGGAACAAACTCCCGAGTACCATCATAGAAGCTAAAATGTTGTGTACTTTTGAAAATAGGTTAGATAAATGCATGAGTGAGTGTGAGTTGGACCTGACTAGCTTGTGCTACTAGGTGTGATGCTGTGCTCCTTAAGTGAATGTGACCTGACTTGACTAGGTTGGGTCATTGGCTTAAGCCAGTAGGAGACTTAGACCTGCCTTGCATGAGCCAGTAGGCCTGCTGCAGTGTTCCTTCTTTCTTATGTTCTTACGGTCACACGACAAGAGTCTGGGTTTGATTCCCGGTGAGGGTGGAAACATTGGGCATGTTTCTTGACTCTGATTGTTCGTGTTCCCAGTCAGCAAAATGAGTACCTGGGTGTTAGTCGACTGGTGTGGGTCACATCCTGGGACAAAATTGACCTAATTTCCCGAAAATGCTCTGCATAACAATCGCCTTTCTACATAGTAGTGTGTTACTGATGTCAGCTAGGACTGTAATACCTTGTATGTGTACTTGTAAAAATAAAGATATTATATTCTACTTATATTATTATTATATTATTTTGAGGCAAATGTACTTTATAGTTTACTGTTGAGTTTTGTTTTCTCAATTTCCTATTACGACCAGGTCTCACAGGCCATTCTACTTTTTCAGGCGAAAAATAGGAGGTTGAAAATTTGCCTAGATGGATTTGGGAGTGAGTTTGAGATGGTTGGAGCTGGTAAGGAGGAAAAGGTTACCAGCAGTGAGTTGGAGAGTGGCAGCCACTTTAAGTGGCATGTGGTTCACAGTTCAGTAAGAAGCATCAAGATAAGGAAGGTTAATAGAGAAGATTTCAAAGTAGGAAATCAATTCTCTGTTCTCCAGGGCGAGTGTACTTCAGTAGATAGTGAGGTTAAAGGTACCACTAACTCCCCTGCTAATCAAGGTAAGAAGATTCTGGCTGTGGGTGACTCACAGGTAACATCTATGGACTGTGCTTTCTGTAAAAGAGATAGGAAGGTGAAACAGAGAATGTTTCTCATCAGCTGGTGCTGATGACATAGTCAACAGGTTGGATAATATTATGCCAGGTAATGGGAACAAGCTCATTATCTGTCTTAGTGCTGGTGGAAACGATATCGAGAAGGGCAGGAGACAGGAGCTGCTGGATAAGTACAAATCAACCATAGATGTAATTAGACCTATGGGAGGGGTAGCATCTTGTCTAGATGCAGATTAATATTGACAAATGCAAAGTTCTTAACATTGGACAGGAAAATAGCCATGTCACATATAAACTAAATAGAGTAAATCTTAATATTTGATTGCAAAATGGATTTAGGAGTTCTGGTTAGCAGTAATCTAAAACCAAGACCAGAATCCTTGGTTTCAAATCAAGAAGCATAAATAATAGTAGTCTTCAGGTTGTTCTTCAACTCTTTGTATCTTTGGTTAGACCTTATTTAGATTATGCTGCACAGTCTGGTTACTGTATTACAGAATGGATATCAATGCACTGGAAAACGTACAAAGGAGGATAACAAAGTTGATCCCATGTATCAGAAATATTCCCTGTGAGGGTAGATTAAGGGCCCTGAATCTGCACTCTCTAGAAAGGAGTAAAATTAGGGGGGATATGACTGAGGTGTATAAATGGAAAATAGGAATAAATAAAGGGAATGAGTGGAACAAACTACCAAGTACATTAGTGGATGTCGGTAGGTATGAGTCGGACTTGACTGGCTTGTGTTAATAGATCTGATGCCGTGCTCCTTCCTTAAGTGGATGTGACCTGGACCTGACTAGGTTGGATAAGTGGCTTAGGCCAGTAGGGGACTTAGACCTGCCAGGCATGGGCCAGTAGGCCTGCTGCATCATTCCTTCTTTCTTATGTTCTTATGATCTTTTGATTTCCCTCCTTCCTTCCTCAGTCTGATTACCTGATCCTTGACTCTTGTTATCCTCCTGATGTAGCTGTACAACAGCTTTGGTTCAGATTTGGCTTTCGATGCTATGTCATTCTTGTATTGGTCCTGGGCCTTCTTGCTTATCCATGCATATTCATTTCTGACTCTTTGTGTAATCTCCTTATTTTCTTGGGTCTTTTGTCTTCTATACATTTTCGGTTCTCTAGCACACTTAACTTTAGCCTCTCTACACCTTTGAGTGTAGAGAGGCCCTTGTGAACGAACCTCTCTTTTGCCTCTTTGTATTTTGTGGTCGCTTATTCCACTGTTTCATTTACAATTTTTCTTACCAGTTCTCTTTCCCACTGTACCTTATGCAGAAAATTCCTCATGCCTGTATCCCCTTCCTCTGTAGTTTGGCGTCTCCCATCTTACTCGTGCTGCTTCACTCTCCACTGTTAACTCCACAATGTATCCGAAGCTCAGAACCACTTGACAACCGGCTCTGAGGGGCCTTTCCTATGTGATGTCCTCAATATCAGAACTACTCAAGGTGAACACGAGGTTTAGTCTTCCAGGTTCATCCTCTCCTCTCTCTCTGGTTGTGTCCTTGACATTTTGATGCATGAGGTTTTCCAGCACCACCTCCATCGTCTTAGCTCACCACATTTCTGGTCCCCCATGTGGTTCCAGATTTTTTCCCAGTCATCTTGTGATTGAAATCACCCACGACAAGTAACTTTGCCCTACCCACATGGGTTCTTCTCACCACCTCAGCTAGTGTGTCCACCATTACTCTGTTGCTCTCATCATATTCTTGCCTTGGCCCTCTGCTATTCTGTGGCGGGTTGTACATTACTTCAATCACCACCTGGGGACCCCCAGTCCGAGGTGTTCCTACTGTGTAGTCCCTTCCTTCAGTTTTGTCCATTCCATCCCTTTCCTCAAATCTCCACTGGTTTTTGATAAGCAGTGCAACTCCTTCTCCACTTCCAGGATCTGAGATCTGGATGGAAAGATCACATCTGTTATCATCCCGGTGAGCTTCATTTCCGTGAGTGCTATGATGTCTGGGGAAGCCTCCATGATTCTTTCATGCCACTCCTCACATTTATTTGTTATTCCATCTGCATTGGTGTACCATACCTTCAGCTTCTTTTCTAATACTGTGATCTTAAGAGCTTTTAGGGGTTGGGAGAGTGGGAGATCTAGCAGGATACCATTTTTAGGCTGCTGTGAAGGTGGAGTTTGTATTGGGGTGGGGACTGTGGGTATGGAGTGTGGGTTGCTTTAGGTTAATTTGCTTGGTTGCAGTGGGGTTGAGGGTCTTCCATGGGTGGTTCTGAGGGAGGTTGTATTTGCTCTTCCTCCTGAGTCTGTGTTACCTTACTCCATCCATTGTAACCTCTCAGTTTCTGTCTTTCTTCTTTTGCAGTCAAGTTGTACCCACTGTCAATTTGATGAGCCCCTTAGTCATGCTTCCTTCTCCAAGATCCTGTTTTGCACCAGTTCTGACTTCGAAATCAATTTGACTAGACTGTTTCTTTTCACTGAGACCCCCCTCCTCATCCCTATTCCTGAAAATTTGTCAGCTGGGTCATGTCTTCCTTTCCTATCTCTTTCATAATATTTTCAATCCCTCTTTCCTCCTCCCTGACGTCTTTCTTTGAAAGTTGCCTCTTTGGCCTCTCAAAGCCCATGAAAAAAGATCGATCTCTCCCTTTCACCTTCCCATTGTGTACTTCCCTAATTGTGGTTGCAGGGGTCGAGT
>NC_091343.1:3892296-3912296 GCF_038502225.1 Cherax quadricarinatus | reverse complement strand
CACAGTGGTAATACCATCATCTTCACAGTGGTAATACCATCATCTGGTAATACCATCAGTGGTAATACCATCAACTTCACAGTGGTAATACCATCACCTTCACAGTGGTAATACCATCATCTTCACAGTGGTAATACCATCATCTTCACAGTGGTAATACCATCACCTTCACAGTAATACCATCATCTTCACAGTGGTAATACCATCATCTTCACAGTGGTAATACCATCACCTTCACAGTGGTAATACCATCATCTTCACAGTGGTAATACCATCATCTTCACAGTGGTAATACCATCATCTTCACAGTGGTAATACCATCATCTTCACAGTGGTAATACCATCATCTTCACAGTGGTAATACCATCATCTTCACAGTGGTAATACCATCACCTTCACAGTGGTAATACCATCATCTTCACAGTGGTAATACCATCATCTTCACAGTGGTAATACCATACCATCATCTTCACAGTGATAATACCATCATCTTCACAGTGGTAATACCATCATCTTCACAGTGGTAATACCATCACCTTCACAGTGGTAATACCATCATCTTCACAGTGGTAATACCATCACCTTCACAGTGGTAATACCATCATCTTCACAGTGGTAATACCATCATCTTCACAGTGGTAATACCATCATCTTCACAGTGGTAATACCATCATCTTCACAGTGGTAATACCATCATCTTCACAGTGGTAATACCATCATCTTCACAGTGGTAATACCATCATCTTCACAGTGGTAATACCATCATCTTCACAGTGGTAATACCATCATCTTCACAGTGGTAATACCATCAGAGGTAATACCATCATCTTCACAGTGGTAATACCATCATCTTCACAGTGGTAATACCATCATCTTCACAGTGGTAATACCATCATCTTCACAGTGGTAATACCATCATCTTCACAGTGGTAATACCATCATCTTCACAGTGGTAATACCATCATCTTCACAGTGGTAATACCATCATCTTCACAGTGGTAATACCATCATCTACACAGTGGTAATACCATCATCTTCACAGTGATAATACCATCATCTTCACAGTGGTAATACCATCATCTTCACAGTGGTAATACCATCACCTTCACAGTGGTAATACCATCACCTTCACAGTGATAACACTATCACCTTCACAGTGGTAATACCATCACCTTCACAATGGTAATACCATCATCTTCACAGTGGTAATACCATCATCTTCACAGTGGTAATACCATCATCTTCACAGTGGTAATACCATCATCTTCACAGTGGTAATACCATCATCTTCACAGTGGTAATACCATCACCTTCACAGTGGTAATACCATCATCTTCACAGTGGTAATACCATCACCTTCACAGTGGTAATACCATCATCTTCACAGTGGTAATACCATCATCTTCACAGTGGTAATACCATCACCTTCACAGTGGTAATACCATCACCTTCACAGTGGTAATACCATCATCTTCACAGTGGTAATACCATCACCTTCACAGTGGTAATACCATCATCTTCACAGTGGTAATACCATCATCTTCACAGTGGTAATACCATCATCTTCACAGTGGTAATACCATCATCTTCACAGTGGTAATACCATCACCTTCACAGTGGTAATACCATCATCTTCACAGTGGTAATACCATCATCTTCACAGTGGTAATACCATCATCTTCACAGTGGTAATACCATCATCTTCACAGTGGTAATACCATCATCTTCACAGTGGTAATACCATCATCTTCACAGTGGTAATACCATCATCTTCACAGTGGTAATACCATCATCTTCACAGTGGTAATACTCATCACAGTGATAATACCATCATCTTCACAGTGGTAATACCATCATCTTCACAGTGGTAATACCATCATCTTCACAGTGGTAATACCATCATCTTCACAGTGGTAATACCATCATCTTCACAGTGGTAATACCATCATCTTCACAGTGGTAATACCATCATCTTCACAGTGGTAATACCATCATCTTCACAGTGGTAATACCATCATCTTCACAGTGGTAATACCATCATCTTCACAGTGGTAATACCATCATCTTCACAGTGGTAATACCATCATCTTCACAGTGGTAATACCATCATCTTCACAGTGGTAATACCATCATCTTCACAGTGGTAATACCATCACCTTCACAGTGGTAATACCATCATCTTCACAGTGGTAATACCATCATCTTCACATGTGCAACATTTGGGTATCTGTATTGTGGAAACGTTTCGCTACATATTGGCTTCATCAGTCCAATACGAAGAAGAATAATGAAGATGAGAAAGAGATTAAGATAATCTGTACTGTGGTTGTTTCCTCCTTGTGCTACTCTCATGGTCTGAAGTTGTTATGAAGGAATTTTAGTTCTCAGCTGCCGACATCTTGAGGCGCCTCACTGTCGTGGTGCCGGATATGAGGTTGTTGTCTCTTATTTCCTTGGAGTTAGCATCTTGGCAGGAAAGTAACATGTATGTTTCACGGTTAGCAGACGGAGGCTCGATCCTTCAACAGTCTTTACGATGAATGATTGGCAGGAAGGATGATTCACTGTAAGAATGCACGGGGAAGAGATGGAAGAAGTGTAAATGAGAGAAAGAGGGAGAAAGAAGAGTGTATGAAGCAAAGGGGATGATGGAGAAGAAGGAGAGGTGATTACAGACAGAGGAAGGATGAGCTGGAAGTCATGGGAATTATTTATGAGGTTTCATTGGTTTAATGGTTGCTAGGGGTAGGATGGAGGAAGGAACTAGGATACGATGATTTGGGTGAAGCCACTGTGGTGTACAAACATATTTTCCGTTGTAGGGAGGAGGGGAAGATGTCAGTGGTGTAGTATGTTAGCCATTACTGTGTGACGGCTTAGGAATGTAGAGATAGCTAGCGCTGACCTCTGAAGTTCAAAATCCCCGGCTCGCCGTTGGACATTAACAGTCAACATGTAGACACCAAGCTGATTGGATGCTGTTAGGATACGCTGGAAGATGACACGACCTTCCTGCCTCACAAACACCATGCAGAGCAATTCTGCGTTACCCGAACATACCCACAACGTTTAGAACCCCAGCCCACAACAGATAAGAGAGGGGTTCACTTAGCGGGTGTGTGTGTGTGTGTTTTGTAGGTGGCGGGGTTGACATGAACCAGTCAGGCGGAGGCACTAGGTGAGAGGCAATCACAGCATCAGGCTTCCACTGGCCTTGCGAGATGCTGACATAAGGTAAGATAAGATAAGATAAGATAATATTTCGTTCGGATTTTTAACCCCGGAGGGTTAGTCACCCAGGATAACCCAAGAAAGTCAGTGCGTCATCGAGGACTGTCTAACTTATTTCCTCTGAACCAGAGGACATCTACAAGACCTTCTTCACGGCTGCTACAACTAACACATCTCTTTGGGAAGGACCTACTTCCACTGGGGAATCCCGCCTACCAGTGACTATGCCCTCGTCTGCTGCCCGTCCCTATCCACTGACGCCTATTTAACCGCCAGTATTCTTGCCTTTGCTCCAGATTCTCCTCCACCACGATGCTGTGAACACTAACTCCAAGGCTGAGGGATTGATTACCTCATCTTTTGTATATAGTTCTACTGTCTTCCTATTATGTCCTAGAATCTGTATTGATAAAGCCACTGGATGGCGAAACGTCTACAATAAAGATATCCAGATGTTGCACATGTGTCTTAACTTTCATATTGTCGGTATTTTATACCTTTCTTACACAACATATCCATAACAGCCTGGTTGATCCGGAACTTGGCAGAGGTAGTGATCCAGTTACACTTATTTCGGCAATATTTTTGATATCTGCTGGTCAAATGTTGCATAGTTTAGGTCCACAGATGTTGACAGTGTTCTCTTACGTCGCCCTTGCTGTTTAGCAGATTTATTTTATACTTCCTTCCATATCTTACATCACTTTGTTAACGTAGTGTTGTAAGACTGATATCAGGCACTCAAGAATCTTTTATGTATACATTATAAGGTATCTCTCTTTCCTTTGCTTCTAAGATTACATGTTCAGTAGAGGCATTGCCAGGAAGATATGGGCTAAATGAGGCTAAAGACAGTGCAGAAGTCTTCTTTGTAAGCAATATATTTTGCGAATATTATGCAACGAATTCAGAGTATGGAGGTTAGAAGACATTGTTGGGGGTCACCAAGAGTATAATTCAGAGAACTGAGAAGAGGTTGTTGAGGTGATTTAGGCTTTTGGAGAGAATGAAGCAGAAGAGGATGACTAAACGAGTATACAAATCTTGGGAGAAAAGAAGAAAGGGTTGGGTCATTCAAGGAAGGACTCAAGAGGAGTAAAGAAGACTTTAAGTACTAAAGGCTTAAACATCCAACAGGCTTGTGTGAGTTAAAGTGGAATGAGTGGCGGCAAGTGATTTTTTTATTTGATATGCTGTTGGAGTATGAACAAGGCAACTTTTATGGAAGAATTCAAGGAAGCCGGTTTGTGGTGGCAGTGGGAAGTACTGGAGCAGTCGTCTGAATTGTAATATCAGTAAATTTTCGGCAAGACAGCATCTGACTGAATGACAGTGAATATAGTTTCTATTGTTTATAAAGTTACTTTACTTAGGTAAGAGACTGTCAGTATGTTAAAACAATCCCAACACTCCTAATGTATTATTGTCTCTGTACGGAAGAATAATAATCAGTGAAACTGTTCCAACTCTGATATTGCTTCTTCCCTGAATGGTATCATCAACACTGAACAGTATAGTGAGAGCACAAGTAACTTGAACGATGTTACCACTGGCATTATTTCTGTTGTCATGGACGTCCTCGTTAAGCAGCTAATAACAGATTTGACTTATTGTTCTCTTTAAACGATAGGTCAGATGACATTATTTTTCCAAATGCTTTCAGGTGATCTTTCCGTTCTATTATGTGGTCCTGTGTCTCGTACACAATGCAACTTCTAAGCTTCACGTTTTTTCCATATCTGAGCAACTGAAACTGGTCACCCCTGGATGTTATTTTCTGTTGTCCGCTAAAAGTCTATTTATGTTCTCTTGCAGATTTTCGTTCTCTTCTGAGATAACTGTCATACTTATTTTGGTATCGTCTACAAACGATACGTAGCTGTGTCTAGTGTCTTTATGTTTGCTATGATCATGAGAAACAGTAAAGGTGCCAGTAAAGATGCCAGTAAAGGTGCCAGTAAAGGCGCCAGTAAAGGTGCCAGTAAAGTTGCCAGTAAAGGTGCCAGTAAAGGCGCCAGTAAAGGTGCCAGTAAAGTTGCCAGTAAAGGTGCCAGTAAAGGTGCCAGTAACGGTGCCAGTAAAGGTGCCAGTAAAGGTGCCAGTAAAGGTGCCAGTAAAGGTGCCAGTAAAGGTGCCAGTAAAGATGCCAGTAAAGGTGCCAGTAAAGGCGCCAGTAAAGGTGCCAGTAAAGTTGCCAGTAAAGGTGCCAGTAAAGGTGCCAGTAAAGGTGCCAGTAAAGGTGCCAGTAAAGGCGCCAGTAAAGGTGCCAGTAAAGTTGCCAGTAAAGGTGCCAGTAAAGGTGCCAGTAAAGGTGCCAGTAAAGGTGCCAGTAAAGTTGCCAGTAAAGGTGCCAGTAAAGGTGCCAGTAAAGGTGCCAGTAAAGGTGCCAGTAAAGGTGCCAGTAAAGGTGCCAGTAAAGGCGCCAGTAAAGGTGCCAGTAAAGTTGCCAGTAAAGGTGCCAGTAAAGGTGCCAGTAAAGGCGCCAGTAAAGTTGCCAGTAAAGGTGCCAGTAAAGGTGCCAGTAAAGGCGCCAGTAAAGGTGCCAGTAAAGTTGCCAGTAAAGGTGCCAGTAAAGGTGCCAGTAAAGGCGCCAGTAAAGGTGCCAGTAAAGTTGCCAGTAAAGGTGCCAGTAAAGGTGCCAGTAAAGGTGCCAGTAAAGTTGCCAGTAAAGGTGCCAGTAAAGGTGCCAGTAAAGGTGCCAGTAAAGGTGCCAGTAAAGGTGCCAGTAAAGTTGCCAGTAAAGGTGCCAGTAAAGGTGCCAGTAAAAGTGCCAGTAAAGGTGCCAGTAAAGGTGCCAGTAAAGGTGCCAGTAAAGGCGCCAGTAAAGGTGCCAGTAAAGTTGCCAGTAAAGGTGCCAGTAAAGGTGCCAGTAAAGGCGCCAGTAAAGGTGCCAGTAAAGTTGCCAGTAAAGGTGCCAGTAAAGGTGCCAGTAAAGGTGCCAGTAAAGGTGCCAGTAAAGTTGCCAGTAAAGGTGCCAGTAAAGGTGCCAGTAAAGGTGCCAGTAAAGGTGCCAGTAAAGGTGCCAGTAAAGGTGCCAGTAAAGGTGCCAGTAAAGGTGCCAGTAAAGATGCCAGTAAAGGTGCCAGTAAAGGCGCCAGTAAAGGTGCCAGTAAAGTTGCCAGTAAAGGTGCCAGTAAAGGTGCCAGTAAAGATGCCAGTAAAGGTGCCAGTAAAGGTGCCAGTAAAGGTGCCAGTAAAGGTGCCAGTAAAGGTGCCAGTAAAGATGCCAGTAAAGGTGCCAGTAAAGGCGCCAGTAAAGGTGCCAGTAAAGTTGCCAGTAAAGGTGCCAGTAAAGGTGCCAGTAAAGATGCCAGTAAAGGTGCCAGTAAAGGCGCCAGTAAAGGTGCCAGTAAAGTTGCCAGTAAAGGTGCCAGTAAAGGTGCCAGTAAAGGTGCCAGTAAAGGTGCCAGTAAAGTTGCCAGTAAAGGTGCCAGTAAAGGTGCCAGTAAAGGTGCCAGTAAAGGTGCCAGTAAAGGTGCCAGTAAAGGTGCCAGTAAAGGCGCCAGTAAAGGTGCCAGTAAAGTTGCCAGTAAAGGTGCCAGTAAAGGTGCCAGTAAAGGCGCCAGTAAAGTTGCCAGTAAAGGTGCCAGTAAAGGTGCCAGTAAAGGCGCCAGTAAAGGTGCCAGTAAAGTTGCCAGTAAAGGTGCCAGTAAAGGTGCCAGTAAAGGCGCCAGTAAAGGTGCCAGTAAAGTTGCCAGTAAAGGTGCCAGTAAAGGTGCCAGTAAAGGTGCCAGTAAAGTTGCCAGTAAAGGTGCCAGTAAAGGTGCCAGTAAAGGTGCCAGTAAAGGTGCCAGTAAAGGTGCCAGTAAAGTTGCCAGTAAAGGTGCCAGTAAATGTGCCAGTAAAGGTGCCAGTAAAGGTGCCAGTAAAGGTGCCAGTAAAGGTGCCAGTAAAGGCGCCAGTAAAGGTGCCAGTAAAGTTGCCAGTAAAGGTGCCAGTAAAGGTGCCAGTAAAGGCGCCAGTAAAGGTGCCAGTAAAGTTGCCAGTAAAGGTGCCAGTAAAGGTGCCAGTAAAGGTGCCAGTAAAGTTGCCAGTAAAGGTGCCAGTAAAGGTGCCAGTAAAGGTGCCAGTAAAGGTGCCAGTAAAGGTGCCAGTAAAGGTGCCAGTAAAGGTGCCAGTAAAGGTGCCAGTAAAGGTGCCAGTAAAGGTGCCAGTAAAGGTGCCAGTAAAGGTGCCAGTAAAGGTGCCAGTAAAGGTGCCAGTAAAGGTGCCAGTAAAGGTGCCAGTAAAGGTGCCAGTAAAGGTGCCTTGGGCAACTGACCTTTTTACTTCGCTGTCGCTATATTTTGCTATGTATACAACATTTTTTTATTTTTTTTTTGGTTCGCCGGAAAGCTGACTGTACATTTGCTTACTTTTCCTGCTTATACCTACTCGCCTTATTTTACCTGCCATCACTCCATGATCACATGTGACAAATTCCTTTCCAAAATCCGTGTAGATCACATATACATTCTGATTTTCTTCCCAGGCCTCCGCATTTTGTTACAATGGCTCAGTAGGTGTGACAAGTACGATTTTCCAGTTCTGAATTCATGTGGGTTTGGGTAGTGTACGCTATGATTTTTCACAAACTTTGTAAATTAACATCGCGTCATCCTCACTAATACTTTTGTGGTCTGTGGAGTTTAGTGTTTCTCGTCTGTAGTTGTTTACCAGTGCTCTACTGCCTACATAAAATAATTCTCACTCTGCTTATTCGGCAGAAACGACCCTCCCTTTTTAAGTCAATCTTACTGATTCGGGACGATATATGAAAATTTATATATGTATATATATATATATATATATATATATATATATATATATATATATATATATATATATATATATATATATATATATATATATATATATGTATATATATATATACATATGTCGTGCCGAATAGGTAAAATTTGCGATTTTGGTTTAAATAGCAATGCTGTTCTTTCCGAATAAGGCAAGCGAAAATTTGTGTATGCAATAATTTTGCAAAAATCATTCTGAAACTAACGAAACAAATATATTTCATTCTGTTTATTATTAATTATTGTAAACTAATTAAAATGCATTTAGTTGGATTATACCAAATTAATTTGCGCTTGTTATAGTAAGGTCAGGTAAGTTTTCTAAGGTTCTTTTCATATAAAATTATTAATTTTAACATTAACATAAAAAAAATGTCTTTTACGTATAAAAGAAAATTTTAGAAAGGACTTAGTTTTTAATGAGTTTTTTTGATAAATGGTTTTCAAAACCGACAAGTTGACGATTGAGACATTTACGCAACATATGGGAATCTTTATTAAGGCAATGTTTCGCCACACAGTGGCTTCATCAGTCCAATACAAAGTAGGAATGGATAAGGAAATGAGGAGTTTGAGGTAATCAGTCCCTCAACCTGGAATCGATGTGTTCAGTCCATCAGTGCTGTAGGAAGTAGAGCGTATGGCCGGGGAAGTGGCTTATATACTGTAGTCAGGTGAGTCGAAGCAGGATAGGATGTTGATACTAGAAATTCTTCGATACTTGTTCAACCTTTGGATGAAGACCTACTTAGATTAGTGGATGGTTCCACTATGATCCCGCCTCATGATGAACTGACCACCACCTAGCACTGATGACCTGACCACCACCTAGCACTGATGACCTGACCACCACCTAGCACTGATGACCTGACCACCACCTAGCACTGATGACCTGACCACCACCTAGCACTGATGACCTGACCACCACCTAGCACTGATGACCTGACCACCACCTAGCACTGATGACCTCACCTCCACCTAGCACTGGTGACCTGATCTCCATCTGGCACTAGTAACTCCATCTCCACCTGGCACTAGTAACTCCATCTCCAGCTGGCACTAGTGTCCTGACCTTCAGCTGGCACTAGTGATCTATCCTACACCTCGCACTGGTGACCTGACCTCCACCTGAAACTGGTGACCTAATTATCACCGGGCACTCGTGACCTGACCTCCACCTGGCACTGATGACCTGACCTCCACCTGACACTGGTGACTTAAGAACATAAGAACATAAGAACGAAGGAACACTGCAGAAGGCCTACTGGCCCATGCGAGGCAGGTCCAAGTCTCCTACCGGCTTAAGCCAATGCACCCAACCTAGTCAGGTCAGGTCACATTGACTTAAGGGAGGAACACGGCAACCGACCTGGTAGCACAAGCTATCAGGTCTAACTCACACCCACCCACCCACTCATGTATTTATCCAACCTATTTTTAAAGCTACACAACGTTCTGGCCTCTATAACTGTACTCGGGAGTTTGTTCCACTCATCCACAACTCTATTACCAAACCAGTACTTTCCTATATCCTTCCTGAATCTGAATTTTTCCAACTTAAAACCATTGCTGCGAGTCCTGTCTAGGCTAGATATTTTCAGCACACTATTTACATCCCCTTTATTTATTCCTGTCTTCCATTTATACACCTCAATCATATCCCCCCTAATTCTACGTCTTTCTAGAGAGTGCAGATTCAGGGCCCTTAGTCTATCCTCATAGGGAAGGTTTCTGATACATGGGATCAACTTTGTCATCCTCCTTTGTACATTTTCCAGAGAATTTATATCCATTCTGTAATACGGTGACCAAAACTGTGCAGCATAATCTAAATGAGGCCTAACCAAGGATGTATAGAGTTGAAGAACAACCTGAGGACTCCTATTATTTATGCTTCTTGATATGAAGCCAAGGATTCTATTAGCTTTATTGCGAACACTTATGCACTGTTGTCTTGGTTTCAGATTACTGCTAACCAGAACTCCTAAATCTTTTTCGCAATCCGTAATATTAAGATCTACATTATTTAGTTTATATGTGGCATGGTTATTGTCCTGTCCAACATTTAGAACTTTGCATTTGTCTATATTAAACTGCATCTGCCACTTCTCCGACCACTGCATCAGTCTATTTAAATCTTCCTGGAGTGCTCGAATGTCCTCGTCAGAATGAATTCGACGGCCTATTTTGGTGTCATCGGCAAACTTGCCGATGTCGCTCTTTATGCCCTCATCTATGTCGTTTATGTAGATTGTGAACAGCAGGGGGCCCAACACTGACCCCTGTCGAACACCGCTCGTGACACTTCCCCACTCTGATTTCTCCCCATTTATGCAAACTCTCTGCTACCTATTTGTCAACCATGCCTCTATCCAGGAAAAAATTTCTCCTCCTATTCCATGTGCTTTAATTTTCCTCAATAGTCTCTGATGTGGGACCCTGTCAAAAGCCTTACTGAAGTCCATATACACAATATCATATTCATTACCATGATCTACCTCCTCAAATACCTTAGTGAAAAAAGTTAATAAATTCGTAAGGCAGGAACGCCCCTTTGTAAAACCATGCTGAGATTCGTTGATTAATTTATGCTTTTCAAGGTGGCTACGAACTGCCTCGGCAATTATTGATTCCATAAATTTTCCCACTATGGAGGTTAGGCTTATTGGTCTATAGTTCGAAGCTAAGGACCTGTCACCTGTTTTGAAAATAGGTATCACATTTGCCATTTTCCACTTATCTGGCACCATGCCAGTTTGTAGTGATATGTTGAAAAGATTAGCCAAAGGTGTGCTAAGCTACTCTTTACATTCCTTTAGAACCCTTGCATACAGTTCATCAGGGCCTGGGGATTTGTTAGGTTTTAATTTATCTATTTGCCTAAGGACCATGTCACTTGTGACCCTAATAGTGCACAGTTTATTATCGTCCTGTTCTACATAATTTATCATTACTGGAATATCGCTGGTATCCTCCTGTGTAAAAACTGAGAAGAAGTATGTGTTAAAAATTCTACACATTTCCTTATCACTGTCAGTGAGCTGACCCGAGGAACTTTTGAGGGGGCCTATCTTGTCCCTGATCTTACTTCTGTATACCTGAAAGAATCCTTTTGGGTTAGTCTTCGATTCTCTTGCAACTTTAACCTCATAATCTCTTTTGCTTTTCTAATTCCCTTTTTTATTTCTCTCTTTAACTGAATATATCGATTTCTCAATTGCCCCTCTCCTCTTTTGATTTGCCTATATATGCCTCTCTTTTGACCAATCAGATATTTTAATCTATTGTTCATCCATTTAGGATCATTTTTGTTTGATCTGATTTCCCTATTTGGAACATAATTTGACTGAGCAGCTAGAACTATGCCCTGGAAAGCATCATATCGGCAACCATCACCACCTACCTGACCCTTAGTCAGGTCATTCCAGTTCAGCCCACCTAAGTAATTTTTCAGTCCTATGAAATCAGCCAAGCGAAAGTCAGGGACAGAGACTTGATTGCCATTATTAGGGGAATTCCATGATATATTAAAACTGAGTGATTTGTGATCACTTTCCCCAAGCTCATCATTAACCTCAAGATTATTAATTAGTGTTTCCCTACTGGCAAGAACCAAGTCAAGGAGGTTATTTCCCCTAGTTGGCTCTGTCACAAACTGTTTTAAAAAACAATCCTGGATCGTATCAAGAAAGTCACCTGACTCTAAATTTCCTGTCAAATTGCTCCAGTCAATCTGTCTATAGTTGAAATCTCCCATTAGCACAACATTTTCGTTTGTAGATGCCTTACGAATTTCGTCCCATAGAAGTTTACTGCACTCCCTATCAAGATTTGGGGCCCTGTAAATCACACCCAAAATTAGTTTTTCTCGGCCCTCGAGAAGCTGTAACCAAACAGATTCAGTGGCTGACGCTTCTAATTTAATATCTTGTCTAACACAACAATTTAAATTGTCTCTGACATACATCGCTACTCCACCACCTTTCCTGTTGACCCTGTCAGTGTGGAATAATTTATAGCCTTGTATGTGACATTCAGAGGGCATCTCTCTATCTTTCAGATTGAGCCAGGTCTCTGTTATAGCAATAATATCTATGTTTCCTGCACTTGCAATTAATCTTAGCTCATCTATCTTATTTCTAACACTCCTGCTATTAGTATAGTAAACCTTAAGGGAGCTAGTCCCTTGCTGCCCTCTGCTGTCCCCCTTTGTTTGCTGACCTGATCTATTGTCTTTATTTATAACTTCATGCTGAATGCCTTTTATACATTTACTGTTTCCAACCCTAGTGTTGCAACCTGCTTGTTTCCCACACACACCCATACCTCTATCTTCCATCAGTTTAAAATCATAGGCATTTCACCAATGGCCTTCTCAATCGAGTCTGCAAGTGCTACCACCCCAGCCTCAGAGAGATGTACCCCATCCCTTGCATACATATCATGTTTGCCATAAAAGTTGTTCCAGTTGTCAATGAATGGGATTGCAAGTTCCTTGCAGTATCTGTCTAGCCAGCAATTTACACCAATTGCCCTAGACAACCATTCATTTCCTACTCCCCTTCTAGGCAAGATGCTACATATGATTGGGATCCCTCCCTTAGACTTAATGAAATCTATAGCTGACCTGTACTTATCTAGCAGCTCTTCTCTCCTACCCTTCCCAATATCATTTCCACCAGCACTGAGACAGATAATGGGCTTGTTCCCATTACCTGACATGATATTATCCAGCCTGTTGACAATGTCCCCAACACCAGCTCCAGGGAAGCACACTCTATCTCTCATCTTCTTATTCCTATTACAAAAGGACGGTCAATATATCTTACCTGAGAGTCACCAACCACAAGAATGCGCTTACCTCCATTAGCAGGGGCAGTAGTACCCTTACCTTCACTGGCCACTGAAGTACATTCATCCTGAAGAACAGAGAAGCGATTTCCTACCTTCAGATATTCACTAACTTAACTTCCTTATTCTGATGCGCCTTCCATTACTGTGAACCACTCGCCACTTGTAGCAGGTGCTGGACTGCACCTCACTGCTGGTAGCCGTTGCTACCTCCCCAACTACAGCCTCCTCACAGCGAGAGACAGACTGCCCCTCACTTGAAGCCTCATTCCCCACAACTCCAGCCACCTCACACTCTCTCCCAGACCCACTGGCACTGGTGACCTGACCCCCACCTGGCACTGTTGACCTGACCTCCACTTGGCACTGGAGACCTGATCTCCACCTGGCACTGGTGACTTGACCCCCACCTGGCACTGGAGACCTGACCTCCACCTGGGACTGGTGACCTGACTCCCACGTGACCTGACCTGCACCTGGCACTGGTAACCTGCCCTCCACCTGGCACTGGTGACCTGACCCCCCATCTGGCACTGGTAACTTGACCTCCACTTGGCACTGGAGACCTAACCTCCTCCTGGCACTGGTGACCTGACCTAAGATAAGATAAGATAAGATAAGATTTCGTTCGGATTTTTAACCCCGGAGGGTTAGCCACCCAGGATAACCCAAGAAAGTCAGTGCGTCATCGAGGACTGTCTAACTTATTTCCATTGGGGTCCTTAATCTTGTCCCCCAGGATGCGACCCACACCAGTCGACTAACACCCAGGTACCTATTTGCTGCTAGGTGAACAGGACAACAGGTGTAAGGAAACGTGTCGAAATGTTTCCACCCGCCGGGAATCGAACCCGGGCCCTCCGTGTGTGAAGCGGGAGCTTTAGCCACCAGGCCACCGGGCCACCTGGCACTGGTGACCTGACCTCCACCTGGCACTGCTGACCTCACATAATCACCTACTCCAGGTCTTCCAACCATTATCTACTGATTTAAACCTTCAATCTTCATCATAACCTCAAAATAAGGTTAGAATTTCCTGTCTCTGCATAGCTCTCTCTCTCTCTCTCTCTCTCTCTCTCTCTCTCTCTCTCTCTCTCTCTCTCTCTCTCTCTCTCTCTCTCTCTCTCTCTCTCTCTCTCTCTCTCTCTCTCTCTCTCTCTCTCTCTCTCTCTCTCTCTCTCTCTCTCTCTCTCTCTCTCTCTCTCTCTCCCCTCTCTCTCTCTCTCTCTCACTCTCTCTCTCTCTCTCTCTCTCTCTCTCTCTCTCTCTCTCTCTCTCTCTCTCTCTCTCTCTCTCTCTCCCTCTCTTAAAGAGACATCAAAATCTATATACTAACGAGCTTCTTAAATTTAAGCAATAATAACGCTAATAATAATAATAATAATAATAATAATAATAATAATAATAATAATAATAATAATAATAATAATAATAATAATAATAATAATAATAATAATAATAATAATAATAATAATAATAATAATAATAATAATAATAATAATAATAATAATAATAATGATAATGATAATAATAATAATAATAATAATAATAATAATAATAATAATAATAATAATAATAATAATAATAATAAAATAATAATAATAATAATAATAATAATAATAATAATAATAATAATAATAATAATAATAATAATAATAATAATAATAATAATAATAATAATAATAATAATAATAATAATAATAATAATAATAATAATATTAATAATAATAATAATGATAATAATAATAATAATAAAAATAATAATAATAATAATAATAATAATAATAATAATAATAATAATAATAATAATAATAATAATAATAATAATAATAATAATAATAATAATAATATTAATAATAATAATAATAATTATATAATTTGGGCACTCGTATCATTCTAGTTAGTAAGTATTTATACATAAATATGGAACATTTCAATGCTGCTTCTTGTGTGTTAGTGTTAAGTACAGTGTTGGTGTTAAGTACAGTGTTGGTGTTAAGTACAGTGTTGGTGTTAAGTACGGTGTTAGTGTTAGCAGTTAGTGTGTTGTTGCATAGCATGTTGGTGTTAAATACAGTGTTGGTGTTAAGTACAGTGTTGGTGTTAAGTACAGTGTTGGTGTTAAGTACAGTGTTGGTGTTAAGTAGTGTTGGTGTTAAGTACAGTGTTGGTGTTAAGTACGGTGTTAGTGTTAAGTACAGTGTTGGTGTTAAGTACAGTGTTGGTGTTAAGTACAGTGTTGGTGTTAAGTACAGTGTTGGTGTTAAGTACAGTGTTGGTGTTAAGTACAGTGTTGGTGTTAAGTACAGTGTTGGTGTTAAGTACAGTGTTGGTGTTAAGTACAGTGTTGGTGTTAAGTAGTGTTGGTGTTAAGTACAGTGTTGGTGTTAAGTACGGTGTTAGTGTTAAGTACAGTGTTGGTGTTAAGTACAGTGTTGGTGTTAAGTACAGTGTTGGTGTTAAGTACAGTGTTAGTATTAAGTACAGTGTTGGTGTTAAGTACAGTGTTGGTGTTAAGTACAGTGTTGCTGTTAAGTACAGTGTTGGTGTTAAGTACAGTGTTGGTGTTAAGTACAGTGTTGGTGTTAAGTACAGTGTTGGTGTTAAGTACGGTGTTGGTGTTAAGTACAGTGTTGGTGTTAAGTACAGTGTTGGTGTTAAGTACAGTGTTGGTGTTAAATACAGTGTTGGTGTTAAGTACAGTGTTGGTGTTAAGTACAGTGTTGGTGTTAAGTACAGTGTTAGTGTTAAGTACAGTGTTGGTGTTAAGTACAGTGTTGATATTAAGTACAGTGTTGGTGTTAAGTACGGCGTTGGTGTTAAGTACAGTGTTGATATTAAGAACAGTGTTGGTGTTAAGTACGGTGTTGGTGTTAAGTACGGTGTTGGTGTTAAGTACAGTGTTGGTGTTAAGTACAGTGTTGATATTAAGTACAGTGTTGGTGTTAAGTACGGTGTTGGTGTTAAGTACAGTGTAGGTGTTAAGTACAGTGTTGGTGTTAAGTACGGTGTTGGTGTTAAATACAGTGTTGGTGTTAAGTACGGTGTTGGTGTTAAGTACAGTGTTGGTATTAAGTACGGTGTTGGTGTTAAGTACAGTGTTGGCGTTAAGCATGTTGTTGGTTGTTAAGTACAGTGTTGGTGTTAAGTACAGTGTTGGTATTAAGTACAGTGGTGGTGTTAATACGGTGTTGGTGTTAAGTTACGGTGTTGGTATTAGCACAGTGTTGGTGTTAAGTACAGTGTTGGTATTAAGTACAGTGTTGGTGTTAAGTACAGTGTTAGTGTTAAGTACGGTGTTGGTGTTAAGTACAGTGAGGGTGTTAAGTACAGTGTTGGTGTTAAGTACGGTGTTGGTGTTAAGTACAGTGTTGGTGTTAAGTACGGTGTTGGTGTTAAGTACAGTGTTGGTATTAAGTACGGTGTTGGTGTTAAGTACAGTGTTGGTGTTAAGTACGGTGTTGGTGTTAAGTACAGTGTTGGTATTAAGTACGGTGTTGGTGTTAAGTACAGTGTTGGCGTTAAGTACAGTGTTGGTGTTAAGTACAGTGTTGGTGTTAAGTACAGTGTTGGTATTAAGTACAGTGTTGGTGTTAAGTACGGTGTTGGTGTTAAGTACGGTGTTGGTATTAAGTACAGTGTTGGTGTTAAGTACAGTGTTGGTATTAAGTACAGTGTTGGTGTTAAGTACAGTGTTAGTGTTAAGTACGGTGTTGGTGTTAAGTACAGTGTTGGTGTTAAGTACGGTGTTGGTGTTAAGTACGGTGTTGGTATTAAGTACAGTGTTGGTGTTAAGTACAGTGTTGGTATTAAGTACAGTGTTGGTGTTAAGTACAGTGTTGGTGTTAAGTACGGTGTTGGTGTTAAGTACAGTGTTGGTGTTAAGTACTGTGTTGGTGTTAAGTACAGTGTTGGTATTAAGTACGGTGTTGGTGTTAAGTTCAGTGTTGGTGTTAAGTACAGTGTTGGTATTAAGTACAGTGTTGGTGTTAAGTACAGTGTTGGTATTAAGTACAGTGTTGGTGTTAAGTACGGTGTTGGTGTTAAGTACGGTGTTGGTATTAAGTACAGTGTTGGTGTTAAGTACAGTGTTGGTGTTAAGTACGGTGTTGATGTTAAGTACAGTGTTGGTGTTAAGTACAGTGTTGGTATTAAGTACAGTGTTGGTGTTAAGTACGGTGTTGGTGTTAAGTACAGTGTTGGTGTTAAGTACGGTGTTGGTGTTAAGTACAGTGTTGGTGTTAAGTACAGTGTTGGTGTTAAGTATGGTGTTGGTGTTAAGTACGGTGCTGGTACTAAGTACAGTGTTGGTGTTAAGTACAGTGTTGGTATTAAGTACAGTGTTGGTGTTAAGTACGGTGTTGGTGTTAAGTACAGTGGTGGTGTTAAGTACAGTGTTAGTGTTAAGTACAGTGTTGGTGTTAAGCACAGTGTTGGTTTTAAGTACAGTGTTAGAGTTAAGTACAGTGTTGGTGTTAATTAAGTACCGTGTTGGTGTTAAGTACAGTATTGGTGTTAAGTACAGTGTTGGTATTAAGTACAGTATTGGTGTTAAGTACAGTGTTGGTATTAAGTACAGTGTTGGTATTAAGTACAGTGTTGGTGTTAAGTACAGTGTTGGTATTAAGTACAGTGTTAGTGTTAAGTACAGTGTTGGTATTAAGTACAGTGTTGGTATTAAGTACAGTGTTAGTGTTAAGCATAGTGTTGGTGTTAAGTAGAGTGTTGGTATTAAGTAGTGTTGGTGTTAAGTGCAGTGTTGGTATTAAGTACAGTGTTGGTGTTAAATACGGTGTTGGTGTTAAGTACAGTGTTGGTGTTAAGTACGGTGTTGGAATTAAGTACAGTGTTGGTGTTAAGCACAGTGTTGGTTTTAAGTACAGTGTTGGTATTAAGTACGGTGTTGGTGTTAAGTACGGTGTTGGAATTAAGTACAGTGTTGGTGTTAAGTACAGTGTTGGTATTAAGTACAGTGTTGGTGTTAAATATGGTGTTGGTGTTAAGTACAGTGTTGGTGTTAAGTACAGTGTTGGTGTTAAGTACAGTGTTGGTGTTAAGCACAGTGTTGGTTTTAAGTACAGTGTTGGTGTTAAGTACGGTGTTGGTGTTAAGTACAGTGTTAGTGTTAAGTACAGTGTTGGTATTAAGTACAGTGTTGGTGTTAAGTACAGTGTTGGTATTTAGTACAGTGTTGGTGTTAAGTACAGTGTTGGTGCTAAGTACAGTGCTGGAATTAAGTACAGTGTTGGTGTTAAGTACAGTGTAGTTATTAAGTACAGTGTTGGTGTTAAGTACAGTGTTGGTGTTAAGTAAAGTGTTGGTATTAAGTAGTGTTGGTGTTAAGTACAGTGTTGGTATTAAGTACAGTGTTGGTGTTAAGTACAGTGTTGGTTTTAAGTGCAGTGTTGGTGTTAAGTGCAGTGCTGGTATTAAGTACAGTGTTGGTGTTAAGTACGGTGTTGGTGTTAAGTACGGTGTTGGTATTAAGTACAGTGTTGGTGTTAAATACAGTGTTGGTATTAAGTACAGTGTTGGCGTTATGTACGGTGTTGGTGTTAAGTACAGTGTTGGTGTTAAGTATAGTGTTGGTGTTAAGTGCAGTGTTGGTGTTAAGTACAGTGTTGGTGTTAAGTACAGTGTTGGTGTTAAGTACAGTGTTGGTGTTAAGTACAGTGTTGGTGTTAAGTACAGTGTTGGTGTTAAGTACAGTGTTGGTGTTAAGTACAGTGTTGGTGTTAAGTACAGTGTTGGTGTTAAGTACAGTGTTGGTGTTAAGTACAGTGTTGGTATTAAGTACAGTGTTAGTGTTAAGTACAGTGTTGGTGTTAAGTACAGTGTTGGTGTTAAGTACAGTGTTGGTATTAAGTACAGTGCTGGTATTAAGTACAGTGTCAGTGTTAAGTACGGTGTTGGTGTTAAGTACAGTGTTGGTATTAAGTAGTGTTGGTGTTAAGTGCAGTGTTGGTATTAAGTACAGTGTTGGTATTAAGTACAGTGTTAGTGTTAAGTACAGTGTTGGTGTTAAGTACAGTGTTGGTGTTAAGTACAGTGTTAGTGTTAAGTACAGTGTTGGTGTTAAGTACAGTGTTGGTGTTAAGTACAGTGTTGGTGTTAAGTACAGTGTTGGTGTTAAGTACAGTGTTGGTGTTAAGTACAGTGTTGGTGTTAAGTACACTGTTGGTGTTAAGTACAGTGTTGGTGTTAAGGGCAGTGTTGGTGTTAAGTGCAGTGTTGGTGTTAAATAATGTTAGTGTAGTGTTAGTATCAAGGACACAATATTGGTATCAAGGACTCACTGTTGGCATCAAGGACACACTGTTGACATCAAGCATATAGTGTTTGTATCATGGACGGAGGGCTGGTGTTAAGGACACATAAGAACATAAGAAAGAAGGAACACTGCAGCAGGCCTATTGGCCCATGTTAGGCAAATCCAACTCACACCAACCCACACCCACTCATGTATTTATCTAACCTATTTTTAGAACTACACAAGGTTTTAGCTTCAGTGATGGTACTCGGGAGTTTGTTCCATTTCTCCACAACTCAAATACCAAACCAGTGCTTTCCTATATCTTTTCCTTATCTAAATTTTTCCAACTTGAAACCATTGCTGCGAGCCCTGCCTTGGTTAGCTCATTATTTAAATTCCCTTTATTTATTCCCGTTTTCCATTTATAGACCTTAATTATATCCCTGCTAATTCTACGCCTTTCGAGAGAGTGTAAATTCAGGGCCCTCAGTCTATCCTCATAGGGAAGATTTCTGATACATGGGATCATCTCTGTCATCCTCCTCTGTACGTTTTCCAGTGCATTTATATCCGTATTGTAATACGGTGACCAGAAATGCGCAGCATAATCTAAGTGAGGCTTAACCACTGATATATAGAGTTGAAGAACAACCTGAGGACTCCTGTTAGTTATACTTCTTGATGTGAAGCCAAGAATTCTATTCGCAGTGTTGGTATTAAGATCACAGTGTTGGTATGAAGGGCACAGTGCTAGTATCAAGGACTCAGTGTTGGTATCAAGGACTCAGTGCTGGTATCAAGGACACTGTAGGTGTCAAAGACACGGTGTTTTAATCAAGGACGCGGTGTTGGTATCAAGGTTCCTGTGTTGGTAT
>NC_091343.1:3792296-3887296 GCF_038502225.1 Cherax quadricarinatus | reverse complement strand
TCACAGGTGTTGCTGTTGTCACAGGTGTTGCTGTTGTCACAGGTGTTGCTGATGTCACAGGTATTGCTGATGTCACAGGTGTTGCTGATGTCACAGGTGTTGCTGATGTCACAGGTGTTGCTGATGTCACAGGTGTTGCTGATGTCACAGGTGTTGCTGTTGTCACAGGTGTTGCTGATGTCACAGGTATTGCTGATGTCACAGGTGTTCCTGATGTCACAGGTGTTGCTGATGTCACAGGTGTTGCTGATGTCACAGGTGTTGCTGATGTCACAGGTGTTGCTGATGTCACAGGTGTTGCTGATGTCACAAGTGTTGCTGATGTCACAGGTGTTGCTGTTGTCACAGGTGTTGCTGATGTCACAGGTGTTGCTGATGTCAAAGGTGTTGCTGATGTCACAGGTGTTGCTGATGTCACACGTGTTGCTGATGTCACAGGTGTTGCTGATGTCACAGGTGTTGCTGATGTCACAGGTGTTGCTAATGTCACAGGTGTTGCTGATGTCACAGGTGTTGCTGATGTCACAGGTGTTGCTGATGTCACAGGTGTTGCTGATGTCAAAGGTGTTGCTGATGTCACAGCTGTTGCTGATGTCACAGGTGTTGCTGTTGTCACAGGTGTTGCTGATGTCACAGGTGCTGCTGATGTCAAAGGTGTTGCTGATGTCACAGGTGTTGCTGTTGTCACAGGTGTTGCTGATGTCACAGGTGTTGCTGATGTCACAGGTGTTGCTGATGTCACAGGTGTTGCTGATGTCACAGGTGTTACTGATGTCACAGGTGTTGCTGTTGTCACAGGTGTTGCTGATGTCACAGGTGTTGCTGATGTCACAGGTGTTGCTGATGTCACAGGTGTTGCTGTTGTCACAGGTGTTGCTGATGTCACAGGTGTTGCTGATGTCACAGGTGTTGCTGATGTCACAGGTGTTGCTGTTGTCACAGGTGTTGATGATGTCACAGGTGTTTCTGATGTCACAGGTGTTGCTGTTGTCACAGGTGTTGCTGATGTCACAGGTGTTGCTGATGTCACAGGTGTTGCTGATGTCACAGGTGTTGCTGTTGTCACAGGTGTTGCTGATGTCACAGGTGTTGCTGATGTCACAGGTGTTGCTAATGTCACAGGTGTTGCTGAGGTCACAGGTGTTGCTGATGTCACAGGTGTTGCTGATGTCACAGGTGTTGCTGTTGTCACAGGTGTTGCTGATGTCACAGGTGTTGCTGATGTCACAGGTGTTGCTGATGTCACAGGTGTTGCTGATGTCACAGGTGTTGCTGATGTCACAGGTGTTGCTGATGTCACAGGTGTTGCTGATGTCACAGGTGTTGCTGAGGTCACAGGTGTTGCTGATGTCACAGGTGTTGCTGATGTCACAGGTGTTGCTGAGGTCACACGTGTTGCTGATGTCACAGGTGTTGCTGATGTCTCAGGTGTTGCTGAGGTCACAGGTGTTGCTGAGGTCACAGGTGTTGCTGATGTCACAGGTGTTGCTGATGTCACAGGTGTTGCTGATGTCACAGGTATTGCTGATGTCACAGGTGTTGCTGAGGTCACAGGTGTTGCTGATGTCACAGGTGTTGGTGAGGTCACAGGTGTTGCTGAGGTCACAGGTGTTGCGGATGTCACAGGTGTTGCTGATGTCACAGGTATTGCTGAGGTCACAGATGTTGAAGTCAGGTGTTGCTGATGTCACAGGTGTTTCTGAGGTCACAGCTGTTCCTGAGGTCACAGGTGTTGCTGAGGTCACAGGTGTTGCTGATGTCACAGGTGTTGCTGATGTCGCAGGTGTTGCTGATGTCACAGGTGTTGCTGATGTTACAGGTGTTGCTGAAGTCACAGGTGTTGCTGATATCACAGGTGTTGCTGATGTCACAGGTGTTGCTGATGTCACAGGTGTTGCTGATGTTACAGGTGTTGCTGAAGTCACAGGTGTTGCTGATGTCACAGGTGTTGCTGATGTCACAGGTGTTGCTGAGGTCAAAGGTGTTGCTGATGTCACAGGTGTTGCTGAGGTCACAGGTGTTGCTGATGTCACAGGTGTTGCTGATGTCACAGGTGTTGCTGATGTCACAGGTGTTGCTGAGGTCACAGATGTTGCTGATGTCACAGGTGTTGCTGATGTCACAGGTGTTGCTGAGGTCGCAGGTGTTGCTGATGTCACAGATATTACTGATGTCACAGGTGTTGCTGATGTCACAGGTGTTGCTGAGGTCGCAGGTGTTGCTGATGTCACAGGTGTTGCTGAGGTCACAGGTGTTGCTGTTGTCACAGGTGTTGCTGAGGTCGCAGGTGTTGCTGAGGTCACAGGTGTTGCTGATGTCACAGGTGTTGCTGAGGTCACAGGTGTTGCTGAGGTCACAGGTGTTGCTGATGTCACAGGTGTTGCTGATGTCAAAGGTGTTGCTGATGTCACAGGTGTTTCTGAGGTCACAGGTGTTGCTGATGTCAAAGGTGTTGCTGAGGTCACAGGTGTTGCTGAGGTCAGATGTTGCTGATGTCACAGGTGTTGCTGATGTCACAGGTGTTGCCGAGGTCGCAGGTGTTGCTGATGTCAAAGATGTTGCTGATGTCACAGGTGTTGCTGATGTCACAGGTGTTGCTGATGTCACAGGTGTTGCTGAGGTCAAAGGTGTTGCTGATGTCACAGGTGTTGCTGAGGTCACAGGTGTTGCTGATGTCACAGGTGTTGCTGATGTCACAGGTGTTGCTGATGTCACAGGTGTTGCTGAGGTCACAGATGTTGCTGATGTCACAGGTGTTGCTGATGTCACAGGTGTTGCTGAGGTCGCAGGTGTTGCTGATGTCACAGATATTACTGATGTCACAGGTGTTGCTGATGTCACAGGTGTTGCTGAGGTCGCAGGTGTTGCTGATGTCACAGGTGTTGCTGAGGTCACAGGTGTTGCTGTTGTCACAGGTGTTGCTGAGGTCGCAGGTGTTGCTGAGGTCACAGGTGTTGCTGATGTCACAGGTGTTGCTGAGGTCACAGGTGTTGCTGAGGTCACAGGTGTTGCTGATGTCACAGGTGTTGCTGATGTCAAAGGTGTTGCTGATGTCACAGGTGTTTCTGAGGTCACAGGTGTTGCTGATGTCAAAGGTGTTGCTGAGGTCACAGGTGTTGCTGAGGTCAGATGTTGCTGATGTCACAGGTGTTGCTGATGTCACAGGTGTTGCTGAGGTCGCAGGTGTTGCTGATGTCACAGATGTTGCTGATGTCACAGGTGTTGCTGATGTCACAGGTGTTGCTGAGGTCGCAGGTGTTGCTGATGTCACAGGTGTTGCTGAGGTCACAGGTGTTGCTGATGTCACAGGTGGTGCTGAGGTCGCAGGTGTTACTGAGGTCACAGGTGTTGCTGAGGTCACAGGTGTTGCTGAGGTCACAGGTGTTGCTGATGTCACAGGTGTTGCTGATGTCACAGGTGCTGCTGAGGTCACAGGTGTTGCTGATATCACAGGTGTTGCTGAGGTCACAGGTGTTGCTGAGGTCACAGGTATTGCTGAGGTCACAGGTGTTGCTGAGGTCACAGGTGTTGCTGATGCCACAGGTGTTGTTGATGCCACAGGTGGTGCTGAGATAACAGGTTTTGCTGAGGACACAGGTGTTGTTGAGGTTACAGATGTTGCTGAGGTCACAGGTGTTGCTGAGGTCACAGGTGTTGTTGAGGTCACAGGTGTTGCTGAGGTCACAGGTGTTGCTGAGATCACATTTGTTGCTGAGGTCACATGTGTTGCTGAGGTCACAAGTGTTGCTGAGGTCACATGTGTTGCTGAGGTCACAAGTGTTGATGAGGTCACAAGTGTTGCTGAGGTCACAAGTGTTGCTGAGATCACAAGTGTTGCTGATGTCACAGGTGTTGCTGATGTCACAGGTGTTGCTGATGTCACATGTGTTGCTGATGTCACAGGTGTTGCTGAGGTCGCAGGTGTTGCTGATGTCACAGGTGTTGCTGATGTCACAGGTGTTGCTGATGTCACAGGTGTTGCTGAGGTCGCAGGTGTTGCTGATGTCACAGGTGTTGCTGAGGTCACAGGGGTTGCTGAGGTCACAGGTGTTCCTGAGGTCACAGGCGTTCCTGAGGTCACAGGTGTTGCTGAGGTCGCAGGTGTTGCTGAGGTCACAGGTGTTGCTGAGGCAACAGGTGTTGCTGAGGTCACAGGTGTTGCTGAGGTCACAGGTGTTGCTGAGATCACAGGTGTTGCTGAGGTCACATGTATTGCTGATGTCACAGGTGTTGCTGATGCCACAGGTGTTGCTGAGGTCACAAGTGTTGCTGAGGTCACAGGTGTTGTTGATGTCACAGGTGTTGCTGAGATCACAGGTGTTGCTGAGGTCACAGGTGTTGCTGAGGTCACAGGTGTTGCTGAGGTCACAGGTGTTGCTGATGTCACAGGTGTTGCTGAGGTCACAGGTGTTGCTGAGGTCACAGGTGTTGCTGAGGTCACAGGTGTTGCTGAGGTCACAGGTGTTGCTGAGGTCACAGGAGTTGCTGATGTCTCAGATGTTGCTGAGGTCACAGGTGTTGCTGATGTCACAGGTGTTGCTGAGATCACAGGTGTTGCTGATGTCACAGGTGTTGCTGAGGTCACAGGTGTTGCTGATGTCACAGGTGTTGCTGAGGTCGCAGGTGTTGCTGAGGTCACAGGTGTTGCTGATGTCACAGGTGTTGCTGAGGTCACAGGTGTTGCTGAGGTCACAGGTGTTGCTGATGTCACAGGTGTTGCTGAGGTCAAAGGTGTTGCTGATGTCACAGGTGTTGCTGAAGTCACAGGTGTTGCTGATGTCACAGGTGTTGCTGAGGTCACAGGTGTTGCTGAGGTCACAGATGTTGCTGATGTCACAGGTGTTGCTGATGTCACAGGTGTTGTTGAGGTCGCAGTGTTGCTGATGTCACAGATGTTGCTGATGTCACAGGTGTTGCTGATGTCACAGGTGTTGCTGAGGTCGCAGGTGTTGCTGATGTCACAGGTGTTGCTGAGGTCACAGGTGTTGCTGTTGTCACAGGTGTTGCTGAGGTCGCAGGTGTTGCTGAGGTCACAGGTGTTGCTGATGTCACAGATATTACTGATGTCACAGGTGTTGCTGATGTCACAGGTGTTGCTGAGGTCGCAGGTGTTGCTGATGTCACAGGTGTTGCTGAGGTCACAGGTGTTGCTGTTGTCACAGGTGTTGCTGAGGTCGCAGGTGTTGCTGAGGTCACAGGTGTTGCTGATGTCACAGGTGTTGCTGAGGTCACAGGTGTTGCTGAGGTCACAGGTGTTGCTGATGTCACAGGTGTTGCTGATGTCACAGGTGTTGCTGATGTCACAGGTGTTGCTGAGGTCGCAGGTGTTGCTGATGTCACAGATATTACTGATGTCACAGGTGTTTCTGAGGTCACAGGTGTTGCTGATGTCACAGGTGTTACTGAGGTCACAGGTGTTGCTGAGGTCAGATGTTGCTGATGTCACAGGTGTTGCTGATGTCACAGGTGTTGCTGAGGTCGCAGGTGTTGCTGATGTCACAGATGTTGCTGATGTCACAGGTGTTGCTGATGTCACAGGTGTTGCTGAGGTCCCCGGTGTTCCTGAGGTCACAGATGTTGCTGATGTCACAGGTGTTGCTGATGTCACAGGTGTTGCTGAGGTCGCAGTGTTGCTGAGGTCGCAGGTGTTGCTGATGTCACAGGTGTTGCTGAGGTCACAGGTGTTGCTGATGTCACAGGTGTTGCTGATGTCACAGGTGCTGCTGAGGTCACAGGTGTTGCTGAGGTCACAGGTGTTGCTGAGATCACAGGTGTTGCTGAGGTCACATGTATTGCTGATGTCACAGGTGTTGCTGATGCCGCAGGTGTTGCTGATGCCACAGGTGGTGCTGAGATAACAGGTTTTGCTGAGGACACAGGTGTTGCTGAGGTCACAGGTGTTGCTGAGGTCACAGGTGTTGCTGAGGTCACAGGTGTTGCTGAGGTCACAGGTGTTGCTGAGGTCACAGGTGTTGCTGAGATCACATTTGTTGCTGAGGTCACATGTGTTGCTGAGGTCACAAGTGTTGCTGAGGTCACATGTGTTGCTGAGGTCACAAGTGTTGATGAGGTCACAAGTGTTGCTGAGGTCACAAGTGTTGCTGAGGTCACAAGTGTTGCTGAGGACACAGGTGTTGCTGAGGCCACAGGTGTTTTTGAGGTCACAGGTGTTGCTGAGGTCACAGGTGTTGCTGAGATCACAGGTGTTTTTGAGGTCACATGTGTTGCTGAGGTCACAAGTGCTGCTAAGGTCACAGGTGTTGTTGAGGTCACAAGTGTTGCAGAGGTCACAAGTGTTGCTGAGGTCTCAAGTGTTGCTGAGGACACAGGAATTGCTGAGGCCACAGGTATTTTTGAGGTCACTAGTGTTGCTGAGGACACAGTTGTTGATATCAGAGGATATTTAATACCACTTAACATCCACTGCAACGAGAACAAGGTCTCAGACAATGAGAATAAGTGGGAATAATAAGCAGAGAGAAAGTTACACTGATAATATTGACGAGAGAGCAACTGACAAGTGTGAAAAACACAATACTGAATAATAACTAAATTGTACTACTACACCAGACCGCTTAGTACTGCCACTCAACACTAGAACTTAAGAACATAAAAAAGGGGAACACTGCAGCAGGCGTGTTGGCCCATACTAGGCAGGTCCTTCCCAATCCCTCCCACTAACAAAATATTTGCCCAATTCAATTTTAAATGCTACCCAAGAAACAAGCTTTTGATAATTCTATTTACTCATGTGCAAGTCCCACTCAAATCCAACCCCTCTCACCCATGTATTTATCCAACCTAAATTTGAAACTAACCAAGGTTTAAGCTTCGATGACCCTACTAGGTAGACACTTCCACTCATCAAATACCTTATTACCAAACCAATACTTTCCTATATCCTTTCTAAATCTAAACTTGTCTAATTTGAATCCATTATTGCGGGTTCTCTCTGGGAGAGAAATCCTCAAGACCTTATTTATATCCCCTTTTTAATACCCATCTTCCACTTATATACTTCGGTCATGTCTCCCTTCATTCTTATATTCTAGTAGATATCATCACTGGTACAAGACTAGTAGATATCATCACTGGTACAAGACTAGTAGATATCATCACTGGTACAAGACTAGTAGATATCATCACTGGTACAAGACTAGTAGATATCATCACTGGTACAAGACTAGTAGATATAATCACTGGTACAAGACTAGTAGATATAATCACTGGTACAAGACTAGTAGATATCATCACTGGTACAAGACTAGTAGATATCATCACTGGAACAAGACTAGTAGATATCATCACTGGAACAAGACTAGTAGATATCACTGGTACAAGACTAGTAGATATCATCACTGGTACAAGACTAGTAGATATCATCACTGGTACAAGACTAGTAGATATCATCACTGGTACAAGACTAGTAGATATCTTCACTGGTACAAGACTAGTAGATATCTTCACTGGTACAAGACTAGTAGATATCTTCACTGGTACAAGACTAGTAGATATCTTCACTGGTACAAGACTAGTAGATATCTTCACTGGTACAAGACTAGTAGATATCTTCACTGGTACAAGACTAGTAGATATCATCACTGGTACAAGACTAGTAGATATCATCACTGGTACAAGACTAGTAGATATCATGACTGGTATAAGACTAGTAGATATCATCACTGGTATAAGACTAGTAGATATCTTCACTGGTACAAGACTAGTAGATATCATCACTGGTACAAGACTAGTAGATATCATCACTGGTATAAGACTAGTAGATATCATCACTGGTATAAGACTAGTAGATATCATCACTGGTACAAGACTAGTAGATATCATCACTGGTACAAGACTAGTAGATATCATCACTGGTATAAGACTAGTAGATATCATCACTGGTATAAGACTAGTAGATATCATCACTGGTACAAGACTAGTAGATATCATCACTGGTACAAGACTAGTAGATATCTTCACTGGTATAAGACTAGTAGATATCATCACTGGTATAAGACTAGTAGATATCATCACTGGTATAAGACTAGTAGATATCATCACTGGTATAAGACTAGTAGATATCATCACTGGTACAAGACTAGTAGATATCATCACTGGTATAAGACTAGTAGATATCATCACTGGTATAAGACTAGTAGATATCATCACTGGTACAAGACTAGTAGATATCATCACTGGTACAAGACTAGTAGATATCATCACTGGTATAAGACTAGTAGATATCATCACTGGTATAAGACTAGTAGATATCATCACTGGTACAAGACTAGTAGATATCATCACTGGTACAAGACTAGTAGATATCTTCACTGGTACAAGACTAGTAGATATCATCACTGGTACAAGACTAGTAGATATCATCACTAGTATAAGACTAGTAGATATCATCACTGGTATAAGACTAGTAGATAACTTCACTGGTACAAGACTAGTAGATATCATCACTGGTACAAGACTAGTAGATATCATCACTGGTATAAGACTAGTAGATATCATCACTGGTACAAGACTAGTAGATATCATCACTGGTACAAGACTAGTAGATATCATCACTGGTATAAGACTAGTAGATATGAACATTAAAATGGTATAAAATACCGACAGGTTGTTAGGTAAGACACATATGCAACAGTTAGGTATCTTTATTTCGAAACGTTTCGCCTACACAGTAGGCTTATTCAGTCGAGTACAGAAAAGTTGATAGAAGCAGAAGAGACTTGAAGACGATGTAATCAGTCCATCACCCTTAAAGTTTTGAGGTGGTCAGTCCCTCACTCTGGAGAAGAGCATTCAAATTCAAATTCAAATTCAAAGTTTATTCTCTATAAGGATTACAATGCTGAGTTTACAGAAATTTGGTTATTGTTTGGTTTACATGTAGTAAAATTGTGATTACAGAGTGTACCACTAGAACGCTTAGCATGGCTAGGCATTTCGGGCATACTTAGTTTTATTCTTAATTGTAAAATATTACAAATTATGAGGTAAGTTTTTATTATGGGTAAGTGACTAAATACTAGTTATGGAGTTTAGCAATGTGAATGCTTTTGTTTTGGCACAGTACATAGTTTCAGTATTGGAGTATCACAGGATTCATTATTTTAAGACTGAGATTAATATTTCTGTTTATGGTCAAATGAGTGAGTGAGTGTAAGTGTGAACCACCAGGTGGTATTCGTGTAGTTAGTTGACGGGGTGTATTAGGGAGATAAGATGTTTTCTAATGGTAGTTTTGAAGGTGATGAATGTGTCTGCAGTTCTAGAGTTCTCAGGTAGGGTATTCCAGATTTTAGGGCCTTTGACATACATTGAATTTTTGTAAAGGTTTAGTCGGACACGGGGAATGTCGTAGAGATGTTTGTGTCTGGTGTTATGCCTGTGGGTTCTGTCACAAGTATCAAGAAAGCGTTTTAGGTCAAGGTTGATATTAGAGTTTAAGGCCCTGTAGATATAGATTGCACAGTAGTAAGTGTGGATGTACTGAACTAGGAGTAAGTTTAGATCTATGAAGAGTGGGGGGGTGTTGCCAGGGATGGGATTTAGTGATTATTCTTACTGCAGCTTTTTGTTGGGTTATTATTGGCTTTAGGTGTATTGCTGCAGTTGATCCCCAAGCACAAATAGCATAGGTGAGGTATGGATAAATAAGTGAGTGGTATAGTGTGAGAAGGGCATTTTGCGGCACGTAGTATCGTATCTTGGAGAGGATCCAAACCGTTTTGGATACTTTTTTGGCTATATGCTGGATATGGGTGCTGAAATTCAGGTTGTTGTCAAGGTATAAGCCATAGTCTGAAACAATATGGAGTTGAAGTATGTATGTATGTATAATGTTCGCCAAGACCGTAGTCCTGGCACGGGTCTCAATCTTGCGATGACCCGTCTCTGGCTCCCGAGGGAGAAAGGTTTCTACAATGATGCGACATATGCTGTTCAAGCACTCTTCTGGTCAGTTCAACTGGTGCATCTCATAAGCGACAACACCGTATGTACTCCTAACTATGGACACTAGCGAGGAGGAGGATATGTCGTTATGACAGGTAACAGCTTGTCTGGTTCGTTGACTCCATGGTACACTAGTGTGGCCGCAGTCATCTCTGGTTCCTCTTCGGGAGCGAATATCACTCCTAGTTGCCTGCCGAGTGTCTCAGTAACTTCGCACTCCAGAAGATAGTGTGTTAGGGGCCGCTGGACAACGTGCTGACAGTACTGGCACATCTCCTCCTCAGCCTTGTCTACCATTATCTTGTAATAAAGTTGGTAGAATTACCGACAATATGTAAAGTAAAAGGACACAAGTGCAACTAATGTGACATTTATTGTGGCAACGTTTCGCTCTCCAGGAGCTTTATCAAGCCATTACAAACAATACATGGACACAGAGGGTATATAAAGACTCAGAGTGAGGTGCAATACTAGTGAGGTAACATTTCGATGTTCACTAGGGGTAGTAGTAGTAGTAGTAGTAGTAGTAGTAGTAGTGACAAAAGTAATATAATATGATAGAGCAATTGATTCGTACAAGAGTAAAAGGATATAAAAGCTATTACTTGTTACCCAAGTAATAACTTTTATATCCTTTTACTCTTGTACGAATCAATTGCTCTATCATATTGTATTACTTTTGTCACTACTACTACTACTACTACTACTACCACTAGTGAACATCGAAATGTTACCTCACTAGTATTGCACCTCACTCTGAGTCTTTATATACCCTCTGTGTCCATGTATTGTTTGTAATGGCTTGATAAAGCTCCTGGAGAGCGAAACGTTGCCACAATAAATGTCACATTAGTTGCACTTGTGTCCTTTTACTTTACATACCATTATCTTGGCTGTGGGAAAGCCCAAACGAAGCCGATGGATGGCGGTACACTGCGCTCTGGACCAGCTTCTATCATATGGAAGGGGTTCTCCCTGAGTCGCTGCTCGGTACCACTGTTGAGATGGGGTATCACCTAAGACCTCCCCCATAAGTTTCATGGCTCTGGCAGCCACCAGTTTGGTCTGTCGTAGGCTGATTGGGACAGTAATCCCAACATGTTCTTATGTCTGTTGCTGCCTTGGCTGCATCATCTGCCGCCTCATTTCCCCGGATGCCAGCATGGCTGGGGATCCAGTTTAATGTCGATCTGTGGAGTTGAAGTGACAGGATGGAGCCTTATTGTTTCAGACTATGGAACAATGCTCTTCTCCAGACTGAGGGACTGACCACCTCAAAACTTTAAGGGTGTTGGACTGATTACATCGTCTTCAAGTCTCTTTTGCTTCTATCAACTTTTCTGTACTCGACTGAAGAAGCCTACTGTGTAGGCGAAACGTTTCGAAATAAAGATACCTAACTGTTGCATATGTATCTTACCTAACATCATCACTGGTACAAGATTAGTAGATATCATCACTGGAACAAGACTAGTAGATATCATCACTGGTACAAGACTAGTAGATATCTTCACTGGTACAAGACTAGTAGATATCATCACTGGTACAAGACTAGTAGATATCATCACTGGTACAAGACTAGTAGATATCATCACTGGTACAAGACTAGTAGATATCATCACTGGTACAAGACTAGTAGATATCATCACTGGTACAAGACTAGTAGATATCATCACTGGTACAAGACTAGTAGATATCATCACTGGTACAAGACTAGTAGATATCATCACTGGTACAAGACTAGTAGATATCATAACTGGTACAAGACTAGTAGATATCTTCACTGGTACAAGACTAGTAGATATCATCACTGGTACAAGACTAGTAGATATCATCACTGGTACAAGACTAGTAGATATCATCACTGGTACAAGACTAGTAGATATCATCACTGGTACAAGACTAGTAGATATGAAGATTGAGGCACTTATGCAATATATGGGATATCATCAGAGACACAACACTAACAGATATTATCAGAGACACTACACTAACAGATATTATCAGAGACACTACACTAACAGATATTATCAGAGACACTACACTAACAGATATTATCAGAGACACTACACTAACAGATATTATCAGAGACACTACACTAACAGATATTATCAGAGACACTACACTAACAGATATTATCAGAGACACTACACTAACAGATATTATCAGAGACACTACACTAACAGATATTATCAGAGACACAACACTAACAGATATTATCAGAGACACTACACTAACAGATATTATCAGAGACACAACACTAACAGATATTATCAGAGACACTACACTAACAGATATTATCAGAGACACAACACTAACAGATATTATCAGAGACACAACACTAACAGATATTATCAGAGACACAACACTAACAGATATTATCAGAGACACTACACTAACAGATATTATCAGAGACACAACACTAAAAGTTATCAACACAGACACAACACTAACAGATATCAACATAGACACAACACTAACAGATATCAACATAGACACAACACTAACAGATATCAACACACACACAACACTAACAGATATCAACACAGACACAACACTAACAGATACCAACACAGACACAACACTAACAGATATCAACACACACACAACACTAACAGATATCAACACAGACACAACACTAACAGATACCAACACACACACAACACTAACAGATATCAACACAGACACAACACTAACAGATACCAACACAGACACAACACTAACAGATATCAACACACACACAACACTAACAGATATCAACACAGACACAACACTAACAGCACACGACTGGCACAACTATTCTCTGGAATCAAAGTGTTGAGTTGAAGTGGCTTGAGGCGCCGCCTGCACCTGAGCTGACTCTGGAAGAAATATTTCTTTACGATAATCTTCTTATTCTGGCTCCAGAACGTGAGGATGAGTGTGTGTGTGTGTGTGTGTGTGTGTGTGTGTGTGTTGTGTGTGTGTGTGTTGTGTGTGTGTGTGTGTGTGCGTGTGTGTGTGTTGTGTGTGTGTGTGTTGTGTGTATTCTGGTTTAATAAAAACACATAAGTGCTATGGTCACATACCAGTGCAAGCAGGACACATACACACACGTACACACACCACTACAATAACATTAACTCACACCACTATAATAACATACAGACTCACACCACTACAATAACATACAGACTCACACCACTACAATAATATTCATACTCACACCAATACAATAACATATACACCACAACAATAACATACACTCCACTACAATAACATATACACAACTACAATAGCATATACACCATTACAATAACATATACACCACTACAATAACATATACACCACTACAATAACATATACACCACTACAATAACATACACACCACTACAATAACATACACACCACTACAATAACATATACACCACTACAATAGCATATACACCATTGCAATAACATATACACCACTACAATAACATACACGCCACTATAATAACATATACACCACTACAATAACATACACACCACTACAATAACATACACACCACTACAATAACATATACACCTCTACAATAACATACACACCACTACAATAACATATACACCACTACAATAACATATACACCACTACAATAACATACACACCACTACAATAACATATACACCACTACAATAACATATACACCACTACAATAACATACACACCACTACAATAACATATACACCACTACAATAACATATACACCACTACAATAACATATACACCACTACAATAACATATACACCACTACAATAACATACACACCACTACAATAACATATACACCACTACAATAACATACACTCCACTACAATAACATACACACCACTACAATAACATGCACACCACTACAATAACATACACACCACTACAATAACATACACACCACTACAATAACATACACACCACTACAATAACATATACACCACTACAATAACATACACACCACTTCAATAACATACACACCACTACAATAACATATACACCACTACAATAACATACACACCACTACAATAACATACACACCAATACAATAACATACACACCAATACAATAACATACACACCACTACAATAACATACACACCACTTCAATAACATACACACCACTTCAATAACATGCACACACTACAATAACATACACAATACTACAATAACATAGACACCACTAAAATAACATACACACCACTACAGTAACATACACACGACTACAATAACATGCACACCACTACAATAACATATACACCTCTACAATAACATGCACACCACTGCAATAACATACACTCCACTACAATAACATACACACCACTGCAATAACATGCACACCACTACAATAACATACACACCACTACAATAACATACATACCACTACAATAACATACACACCACTACAATAATATATACACCACTACAATAACATAGACACCACTACAATAACATACACACCACTACAATAATATATACACCACTACAATAACATACACACCACTACAATAACATGTCCACCACTACAATAACATACACACCACTACAATAACATATACCTCACTACAATAACATACACACCACTACAGTAACATACACACCACTTCAATAACATACACACCACTACAATAACATACACACCACTACAATAACATATATCCCACTACAATAACATACACACCACTACAGTAACATACACACCACTTCAATAACATACACACCACTTCAATAACATACACACCACTTCAATAACATACACACCACTACAATAACATACACAATACTACAATAACATAGACACCACTGCAATAACATACACACCACTACAGTAACATACACACGACTACAATAACATACACACCACTACAATAACATATAGACCATTACAATAACATACACACCACTACAATAACATACACACCACTACAATAACATACACACCGCTACAATAACATACACACCACTACAGTAACATACACACCACTACAATAACATACACACCACTACAATAACATGTCTACCACTACAATAACATACACACCACTACAATAACATATACACCACTACAATAACATATACACCAATACAATAGCATACACACCACTACAATAACGTACACACCACTACAATAACATATACACCACTACAATAACATACACACCACTACAATAACATGTCCACCACTACAATTACATACACACCATTACAATAACATATACACCACTACAATAACATACACACCATTACAATAATATATACGCCACTACAATAACATATACACCACTACAATAACATACACACCACTACAATAATATACACACCACTACAATAACATACACACCACTACAATAACATATACACTACTACAATAACATACACACCACTACAATAATATACACACCACTACAATAACATACACACCACTACAATAACATACACACCACTACAATAACATACACACCACTACAATAACATACACACCACTACAATAATATACACACCACTACAATAACATATACGCCACTACAATAACATATACACCACTACAATAACATACACACCACTACAATAACATATACACCACTACAATAACATACATACCACTACAATAACATACACACCACTACAATAACATACACACCACTACAATAACATACACACCACTACAATAACATACACACCACTACAATAACATACACACCACTACAATAACATACACACCACTACAATAACATATACACCACTACAATAACATATGTACCACTACAATAACATACACACCACTACAATAACATACACACCACTACAATAACATACACACCACAACAATAACATACACACCACTACAATAACATACACACCACTACAATAACATACACACCACTACAATAACATACACACCACTGCAATAACATACACACCCCTACAATAACATACACACCACTACAATAACATACACACCAGTAAAATAACATACACACCACTACAATAATATACACACCACTACAATAACATATACCCCACTACAATAACATATACACCACTACAATAACATACACACCACTACAATAACATATACACCACTACAATAACATACACACCACTACAATAACATACACACCACTACAATAATATACACACCACTACAATAACATACACACCACTACAATAACATACACACCCCTAAAATAACATACACACCACTACAATAACATACACACCACTACAATAACATACACACCACTACAATAACATATACACCACTACAATAACATATACACCACTACAATAACGTACACACCACTACAATAACATACACACCACTACAATAACATACACACCACTACAATAACATACACACCACTACAATAACATACACACCACTACAATAACATACACACCACTACAATAACATACACACCACTGCAATAACATACACACCACTACAATAACATACACACGACTACAATAACATACGCACCACTACAATAACATATACACTACTACAATAACATACACACCACTACAATAACATACACACCACTACAATAACATACACACCACTACAATAACATACACCACTACAATAATATTCACACCACTACAATAACATACACACCACTACAATAACATATACACTACTACAAAAACATATACACCACTACAATAATATACACACCACTACAATAACATACACACCACTACAATAACATACACACCACTACAATAAGATATACACTACTACAATAACATACACACCACTACAATAACATACACACCACTACAATAATATACACACCACTACAATAACATACACACCACTACAATAACATGCACACCACTACAATAACATACACACCACTACAATAACATACACACCACTACAATAACATACGCACCACTACAATAACATACACACCACTACAATAACATACACACCATTACAATAACATATACACCACTACAATAACATATACACCACTACAATAACATACACACCACTACAATAACATATACACCCCTAGAATAACATACACACCACTACAATAACATACACCACTACAATAACATATACACCACTACAATAACATACACACCACTACAATAACATACACACCACTACAATAACATACACCACTACAATAACATATACACCACTACAATAACATACACCACTACAATAACATATACACCACTACAATAACATACACACCACTACAATAACATGCACACCACTACAATAACATATACACCACTACAATAACATACACACCACTACAATAACATATACACCACTACAATAACATATATACCACTACAATAACATACACACCACTACAATAACATGCACACCACTACAATAACATATACACCACAACAATAACATACACACCACTACAATAACATACACACCACTGCAATAACATACACACCACTACAATAACATATACACCACTACAATAACATATACACCACTACAATAACATACACACCACAACAACAATATACACACCACTACAATAACATATACACCACTACAACAATATACACACCACTACAATAACATACACACCACTACAATAACATACACACCAGAACAATAACATACACACCACTGCAATAACATATACACCACTACAATAACATGTACATCACTACAATAACATATACACCACTACAATAACATGTACACCACTACAATAACATACACACCACTACAATAACATATACACCACTACAATAACATATATACCACTACAATAACATATACACCACTACAATAACATATACACCACTACAATAACATACACACCACTACAATAACATATACACCACTACAATAACATATACACCACTACAATAATATATACACCAGTACAAAAACATATACACCACTTCAATAACATACACACCACTACAATAACATACACATTAGAACAATAACATACACACCACTACAATAACATATACACCACTACAATAACATATATACCACTACAATAACATATACACCACTACAATAACATATACACCACTACAATAACATATACACCAATACAATAACATACACACCAATACAATAACATATACACCACTACAATAACATACACACCACTACAATAACATACACACCAGAACAATAACATACACACCACTACAATAACATATACACCACTACAATAACATACACACCACTACAATAACATATACACCACTTCAGTAACATATACACCACTACAACAATATACAAACCACTACAATAACATACACACCACTACAATAACATACACACCAGAACAATAACATACACACCACTACAATAACATATACACCACTACAATAACATACACACCACTACAATAACATATACACCACTACAACAATATACAAACCACTACAATAACATACACACCACTACAATAACATACACACCAGAACAATAACATACACACCACTACAATAACATACACACCAGAACAATAACATACACACCACTACAATAACATATACACCACTACAATAACATATACACTACTACAAAAACATATACACCACTACAATAATATACACACCACTACAATAACATACACACCAGAACAATAACATACACACCACTACAATAACATATACACCACTACAGTAACATACACACCACTACAATAACATACACACCACTACAATAAGATACACACCACTACAACAATACACACCACTACAATAGCATATACACCACTACAACAATATACACACCACTACAATAACATATACACCACTACAATAACATACACACCACAACAACAATATACACACCACTACAATAACATATACACCACTACAACAATATACACACCACTACAATAACATACACACCACTACAATAGCATACACACCACTACAATAACATATACACCACTACAATAACATATACACCACTACAATAACATATACACCACTACAATAACATACACACCACTACAATAACATACACACCACTACAATAACATACACACCACTACAACAATATACACACCACTACAATAACATACACACCACTACAATAACATACACACCACTACAATAACATACACACCACTACAATAACATACACACCACTACAATAACATATACACCACTACAATAACATACACACCACTACAACAATATACACACCACTACAATAACATACACACCACTACAATAACATACACACCACTACAATAACATACACACCACTACAATAACATATACACCACTACAATAACATATATACCACTACAATAACATATACACCACTACAATAACATATACACCACTACAATAACATACACACCACTACAATAACATATACACCACTACAATAACATATACACCACTACAATAATATATACACCAGTACAAAAACATATACACCACTTCAATAACATACACACCACTACAATAACATACACATTAGAACAATAACATACACACCACTACAATAACATATACACCACTACAATAACATATGTACCACTACAATAACATATACACCACTACAATAACATATACACCACTACAATAACATATACACCAATACAATAACATACACACCAATACAATAACATATACACCACTACAATAACATACACACCACTACAATAACATACACACCAGAACAATAACATACACACCACTACAATAACATATACACCACTACAATAACATACACACCACTACAATAACATATACACCACTTCAGTAACATATACACCACTACAACAATATACAAACCACTACAATAACATACACACCACTACAATAACATACACACCAGAACAATAACATACACTCCACTACAATAACATATACACCACTAGATTAATATACACACCACTACAATAACATATACACCACTACAACAATATACAAACCACTACAATAACATACACACCACTACAATAACATACACACCAGAACAATAACATACACACCACTACAATAACATATACACCACTACAGTAACATACACACCACTACAATAACATACACACCACTACAATAAGATACACACCACTACAACAATACACACCACTACAATAGCATATACACCACTACAACAATATACACACCACTACAATAACATATACACCACTACAATAACATACACACTACAACAACAATATACACACCACTACAATAACATATACACCACTACAACAATATACACACCACTACAATAACATACACACCACTACAATAGCATACACACCACTACAATAACATATACACCACTACAATAACATATACACCACTACAATAACATATACACCACTACAATAACATACACACCACTACAATAACATACACACCACTACAATAACATACACACCACTACAACAATATACACACCACTACAATAACATACACACCACTACAATAACATACACACCACTACAATAACATACACACCACTACAATAACATACACACCACTACAATAACATATACACCACTACAATAACATACACACCACTACAACAATATACACACCACTACAATAACATACACACCACTACAATAACATACACACCACTACAATAACATACACACCACTACAATAACATACACACCACTACAATAATATACACACCACTACAATAACATACACACCACTACAATAACATACACACCACTACAATAACATACACACCACTACAATAACATATACACCACTACAATAATATACACACCACTACAATAACATACACACCACTACAATAACATATACACCACTACAACAATATACACACCACTACAATAACATGTACACCACTACAATAACATATACACCAGTACAACAATATACACACCACTATATTAACATATACACCACTACAATAACATACACACCACTACAATAACATACACACCACTACAATAACATACACACCACTACAATAACATATACACCACTACAACAATATACACACCACTACAATAACATATACACTACTACAATAAGATATACACCACTACAATAACATATACACCACTACAACAATATACACACCACTACAATAACATACACACCACTACAATAACATACACACCACTACAATAACATACACACCACTACAATAACATACACACCACTACAATAACATACACACCACTACAATAACATATACACCACTACAATAACATACACACCACTACAATAACATATACACCACTACAACAATATACACACCACTACAATAACATACACACCACTACAATAACATATATACCACTACAATAACATATACACCACTACAATAACATATACACCACTACAACAATATACACACCACTACAATAACATACACACCACTACAATAACATATATACCACTACAATAACATATACACCACTACAATAACATATACACCACTACAACAATATACACACCACTACAATAACATATACACCACTACAATAACATACACATCACTACAATAACATGTACACCACTACAATAACATACACACCACTGCAACAATATACACACCACTACAATAACATACACACCACTACAATAACATATACACCACTACAACAATATACACACCACTACAATAACATACACACCACTGCAATAACATATACACCACTACAATAACATGTACATCACTACAATAACATATACACCACTACAATAACATGTACACCACTACAATAACATACACACCACTACAATAACATATACACCACTACAATAACATATATACCACTACAATAACATATACACCACTACAATAACATATACACCACTACAATAACATACACACCACTACAATAACATATACACCACTACAATAACATATACACCACTACAATAATATATACACCAGTACAAAAACATATACACCACTTCAATAACATACACACCACTACAATAACATTCACACCAGAACAATAACATACACACCACTAAAATAACATATACACCACTACAATAACATATGTACCACTACAATAACATATACACCACTACAATAACATATACACCACTACAATAACATATACACCACTACAATAACATACACACCACTACAATAACATATACACCACTACAATAACATACACACCACTACAATAACATACACACCAGAACAATAACATACACACCACTACAATAACATATACACCACTACAATAACATACACACCACTACAATAACATATACACCACTTCAATAACATATACACCACTACAACAATATACAAACCACTACAATAACATACACACCACTACAATAACATACACACCAGAACAATAACATACACACCACTACAATAACATATACACCACTACAATAACATACACACCACTACAATAACATATACACAACTACAACAATATACAAACCACTACAATAACATACACACCACTACAATAACATACACACCAGAACAATAACATACACACCACTACAATAACATATACACCACTACAGTAACATACACACCACTACAATAACATACACACCACTACAATAACATACACACCACTACAACAATACACACCACTACAATAGCATATACACCACTACTACAATATACACACCACTACAATAACATATACACCACTACAATAACATACACACCACAACAACAATATACACACCACTACAATAACATATGCACCACTACAACAATATACACACCACTACAATAACATACACACCACTACAATAGCATACACACCACTGCAATAACATATACACCACTACAATAACATATACACCACTACAATAACATATACACCACTACAATAACATACACACCACTACAATAACATACACACCACTACAATAACATACACACCACTACAATAACATACACACCACTACAATAACATATACACCACTACAATAACATACACACCACTACAACAATATACACACCACTACAATAACATACACACCACTACAATAACATACACACCACTACAATAACATACACACCACTACAATAACATATACACCACTACAATAACATATACACCACTACAATAACATATACACCACTACAATAACATATACACCACTACAATAACATACACACCACTACAATAACATATACACCACTACAATAACATATACACCACTACAATAATATATACACCAGTACAAAAACATATACACCACTTCAATAACATACACACCACTACAATAACATACACATTAGAACAATAACATACATACCACTACAATAACATATACACCACTACAATAACATATGTACCACTACAATAACATATACACCACTACAATAACATATACACCACTACAATAACATATACACCAATACAATAACATACACACCAATACAATAACATATACACCACTACAATAACATACACACCACTACAATAACATACACACCAGAACAATAACATACACACCACTACAATAACATATACACCACTACAATAACATACACACCACTACAATAACATATACACCACTTCAGTAACATATACACCACTACAACAATATACAAACCACTACAATAACATACACACCACTACAATAACATACACACCAGAACAATAACATACACTCCACTACAATAACATATACACCACTAGATTAACATACACACCACTACAATAACATATACACCACTACAACAATATACAAACCACTACAATAACATACACACCACTACAATAACATACACACCAGAACAATAACATACACACCACTACAATAACATATACACCACTACAGTAACATACACACCACTACAATAACATACACACCACTACAATAAGATACACACCACTACAACAATACACACCACTACAATAGCATATACACCACTACAACAATATACACACCACTACAATAACATATACACCACTACAATAACATACACACTACAACAACAATATACACACCACTACAATAACATATACACCACTACAACAATATACACACCACTACAATAACATACACACCACTACAATAGCATACACACCACTACAATAACATATACACCACTACAATAACATATACACCACTACAATAACATATACACCACTACAATAACATACACACCACTACAATAACATACACACCACTACAATAACATACACACCACTACAACAATATACACACCACTACAATAACATACACACCACTACAATAACATACACACCACTACAATAACATACACACCACTACAATAACATACACACCACTACAATAACATATACACCACTACAATAACATACACACCACTACAACAATATACACACCACTACAATAACATACACACCACTACAATAACATACACACCACTACAATAACATACACACCACTACAATAACATACACACCACTACAATAATATACACACCACTACAATAACATACACACCACTACAATAACATACACACCACTACAATAACATACACACCACTACAATAACATATACACCACTACAATAATATACACACCACTACAATAACATACACACCACTACAATAACATATACACCACTACAACAATATACACACCACTACAATAACATGTACACCACTACAATAACATATACACCAGTACAACAATATACACACCACTATATTAACATATACACCACTACAATAACATACACACCACTACAATAACATACACACCACTACAATAACATACACACCACTACAATAACATATACACCACTACAACAATATACACACCACTACAATAACATATACACTACTACAATAAGATATACACCACTACAATAACATATACACCACTACAACAATATACACACCACTACAATAACATACACACCACTACAATAACATACACACCACTACAATAACATACACACCACTACAATAACATACACACCACTACAATAACATACACACCACTACAATAACATATACACCACTACAATAACATACACACCACTACAATAACATATACACCACTACAACAATATACACACCACTACAATAACATACACACCACTACAATAACATATATACCACTACAATAACATATACACCACTACAATAACATATACACCACTACAACAATATACACACCACTACAATAACATACACACCACTACAATAACATATATACCACTACAATAACATATACACCACTACAATAACATATACACCACTACAACAATATACACACCACTACAATAACATATACACCACTACAATAACATACACATCACTACAATAACATGTACACCACTACAATAACATACACACCACTGCAACAATATACACACCACTACAATAACATACACACCACTACAATAACATATACACCACTACAACAATATACACACCACTACAATAACATACACACCACTGCAATAACATATACACCACTACAATAACATGTACATCACTACAATAACATATACACCACTACAATAACATGTACACCACTACAATAACATACACACCACTACAATAACATATACACCACTACAATAACATATATACCACTACAATAACATATACACCACTACAATAACATATACACCACTACAATAACATACACACCACTACAATAACATATACACCACTACAATAACATATACACCACTACAATAATATATACACCAGTACAAAAACATATACACCACTTCAATAACATACACACCACTACAATAACATTCACACCAGAACAATAACATACACACCACTAAAATAACATATACACCACTACAATAACATATGTACCACTACAATAACATATACACCACTACAATAACATATACACCACTACAATAACATATACACCACTACAATAACATACACACCACTACAATAACATATACACCACTACAATAACATACACACCACTACAATAACATACACACCAGAACAATAACATACACACCACTACAATAACATATACACCACTACAATAACATACACACCACTACAATAACATATACACCACTTCAATAACATATACACCACTACAACAATATACAAACCACTACAATAACATACACACCACTACAATAACATACACACCAGAACAATAACATACACACCACTACAATAACATATACACCACTACAATAACATACACACCACTACAATAACATATACACAACTACAACAATATACAAACCACTACAATAACATACACACCACTACAATAACATACACACCAGAACAATAACATACACACCACTACAATAACATATACACCACTACAGTAACATACACACCACTACAATAACATACACACCACTACAATAACATACACACCACTACAACAATACACACCACTACAATAGCATATACACCACTACTACAATATACACACCACTACAATAACATATACACCACTACAATAACATACACACCACAACAACAATATACACACCACTACAATAACATATGCACCACTACAACAATATACACACCACTACAATAACATACACACCACTACAATAGCATACACACCACTGCAATAACATATACACCACTACAATAACATATACACCACTACAATAACATATACACCACTACAATAACATACACACCACTACAATAACATACACACCACTACAATAACATACACACCACTACAACAATATACACACCACTACAATAACATATACACCACTACAATAACATACACACCACTACAATAACATACACACCACTACAATAACATACACACCACTACAATAACATATACACCACTACAATAACATACACACCACTACAACAATATACACACCACTACAATAACATACACACCACTACAATAACATACACACCACTACAATAACATACACACCACTACAATAACATACACACCACTACAATAATATACACACCACTACAATAACATACACACCACTACAATAACATACACACCACTACAATAACATACACACCACTACAATAACATATACACCACTACAACAATATACACACCACTACAATAACATACACACCACTACAATAACATATACACCACTACAACAATATACACACCACTACAATAACATGTACACCACTACAATAACATTTACACCACTACAACAATATACACACCACTATATTAACATATACACCACTACAATAACATACACACCACTACAATAACATACACACCACTACAATAACATACACACCACTACAATAACATATACACCACTACAACAATATACACACCACTACAATAACATATACACTACTACAATAAGATATACACCACTACAATAACATATACACCACTACAACAATATACACACCACTACAATAACATACACACCACTACAATAACATACACACCACTACAATAACATACACACCACTACAATAACATACACACCTCTGCAATAACATATACACCACTACAATAACATACACACCACTACAATAACATATACACCACTACAACAATATACACACCACTACAATAACATACACACCACTACAATAACATATATACCACTACAATAACATATACACCACTACAATAACATATACACCACTACAACAATATACACACCACTACAATAACATACACACCACTACAATAACATATATACCACTACAATAACATATACACCACTACAATAACATATACACCACTACAACAATATACACACCACTACAATAACATATACACCACTACAATAACATACACATCACTACAATAACATGTACACCACTACAATAACATACACACCACTACAATAACATATACACCACTACAATAACATACACACCACTACAATAACATATACACCACTACAACAATATACACACCACTACACTAACATATACACCTCTACAATAACATATACACCAATACAACAATATACACACCACTACAATAACATACACACCACTACAATAACATATACACCACTACAACAATATACACACCACTACAATAACATACACACCACTACAATAACATATACACCACTACAGTAACATACACACCACTACAATAACATACACACCACTACAATACCATATACACCACTACAACAATATACACACCACTACAATAACATACACACCACTACAATAACATATACACCACTACAATAACATATACACCACTACAATAACATATACACCACTACAATAACATATACACCACTACAACAATATACTGTGTTCAGATACTCAGTCTTCTGTCTAGGTTTATCGTTTGTGACTTTATAACCTTCAAGGGAAGTTCCTTGATGCTGGTGAGGGGCTCTTGATCTAGGGAATTGGATCTGTGCTCCAGTTCCCTGAATTAAGACTGAATACCTTCCATCCCCCCAGAGGCGCTGTATAATCCCTACGGGTTTAGCGCTCTCCCATGATTATAATAATAATAATAATAATAATAATAATAATAATAATAATGTGACAATAAAAATCCAAGGCGAAATGTCGTCAATAATGAATTGTATCATACTGCAGTTGAGTTTTTTTGAGCGGCGTCTCATACTACTGACAATAACAATAATAATAATAATAATAAGGTATACAGTCCTAGTTGACATCAGTGACATACTACTCTATAGAAAGCCGCTTGTTATGCTGAGCATTTCGGGCAAATTAGGTCAGTTTTGTCCCAGGATGCGACCCACACCTGTCGACTAACACCCAGGTACCTATTTTACTGATGGGTGAACATAGACAACCGGTGTAAAGAAACATTCCCAATGTTTCTACCCTCGCTGGGTAGCGAGAGCTTTAGCCACCAGGCCACGGGGGAGGGGCTTGTAGCTTCTTACTCACCAGTCCAAGCTGCAATCAGAGGATAACATTCAAAGAACAAAGAAACAGTAGACAGAGAGGAGAATGAAAGAGGAGAGGAACTGAGAAGATGGAAAGAGGATGTGGGTGGATAGAGAAAGTCCTGATGTTAACTGAATTTACATCCAAGGAGGAAGAAGAACAGGAAGGAAAGTTTAACGATCGTTACAAATAAACGGAGTAAAAGATAAGAAGAGTGTTTCAGAGAGACAAGAAACAGGAGAGAGTTGTAACAACCACTCAAGAGGACCTAAGGAAGTTCAGGAAGGAACCACAACAAATAAGGAAAGGAGAGATAAAGCAGACAAATAAAAACAGCACTGAAGGGAAGATAAATAGTCATTCGCAGAAATATATCAGGTAACCAGGAGGTACAGAAGATGAGGAGGGAAGTAACAAAGACCTGTTAACAGCAGGGAATGAAATCCGGAGGGAAAGTAAATGGAAGAATGAGAGAGAGAGAAGTTGCTGACTATCCATGGTGTTGAGGAGGACGATGGGTGGACAGTGGATAACATGGGTGGTGGAGGATCCAGAGTCAAACTATCACTGAATTGAAAAGAGACGCAGAAGAACACCAGGCAACAAATTTTAAGAGAATCAGAGAATCATTTTGTCTGACTTTTTTTTGTTATCCTAGGTAATTTACACGAATGTTACTAAGTATGATAATTTGTGTAACTATTTATGCGTACCTGTACCTCAATAAACTCATTTATTTACTTACTACTTCAACGGAAACTGGTGTTAAGGCAGATACAAAGATACTGACGTATGTTCCTCGACTGGGACAAAAGAAAAAGGAAAGGGAACAAGTGAGGGAGAGAATAAAACAGCAACAAAGGCAGGGAGGAAAACCAGGGAATGCAGCTTCAGGTGCTGAAGTTCAGTCTCCAGAGATAAACTATACAGAGCCTTTTCAAACTCCAGCTCCCGTCCCACTCAAACACAATACCACCTCCCCTCTTCTTAACTCCACATCCTCATTCACTTACACCCATGATCCTGATCCCTATCAGTACAAAAACCATTCCCTCATAAGCTCCTCACCCTTACTCCTCACCCTTACTCCTAACCCCCACCTCCTTTGTACCTCCTCTGACCATGAAATCTGAAAACCGAAAACCATAACACAGAAAAGAAAGTGAAAGTATGGTATGCAAAAGCAGACGGAATACTGTAGAAGAATGACAAATGTATTAAGTGAATAGCAAAGGACATTAAGTGGTTACAGAAACAAATCTCGAAGAAACGAAAGCAGATGTAATCTTCTCAACTGGATATCAGATTAAGAGAAAGGATAAAGAAAACTGAGGAGGTGCTAATCAGAAACCAATGGAGTTTTAAGGAGAGAATAATCAGAGAGGAGTCTAATGCCTACATAGTAGTCACATTCAAGATTGAGGGACCGAAGGTGATTATTACAGTGATTTGTAACTCACCACTAAACAGAAGGAGACCAAGAAGGAGACATTAACTACGAGGAAGTAGATTAGGAGAATCTGGAACCACGCGGAGAATCAGATTCGTGGAGTATTAAGATGGTGGTGATTGTGATAGACTCCATTGTATGCTAACATGTCAAGAAGAGGGGATGAACCAGCAAGGCTGGACTGTGTTTTCACTCTGAGCAATTCTCGGTGGTAACAGCCACACCATACTGAGTTTTGAATGCTTTGCAGAAATGAACTTGGAGAAAAACACAGCAAGTGAAGGAAGGAAGAAATCTGACTTCAAAAGAGGAGACTACACAAGAATAAGATAGTTCGTTAATAAGGTACAGTGAAAAGAGAACTAGAAGATAAGACAGTAAATGAAATTTTGAAGTAAGTAACTGGTATGTGCCGAGAGGCAGAAGAGAATTTCATACCCAGGAGCAGAAGAAGCAATGGTACAAACAGAGTGAGCCCATGGTTCACCCTGAAGAGCAGAGTGGCAAAAGCAGGAACACGGAAAAAATAAATCAAATAACAGAATCAAAAGTCAAATCCAAACCATAGTTGCTATACAGACACACCAGAAGGAAGACAACAGTAAAGGACCAGGTTAAGCTGAAGAAAGGAGAAGAGCTGACAAAAATGACCAGGAAGTCTACAGTGTGATAAACAAAAGATATGAGAACTATTCTCAGAGGACAACGGGCATTACAAGTGAGGAAAAGAGAAAGAGTATGTCAATGTGTACCAGACGCAATGCACATGACAGAGATGTGAAAAAGCTGAAAAATGAAGCAATTGTGCAACATTTGGGTATCTTTACTGTGGAAACGTTTCGCTAGTCAGTGGCTTCATCAATCCAATACAAGGAAGAAAGGTGGAAAACTATAAAGAGTTTGAAGCAATCCATCCCTTAGCCTCGTCTTCAATCGTTCTTCTCTGTATTGGACTGACGAAGCCACTGACTGGAGGAACATTTCCACAATAAAGATACTCGAGTCTTGCACAAGTATCTCATTGATCACCTTGCTGGTTTTCTAAACCATTATATATGTGAAGAAACTATCAAGTGAATTTGATACCTCGAAGGTAATAGGTCCAAATTATACCTCCAATGAGTTTTGAAAGAAGGAGCAGAAGCACTGTGTGAACTATAATCTGAATTCAACAAGTCAATTGACACAACAGCTGCCAAAGCTGTGGAAGGCAGCAAAAGTAGTCCCAGTATTTAAGAAAGTGGACAGAGAGGTAGCATTAAATTATAGGATAGTGTCGTTGACATACATAATGTGTAGGTTTATAATGACAATAATAATGAGTGGTGGAACACCTGGAAATGAGCTGATTATTGAGTAACAACCAGAACGGGTTTGCAAATGGTAAATTCTGTCACACAAACCTACTAAAGTTATATGATAATCAAGACACACATTCAACAAATTTCTAAGAAAATCTCTAAGACAGTAGGCATACTATCAAAGATACGGTACTATGTTCCACAATCAGCTCTCCTTGCACTGTATTATTCACTCATTTACCCTTATCTCACATATGGAATTTGTACATGGGGATCAACAACATTCACCTAAGACCACTAAAAACCCGGCAAAAGGCTGTAGTCAGAATGATAACAAATTCCCACTCCCGACAGCATACTCCACCAATATTCAAAAGTCTAAAACTGTTCGCCATTAAGAACATCCATACTTATTCATGTGCGCGACTCACGAAATCATAATGACACGATTGCAAACAAACCATACTACGGTGCCTATGCTAACCTTCCTATGGTGTAGAAATAAACCTGGTTGGACGAATCTTTCTGTGGCTAGCTCCCCTCAAGGAAGGTTCCTTGATGTTGGTGAGGGGCTCTTGATTTAGGAAATTGGATCTGTGCTCCAGTTCCCTGAATTAAGCCTGAATGCCTTCCACATCCCTCCCCAGGCGCTGTATAATCCTCCGGGTTTAGCGCTTCCCCTTGATTATAATAATAATCTGTGGCTAGCTGGTCTAGTGGCTAACGCGACGGTCTGGAGTTTTGAGACTCTCTGATCGCGGGTTCTATTCCCGCCCGTGGTATATGGTTTATTCATGTGCCTACTACATACACAGAACAATACACTCAAACATAAACCCTTCACCCAAACTTCTCCTCACCAACCTTAATTAACAGGACACACGACCACAACACAAGACACAGATCACTTTTTGATGTACGTCGTGTCTATATCTCATTGTGTAAAAGCTCTACGCACATAAAGGGCCCCAAAATTTGGAATTCATTACCAGGTCTGAACACCAATTTAAGGCTCTTCTCACCCTAAACTAAATACTCAATACTCAATATTTAACTTTACCAAAAATCTCTCAATTACCCATTACCCAAAACAATACTGCCTTACGCTCAGTAAAAACATTCTCATACTGTAAACTACTTTCAACATCTCACAATGTTATATTCCCATAATATAATTTCAATATTTATTTTTAAAACTGTTGTAATTAGAGTAAAATTAATATCAACTATATATATATAAAAAAATGTACAACTTAAACAAACTATGAACAATTTCTTTAGTGTTAAGTTGTGTGTGAGACATTAAATTAAGTCTGGCCATAATGCCTAGACATGATAGTGGCTGTTGGCACTGTAACTCATTATTGTAATTTAATAATCTCAATGTAATCTTGCAAAGAAATAAAATTTGTTTTTTTTTGTGTAAGACACAGAGAAAGAGAGAGAGACAGACAGACAAACATACATACAGACAGACAGACAGACAGACAGACAGACAGACAGACAGACAGACAGAGGGTGGGCTCCGTATTTTTGGACTATTACCTGGAGTTTACCTGGAGAGAGTTCCGGGGGTCAACGCCCCCGCGGCCCGGTCTGCGACCAGGCCTCCTATAAGAAGAATTGTGATAGGATGTCACATAAGACACAGGGATAAAAGATAGAGGAACAGGCATAAAAAACTGAGAAGTATCTACAACGGATGAAAGAATACCTGACAGGAAGGGAGCAACAAATGACTTTCTGGAAAGAGTCAGAATGGGTAAGTGTAACTAGTGGGGTTTCACTAGTTACACTTACCCTATCATATTTTCTGACAAATAGCATGCATTTTTCCCCAAAAAAATAGTCTCAGAAAACCACCCTGTGCCTCATAGTACTGGCCAGTGATCTCAGTGCTGCGGTACAGGTTAACTCCAAATGCACCGCTCCCCTCCCTCCATAAGTGTTTCCCTGGTTAATTTAGAGTGATTAGTAAGTAACATAAATAATAATTTACATATTACCAGTCCGTAATAAGCAAACTTTCTTCAGCAGTTGTAAATAATTGTGAAGAAGTTGTCTGTAAACAACAGACACCACGTTTGTTTTAGTGGTGCTGGTGGAGCGGACGACAGGCTGCACCAGGTCCACCTCGTATAGCTATATGGAACGTATAAGCAGCCAGCCACTGGGTCAGCAACTGGGCCAATCACTGGGTCAGCCACTGGGTCAGCCACTGGGCCAGCCACTGGGCCAGCCACTCGGCCAGCCACTGGGCCAGCCACTGGGCCAGCCACTAGTTCATCATCATTCTGAACCAAGTACTGCATCCTTCAGTTTTCCCAGAATATGCCTGACACAGTTCTAGTGTGCCTTATATGCATCTTATGTACCGAAAAATGTGGTATTGCTCGTGCTCATGAAAATTGCAGGATTCTTCCAAGCAAATGCTTATTTATGAAAACTGGACAAGGGAAAGAAATTCGAAAAAGAAGTACATGCTCGGGGGACAAAGGCTGCAAACCCCATTGAAGGAGACGTACCTTGGGATGAGTTTAGTATGAAATATATCGCCTGAAGCACACATCACAGCAAATGCTCGTCTGGCATATCTAAGATTAGATTTCAGAAACTTAAACAAGGTGTCATCCACGACAGGACCAGCCTGGAGTAAGCAGCACCAGTATGGAACCCGCACCTGATCAAGCAAGTGAAGAAGCTGGAAAAAGTGCAAAGAGTAATGTCAAAAGCCAAAGAGTTTAAGCTATAAGGAGATATTAAACGAGATTAACTGGATGACGTTAGTTGACAGGAGAACCGAGAGTGACATCTTGATGAGGTATTAACAGTGTGGACAGAGAGAGGCTATTCAAGATGCCGTGACCAACAACAATGGTACACCTGGAAGTTAAGACAGCAGATGAGTCACAGAGAAGTTAGGAAATATTTCTTCAGTCTCAGAGTAATCAAGAAATAGAACGTTCTGTACAGCGAGGTACCAAAGACAAGACACATACACAAAATAGGTATGATAAGGTATGATCAGGACCTGATCAACCAGGCTGTTACTGCTGGCTGCACGTAGTCCAACGTACGAACCACAGCCCGGCTGATCCGGCACCGACTTTAAGTATCTGTCCAGCTCCTTCTTGAAGGCAGCTAGGAGGTTATTGGTAATTCCCCTTATGCTTGGTGGGAGGCTGTTGAACAGTCTTGGGCCCCGAACACTTATGTTTTTTTCTCTTAGTGTACCAAAGGCGCCCCTACTTTTCATTGGGGGTATTTTGTACCGCCTGCCCAGTTTTTTAACTTTCGTAGGGATTGATTTCTGTGTGCAGATTTGGGACCTTTCCTTCCAGGATTTTCCAAGTGTAGATTATGATATATCTCTCCCTCCTGCGTTCCAACGAGTACAAGTCAAGTGCTTCCAAGCGTTCCCAGTAGTTAAGGTGCTTGACAGAACTTATATGTGCAGTAAAGGTTCTCTGTACACTCTCTAGATCTGCAATTTCACCTGCTTTGAAGGGAGATGTTAATGTACAGCAGTATTCCAGCCTAGAGAGAACAAGTGATTTGAAAAGGATCATCATGGGCTTGGCATCTCTCGTTTTGAACGTTCTCATTATCCATCCTATCATTTTCTTTGCGGCTGTGATCTTGGAACTATTGTGATCCTTGAAAGTGAGATCCTCAGACATTACCGCTCCTAGTTCCCTCACATTAGTTTTCCGCTTTATTGTATGATCAGAGTTTGTAGTATACTCGGTTCTAGTTATTATCTCCTCCAGTTTTCCATAACGGAGTAGTTGGAATTTGTCTTCGTTAAACATCATATTGCTTCCCGTTGCTTTTAGAAAACTTTGTTTATATCTTCTTGGAGGTTAACCGCGTCCTCAGATGACAGTCTCATGCAGATCCTTGTATCGTCTGCAAAGGATGATACAGTGCTGTGGATTACATCTCTATCTATGTCTGATATGAGTATGAGGAACAGGATGGGAGCGAGTACTGTGCCTTGTGGAACAGAGCTTTTCACTATGGCAACTTCCGATTTAGCTCTGTTGATCACTACTCTTTGTGTTCGACTGGTTAGAAAGTTAAAGATCCATCTCCCCACTTTGCCAGTTATTTCTTCAGCACGCATTTTGTGAGCTATTACGCCATGATTACACTTGTCAAAGGCTTTTGCAAAGTCTGTGCATATCTGCATTCCGTTTTTCTTCCAGTGCATCCAAGACAATATCATAGTGATCCAGTAGTTGCGAGAGGCAGGAGCAATCTGCTCTGAAACCTTGTTGCCCTTGACTATGCAGTTCTTGGGAATCTAAGTGGTTTACACTCGAACTTCTTAGTACTCTTTCAAAGATTTTTATGATGTGAGATGTTAGAGCTATTGATCTATAGTTCTTAGTTAATGCTTTGCTGCCCCTTTGTGGAGTGGGGCTATATCCGTTGTTTTAAGTGACTGTGGAATTTCACCCATGTCTAAGCTTCATAGAATACTTAGGGCACGCGGAAGGGGTTTCTTGCAGTTTTTAATGAATAGAGAGTTCCACGAGTCGGACTGGAGCTGAATGCATGGGCATGTTGTCAATGGCTTTCTCAAAGTCTATCAGAGTTCAAATTCAAATTCAAATTCAAATTTTATTCTCTAAAGATTGCAATGTTGAATTTACAGAATTTGGTTGTTGTGTGGTTTACATGTAGTTAAATAATGATTACAGAGTGTACCACTAGAACGCCTAGCATGGCTAGGCATTTCGGGCAGACTTAGTTTAATACTTTATTTTAAAATATTACAAATTATGAGGTAAGTTGGTATTATGGCTAAGTGACTAAATACTAGTTTGTGAGTTTAGCAATGTGAATGCTTTTGTTTTGGCACAGTACATAGTTTCAGTATTGGAGTATCATAGGATTCATTATTTTAAGATTGAGATTAATATTTCTGTTTATGGTCAAATGGGTGAGTGAGTGTAAGTGTGAACCACCAGGTGGTATTTGTGTAGTTAGTTGATGAGGTTTATCAGGGAGATAAGATGTTTTCTAATGGTAGTTTTGAAGGTGATGAATGTGTCTGCAGTTCTAGAGTTCTCAGGTAGGGTGTTCCAGATTTTAGGGCCTTTGACATACATTGAATTTTTGTAAAGGTTTAGTCGGACATGGGGAATGTCGTAGAGATGTTTGTGTCTGGTGTTATGCCTGTGGGTTCTGTCACAACTATCAAGAAAGCGTTTTAGGTCAAGGTTGATATTGGAGTTTAAGGTCCTGTAGATGTAGAGTGCACAGTAGTAAGTGTGGATGTACTGAACAGGGAGTACGTTTAGATCTATGAAGAGTGGGGGGGGGGTGTTGCCAGGGATGGGATTTAGTGATTATTCTTACTGCAGCTTTTTGTTGGGTTATTATTGGCTTTAGGTGTGTTGCTGCAGTTGATCCCCAAGCACAAATAGCATAGGTGAGGTATGGATAAATAAGTGAGTGGTATAGTGTGAGAAGGGCATTTTGCGGCACGTAGTATCGTATCTTGGAGAGGATCCCAACTGTTTTGGATACTTTTTTGGTTATGTGTTAGATATGGGTGCTGAAATTCAGGTTGTTGTCAAGGTATAGGCCTAGGAATTTGCCCTCATTATGTCTAGTAATTAGAGTGTTGTCGATCTTAATGTTAATTTGTGCATCTCCTGCTCTGCTACCAAACATAATATAGTAGGTTTTTTCAGTGTTAAGCGTAAGTTTATTGGCTGTCATCCAAGTCGATATTTTGATCAGCTCCTCGTTAACAATGGTGTTGAGGGTGGCAAGATTAGGGTGAGAGATGACATAAGTCGTGTCGTCAGCAAAGAGAATGGGTTTCAGGTGTTGGGATACGTTTGGAAGATCATTGATGTATATGAGGAAGAGCAGGGGACCAAGGACACTTCCCTGCGGAACTCCAGTATCAAGTGGCCGTGTTGTTGATGCTGTGTCTTTAATGGTAACATACTGATACCTATTAGTAAGGTAAGATTTGAAATAAGCAAGCGCATGGCCTCTTATACCGTAATGGTCAAGTTTGTGGAGTAGGATGTCGTGGTCTACTGTGTCAAAAGCTTTTCTTAGGTCAATAAAAATTCCTAGTGGATATTCCTTATTTTCCAATGCTGTGTAAAGCAGATCTAGCATTTTTATGATTGCATCATTAGTGCTTTTATTTTTCCTAAATCCAAATTGGCAGGGGTTGAGTATGTTTTGTGCTGTTATAAATGAATATAGTCTCCTGTGCACGAGTTTTTCAAAGATTTTGGATAGCAATGGTAAGTTTGATATTGGCCTATAGTTGTTTAAGTCTGTAGGGTCACCACCTTTATGTATTGGTGTAACCCTTGCCATCTTGAGTAGTTTCGGGAAGGTGCTAGTTTCTAGTGACTTGTTAAAAAGTAATGAAATAGCATGCGAAAGGATATGGGCCGCTCGCTTGTACAGTAATGGTGGGACATTAGACAGATTCCCTGAGTTGTTTTTAAGTGACTTTATAATCTCGGTGACTTCCGAGGGCTCAGTTGGTGCAACATAGAAGGAATTTGGGAAATTCCCATCTAGGTAGTCCCCGGCATGGGCATTAGTATGTGGGATTTTATTGGCGAGATTAGATCCTATGGTTGAGAAGAAGTCGTTTATCTTGTTAGCTGTGTCAGTGGGATGTAGTGGTGTTTCATTAGGTTTAGTTAGGACAATATTCTTGGTTTTTTCAGTTTGTGGGTCCCTAGAATCTGAGAGAGTGTTTTCCAGGTCTTTTTTATATCTCCCCTAGTGTCTGTGAATCTACTGGAGTAGTATAGTTGTTTGGCTTTCTTTATTACTTTGGTGAGAACTGATGAATAGTGTTTAAGAATATCTTTGTGTATTAAGCCCTGTCTATATTGCTTTTCATATTGGTGTTTCTTGTCAATGGATTTCAAATTACTTAGACTATACAACAAACATTGTCCTATAAAAACGAAACAGATCACAAACAAACGGCTTGGTTAGCCATGGGCAACCAAGCCGTTTGTTTGTGATCTGTTTCGTTTTTATAGGACAATGTTTGTTGTATAGTCTAAGTAATTTGTTAAGAAAAATGTCTGTCCAGTCATCAATACCATTGGCCTTGGAGAATTCTGTAGGCCAGTCAATAATCTCTAGGTCAGTTGTGAACTTCCTTATTGAGGCCTCGTCATGGAGTCTAAATGAGACTTTGTTATATTCAAGTGGTGGTTTATTAATGTTTGTCAGGAGGAAGGTAGGGTAGTGGTCTGTAGTGCTATCTGTGATTATCCCTGATTTAAGGGGGGCTAGTATATTGGTCCATATGTTGTCTATTATGGTTGCACTTGTCTCAGTGAGCCTGGTTGGTTTAGTTATTGTTGGTATGAGAAGTGTGTTGTTCATATTGTTGATGAAATCAGTTACAGGCTGATCATCTAGTAAGCCAAGGTTGATGTTGAAGTCTCCAGCTAAGAGAAGGTGGTGCTTATTCATTTGTCTGTTTGTTATTAGTGACTTTAATTTCTCACTGAAATTTGGGATGTTTGTGTGAGGTATCCGGTAAATGGCACCGATTGTTATAGGTGTCTCAAGGATTTTTACAGTAAAATTAGCAAAAATGTATTCCCCATATTCATCACTAAAGCAAGTGGTGCTAATACAAGATAATTGGTTAGAGTAATAGATTGCAATACCATCCCCAACTTGGTTTGGTCTGCAGTTGTGAATTGCTGTGTATCCTGGTAGAGGGTAGATATCTATTGTGTCCTGCTTAAGCCAGGTCTCAGTTAGGGTAATGTCGGAAATATGGTATACATTAATGGAGTTTTGAGGCTCAGTCATGAAAAAATCATTTGGATTGACAATCTTTAGACTGATTAGTGGCTCCCTAAACACAGGGTCATATTGGAATTTCAGTATCTCACTCATTTCCTTGTTGTCATCTGTGTAAGTCTCACCTTGTCTGAGCAAGGACCCGATACTAGATGTGGTATTTGCCTTGTTTTTGGCATATGAAAAGAAATATTTTGAATTTCTTTCAGTTTCACTAATCGCTTTTAGCTCCTCCTGTTTCTCCTGGGTCCTGTAAGAGTCCTTTAACTTAAGTACGATACTTTCCACTTCCCTGGTCAGCAATTCCTTCCGTGTAACAGATAATCTAGCGTTCTTGAGGAGCTCAGTGATTCTTCGTTGTCTTCTGTAGAGGGAGCATCTTTCTCTCTCCAGTTTACTTTTTCTCTTCTTCTTTCTTAGGGGAATATGTCTTGAACATACTTCAGCTGCCATGGAAGTTGATCCTTTCAAGGCACCGTTTTGGATCCATGTTATTTAAGGTATCTTCCCAACATGTTTCATTTAAGACATAGTTTACCTGGTCCCAGTTGATGTTCTTGTTGTTGAAGTTGTATTTGGTGAAGACACCTTCACAGCTACGTGCATTCTGCTGATCAGGACCCCTGTGCATGTAAGTCTGAACTTTGATTAGACTGTGATCGGAATTAGTTGTTTTTGATATTGTTATGTTTCTTACCAGGTCCTCATTATTTGTGAATATAAGGTTAGGTGTGTTTTCCAGTCTTGTTGGCTCCACTATCTGTTGAGTTAGGGTGTGTTTATCACAGAGATTTAGTACCTCGTGTGTATGACTTTTTCCTCTTTGCTGCCTCCAGGGATTGTTTCAGCTATAACATTATTTCCTACATTCTTCCATTTTGTATGTCTTAGGTTGAAATCACCAAGCAGCAAGATGTTTGGGGATGGAGCTGGAAGGTTTTCCAAACAGTAATCAATTTTCAATAGCTGTTCCTTGAACTATTGGGAGGTTGCAGTTGGTGGCTTATATACAACCATGATGACTGGGTTTTGGTTCTCGATTTTTATTGTTAGAACTTCAACTACATCTTTTGTGGTGTTCAGCATCTCTGTGCAGATGAGCGACTCTTTGACATACAGGCCAACATCCCCCTTGCTGCCTGTACTTTCTGTCACATCTAAAATGGTTGTGCCCATTAAGCCATATTTCATTGTCAAAGTGATCTTTTGTGTGGGTCTCTGTGAAGGCTGCAAACATCGCATTTGACTCCTCTAGAAGTCCACTGATAAAAGGTATTTTGTTGTTGGTGGATGGCTTAAGGCCCTGTATATTAGCAAATATGAATGAGGTTGTATTTTGTGTTTGTTTGGGGGATTTTGTTATTGGCATCAGTAGTTGTGGTTCTGGAGTGCCATGGGGGGCCACTGGCTGTGCCTCCAGTCAAGCAAGGCTCCAAGGTGGTGGACTATTTTTATTTCCTTCCATTTTCTTTTTTCGTTTCCTGCCACTAAAAAAAATACTTGGAGTAAGGTGTCGTAAATACTATTGTTTGTCTTGTGAGGTCTGTACCTTCTGGGCCCTTTTAGATGGTATGCAGGGCAGCTGGTGTTGTAGCACTGTTTTTGGAGGGCCGAAGAGTGGCACATTCCAGGGTGAAAGAATTCACAGGAGGTAGAACGACACACTCTTTTAGACAGGAGGTCACGACATTTTTTTGGATGCTCAAAGTTGCATATCCCATTCGTTTTTCCAGATATTTCATGATTACAGATGTCTCAAATATAGAACTTGCACAATTTCGCTTTCGGTTGGGCACACACACTTGTACACTCAGGCTAGTACACACACACACACACACACACACTTGTGCACTCACGCTAGTACACACACACACACACACACACACACACACACACACACACACACACACACACACACACACACACACACACACACACACACACACACACACACACTCTGTTCCCACCCCCTGCACCACGAACCCTACCCCTACAGCAACTCCCTATGGGAGCTCTTCCTCCACCTCCACTGCAATCCCCCACAGGCCCCCACCAGGGCTCCTGCTCTCCCAACCCCAGTATTCTCCCAGGACCACAGTTACAGTATTAGAACAGAAGTTGAAGGTTTGGTACACAAATGCGGATGGATTAACGAATAAATATGAGGAATGGCAAGAATCAATGAGAAGTCCCCAGACATCATAGCAGTTACAGAAACAAAACTCACGGAGACAATAACAGATGCAATCTTCCCACCAAGATACCAGATCATGAGGAAAGATAGAAGGGGCAGAGGGGGAGGAAGGGTTGCTCTGCTCGTAAAAAAAATAATGGAAATTCAAGAAAATGGGAGGCATAGCCGAGACAGGAGAAAGGGACTACATAGTATGTACACTTCAGTCTGGGGAGCACAAGGTGGTCATTGCAGTGATGTATAATCCACCACAGAACTGCAGGAGGCCAAGAGAGGAATATGAAGAGAGCAACAGAGCAATGGTGGACACACTTGCTGAGGTGGCAAGAAGAGCTCATTCCAGCAGAGCAAAGTTGCTGGTTATGGGGGATTTCAACCACAGGGGGATTGACTGGGAAAACCTGGAGCCACATGGGGGTCTCGAAACATGGAGAGCCAAAATGTTGGATGTGGTGCTGGAAAACCTCATGCACCAACATGTTAAGGACACTACCAGAGTGAGAGGGGAGGATGAACCAGCAAGATTGGACCTTGTGTTCAACCTGGGCAGTTCAGACATTGAGGACATCACATATGAGAGTCCCCTAGGAGCTAGTGACCACGTGGTTCTGTGCTTTGAATACATAGTAGAGTTGCAAGTGGAGAGAGTAACAGGAGTTAAATGGGAAAAGCCAGACTATAAAAGAGGGGACTACATAGGGTTGAGGAACTTCCTGCAGGAGGTTCCGTGGGACAGAGAACTGGCAGGTAAGCCGGTAAATGAAATGATGGAATATGTAACAACAACATGCAAGGAGGCAGTGGAAAGGTTTATTCCCAAATGCAACAGGTTTAAACAATGGGAAGACCAGAACGAGCCCCTGGTTTACCCGACGGTGTAAGGAGGCAAATACAAAGTGCAATAGAGAATGGAAAAAGTACAGAAGGCAGAGAACACATGAAAATAGGGAGATTAGTCGCAGAGCCAGAAACGAGTATGCACAGGTAAGGAGGGAGCCCCAGCGACAGTATGAAAATAACATAGCATCGAAAATCAAGACTGACCCGAAACTGTTGTATAGCCACATCAGGAGGAAGACAACAGTCAAAGACAAGGTGATCAGACTGAGGACAGAAGGTGGAGAACTCACAAGAAATGATCAGGAGGTATGTGAGGAGCAAAACAGGAGATTTAAGGAAGTTTTTACAGTAGAGACAGGAAGGGCTCTGGGAAGACAGCACAGAAGGGAACATCAAGAGGGAATGTACCAACAAGTGTTGGATGACATACGAACAACCAACAACCGAGGACGAGGTGCAGAAGCTGCTAAGTGACCTTGATACCTCAAAGGCGATGGGACTGGACAACATCTCCCCATGGGTCCTTAGAGAAAGAGCAGAGATGCTGTGCATGCCCCTAACCACAATCTTCAACACATCCCTTGAAGATTGAGACACTTATGCAGCATATGGGAATCTTTATTCAGGAAACGTTTCGCCACACAGTGGCTTCATCAGTCCAGTACAAAGAGGAAGGCGTAAGGAGAGGAGGAGAATGAGGTAATCAGTCCCTCAACCTGGAGTCGATGTGTTCAGTCCATCAATCTTGTAGAATGTACAGCATAGGGCCGTAGACGTGGCTTATATACTGTAGTGAGGTGACGTGAAGCAGGTGGAGGCGGGGTCATAGTGGTACCATCCACTAGTCGAAGTAGGTCTTCGTCCAAAGGTTGAACAAGTGTTGAAGAATTCTTTGTAACAAGATCCCATGATGCTGCAGTGTCTGACAGTTGTGATGAATGGTTTGAAAAACGGACAAGTTGAAGATTGAGACACTTATGCAGCATATGGGAATCTTTATTCAGGAAACGTTTCGCCACACAGTGGCTTCATCAGTCCAATACAAAGAGGAAGGCGTAAGGAGAGGAGGAGAATGAGGTAATCAGTCCCTCAACCTGGAGTCGATGTGTTCAGTCCATCAATCTTGTAGAATGTACAGCATAGGGCCGTAGACGTGGCTTATATACTGTAGTGAGGTGACGTGAAGCAGGTGGAGGCGGGGTCATAGTGGTACCATCCACTAGTCGAAGTAGGTCTTCGTCCAAAGGTTGAACAAGTGTTGAAGAATTCTTTGTAACAAGATCCCATGATGCTGCAGTGTCTGACAGTTGTGATGAATGGTTTGAAAAACCGACAAGTTGAAGATTGAGACACTTATGCAGCATATGGGAATCTTTATTCAGGAAACGTTTCGCCACACAGTGGCTTCATCAGTCCAATACAAAGAGGAAGGCGTAAGGAGAGGAGGAGAATGAGGTAATCAGTCCCTCAACCTGGAGTCGATGTGTTCAATCCATCAATCTTGTAGAATGTACAGCATAGGGCCGTAGACGTGGCTTATATACTGTAGTGAGGTGACGTGAAGCAGGTGGAGGCGGGGTCATAGTGGTACCATCCACTAGTCGAAGTAGGTCTTCGTCCAAAGGTTGAACAAGTGTTGAAGAATTCTTTGTAACAAGATCCCATGATGCTGCAGTGTCTGACAGTTGTGATGAATGGTTTGAAAAACGGACAAGTTGAAGATTGAGACACTTATGCAGCATATGGGAATCTTTATTCAGGAAACGTTTCGCCACACAGTGGCTTCATCAGTCCAATACAAAGAGGAAGGCGTAAGGAGAGGAGGAGAATGAGGTAATCAGTCCCTCAACCTGGAGTCGATGTGTTCAGTCCATCAATCTTGTAGAATGTACAGCATAGGGCCGTAGACGTGGCTTATATACTGTAGTGAGGTGACGTGAAGCAGGTGGAGGCGGGGTCATAGTGGTACCATCCACTAGTCGAAGTAGGTCTTCGTCCAAAGGTTGAACAAGTGTTGAAGAATTCTTTGTAACAAGATCCCATGATGCTGCAGTGTCTGACAGTTGTGATGAATGGTTTGAAAAACCGACAAGTTGAAGATTGAGACACTTATGCAGCATATGGGAATCTTTATTCAGGAAACGTTTCGCCACACAGTGGCTTCATCAGTCCAATACAAAGAGGAAGGCGTAAGGAGAGGAGGAGAATGAGGTAATCAGTCCCTCAACCTGGAGTCGATGTGTTCAATCCATCAATCTTGTAGAATGTACAGCATAGGGCCGTAGACGTGGCTTATATACTGTAGTGAGGTGACGTGAAGCAGGTGGAGGCGGGGTCATAGTGGTACCATCCTCTAGTCGAAGTAGGTCTTCGTCCAAAGGTTGAACAAGTGTTGAAGAATTCTTTGTAACAAGATCCCATGATGCTGCAGTGTCTGACAGTTGTGATGAATGGTTTGAAAAACCGACAAGTTGAAGATTGAGACACTTATGCAGCATATGGGAATCTTTATTCAGGAAACGTTTCGCCACACAGTGGCTTCATCAGTCCAATACAAAGAGGAAGGCGTAAGGAGAGGAGGAGAATGAGGTAATCAGTCCCTCAACCTGGAGTCGATGTGTTCAGTCCATCAATCTTGTAGAATGTACAGCATAGGGCCGTAGACGTGGCTTATATACTGTAGTGAACACATCGACTCCAGGTTGAGGGACTGATTACCTCATTCTCCTCCTCTCCTTACGCCTTCCTCTTTGTATTGGACTGATGAAGCCACTGTGTGGCGAAACGTTTCCTGAATAAAGATTCCCATATGCTGCATAAGTGTCTCAATCTTCAACTTGTCGGTTTTTCAAACCATTCATCACATCCCTTGAAACTGGGCAACTACCTGAGAAATGGAAGACAGCAAATGTAGTCCCCATATTTAAGAAAGGAAACAGAAATGAGGCACTAAGCTACAGACCTGTGTCTCTGACATGTATTGTGTGCAAAGTCATGGAGAAGATCATCAGGAGGAGAGTGGTGGAACACCTGGAATGGAACAAAATTATAAATGAAAACCAGCATGGGTTCATGGAAGGCAAATCCTGTGTCACAAACCTTCTGGAGTTTTATGACAAGGTAGCAGAAGTAAGACACGAGAGAGAGGGGTGGGTTGACTGCATTTTCCTAGACTGCAGGAAGGCCTTTGACACAGTTCCCCACAAGAGATTAGTGCAGAAGCTGGAGGATCAGGTGCATATAACAGGGAGGGCACTGCAATGGATCAGGGAATACCTGACAGGGAGGCAACAACGAGTCATGGTACGTGAAGAGGTATCACAGTGGGTGCCTGTGACGAGCAGGGTCCCACAGGGGTCAGTTCTAGGACCAGTGCTATTTTTGATATATGCGAACGACATGATGGAAGGAATAGACTCTGAAGTGTCCCTGTTCGCAGATAATGTGAAGCTGATGAGAAGAATTAAATCGGATGAGGATGAGGCAGGACTGCAAAGAGACCTGGACAGGCTGGACATGTGGTCCAGAAACTGGCTTCTCGAATTCAATCCTGCCAAATGCAAAGTCATGAAGATTGGGGAGGGGCAAAGAAGACCACAGACAGAGTATAGGCTAGGTGGACAAAGACTACAGACCTCACTCAGGGAGAAAGACCTTGGGGTGACCATAACACCGAGCACGTCACCGGAGGCACACATCAACCAAGTAACTGCTGCAGCATACGGGCGCCTGGCAAACCTGAGAATAGCGTTCCGATACCTTAATAAGGAATCGTTCAAGACACTGTACACTGTGTATGTTAGGCCCATACTGGAGTATGCAGCACCAGTCTAGAACCCACACCTGGTCAAGCACGTCAAGAAGCTAGAGAAAGTACAAAGGTTTGCAACAAGGCTAGTCCCAGAGCTCAGGGGAATGTCGTACGAGGAAAGGTTGAGGGAAATTGGACTGACGACAATGGAGGACAGAAGGGTCAGGGGAGACATGATAACGACATACAAGATACTGCGGGGAATGACAAGCTAGCTAGTGAAGTAGTGGAGGCAGGAACCATACATAGTTTTAAGAAGAGGTATGACAAAGCTCAGGAAGCAGAGAGAGAGAGGACCTAGTAGCGATCAGTGAAGAGGCGGGGCCAGGAGCTGAGTCTCGACCCCTGCAACCACAATTAGGTGAGTACAATTAGGTGAGTACACACACACACACACACACACACACACACACTGAAAAAAATTAACATACATCACTGCCAATCTGATGAGTGCATAAGCAGGGTTGGTTATCAAGAGTGTTGAGCAATGTTGGTGACCCAGTGGCAGTGTCTGCAAGGTCTCTCACTGGACCTCAAGGGATACACGGACACATGGACACACAGACATGCTTTTATCAGCCATCTCTGCTCCTTTCTCGTAGCTGGGCCAAGGCAGAGCTCCACACTGACTCACACCACATGACGGCCACGAATTCATTTTTCATTGCTAAAAATACCACAAAGTAAGATTTTCCTCGAATTATTAACCCTTGACGGTTAAAAATTCAGGTTAAAACTTCATTAAATATCTTTAAATTTATTAGGAAACCAGGAAGCCAGTGAAAGACCTCGGTCATGTGACCAAAAGCTCCAGTTGGAGGGTCGTGTTACAACCCTAAGACCGGCATGTGAAGGTTCTTCCGTTCCTGACCACATTATCTAACGTAATAAAGGTTCATCCCAGATTTCAGTGCGGGTATTTCCGTTGAGGTTCTCAACTTACCTCCGATAGTATGCGACCTCACAATGTTCAGCGAACTTGTAAGTGCCTCTTGATTGCCAGGTGAACAGATGCATCAGGTGAAAGGAGACTCCAGAGTCGCCCATATGTCTCACCGCTGAGCCCGGCTTTAAACTCGGCTCAAATGGGATGTTATCAATATTGTTGTTCTTATACGACCTGTGAATGTTTATACTACCTGTCAGGCTTTGTACCACCTGTGACTATACCATCTGTGTGTTTATACCATCTGTGAAAGCTTATACCACCTGTGAATGTTTATGCCACTTGTGAATGTTTATACCACCTGTGAATGTTTATGCCACTTGTTAATGTTTATACCACCTGTGAATGTTTATGCCACTTGTGAATGTTTATACCACCTGTGAATGTTTATGCCACTTGTTAATGTTTAAGCCACCTGTGAATGTTTTATCACTTGTGAATGTTTATGCCACCTGTGAGTATTTGTACCACCTGTATACCTTTACCTTTGATATACATTGAAGATTATCAAAATTGCTCCTATTCCAGCAGCTTGACCCTGGTGCTAGGCTGGTCATCCAGACTATTGCTACTGGTAGCTCGCTTGCCCATACATCCAACACAGCCTGGTTGATTTGTCACTTAGTGGAGGCATTTCTCGAGTTTCCTCTGGAAAACTTTGGCAGTTGTTCCGGCAGTGTTTCTGATATCTTGTGGTTTTTTATATTTTTTTTTATTATCACACTGGCCGATTCCCACCAAGGCAGGGTGGCCCGAAAAAGAAAAACTTTCACCATCATTCACTCCATCACTGTCTTGCCAGAAGGGTGCTTTACACTACAGTTTTTAAACTGCAACATTAACACCCTTCCTTCAGAGTGCAGGCACTGTACTTCCCATCTCCAGGACTCAAGTCCGGCCTGCCGGTTTCCCTGAACCCCTTCATAAATGTTACTTTGCTCACACTCCAACAGCACGTCAAGTATTAAAAACCATTTGTCTCCATTCACTCCTATCAAACACGCTCACGCATGCCTGCTGGAAGTCCAAGCCCCTCGCACACAAAACCTCCTTTACCCCCTCTCTCCAACCTTTCCTAGGCCGATCCCTACCCCGCCTTCTTTCCACTACAGACTGATACACTCTTGAAGTCATTCTGTTTCGCTCCATTCTCTCTACATGTCCGAACCACCTCAACAACCCTTCATCAGCCCTCTGGTGTGGTAATCCCACACCTCCTCATAACTTCCAAACTACGAATTCTCTGCATTATATTCACACCACACATTGCCCTCAGACATGACATCTCCACTGCCTCCAGCCTTCTCCTCGCTGCAACATTCATCACCCATGCCTCACACCCATATAAGAGTGTTGGTAAAACTATACTCTCATACATTCCCCTCTTTGCCTCCAAGGACAAAGTTCTTTGTCTCCACAGACTCCTAAGTGCACCACTCACTCTTTTCCCCTCATCAATTCCATGATTCACCTCATCTTTCATAGACCCATCCGCTGACACGTCCACTCCCAAATATCTGAATACATTCACCTCCTCCATACTCTCTCCCTCCAATCTGATATTCAATCTTTCATCACCTAATCTTTTTGTTATCCTCTTAACCTTACTCTTTCCTGTATTCACCTTTAATTTTCTTCTTTTGCACACCCTACCAAATTCATCCACCAATCTCTGCAACTTCTCTTCAGAATCTAACAAGAGCACAGTGTCATCAGCAAAGAGCAGCTGTGACAACTCCCACTTTTTGTGTGATTATTTATCTTTTAACTCCACGCCTCTTGCCAAGACCCTCGCATTTACTTCTCTTACAACCCCATCTATAAATATATTAAACAACCACGGTGACATCACACATCCTTGTCTAAGGCCTACTTTTACTGGGAAAAAAATTCCCTCTTTCCTACATACTCTAACTTGAGCCTCACTATCCTCGTAAAAACTCTTCACTGCTTTCAGTAACCTACCTCCTACACCATACACTTGCAACATCTGCCACATTGCCCCCCTATCCACCCTGTCATACGCCTTTTCCAAATCCATAAATGCCACAAAGACCTCTTTAGCCTTATCTAAATACTGTTCACTTATATGTTTCACTGTAAACACCTGGTCCACACACCCCCTACCTTTCCTAAAGCCTCCTTGTTCATCTGCTATCCTATTCTCCGTCTTACTCTTAATTCTTTCAATAATAACTCTACCATACACTTTACCAGGTATACTCAGCAGACTTATCCCCCTATAATTTTTGCACTCTCTTTTATCCCCTTTGCCTTTATACAAAGGAACTATGCATGCTATTTGCCAATCCCTAGGTACCTTACCTTCTTCCATACATTTATTAAATAATTGCACCAACCACTCCAAAACTATATCCCCACCTGCTTTTAACATTTCTATCTTTATCCCATCAATCTCGGCTGCCTTACCCCCTTTCATTTTACCTACTGCCTCACGAACTTCCCCCACACTCACAACTGGCTCTTCCTCACTCCTACAAGATGTTATTCCTCCTTGTCCTATACACGAAATCACAGCTTCCCTATCTTCATCAACATTTAACAATTCCTCAAAATATTCCCTCCATCTTCCCAATACCTCTAACTCTCCATTTAATAACTCTCCTCTCCTATTTTTAACTGACAAATCCATTTGTTCTCTAGGCTTTCTTAACTTGTTAATCTCACTCCAAAACTTTTTCTTATTTTCAACAAAATTTGTTGATAACATCTCACCCACTCTCTCATTTGCTCTCTTTTTACATTGCTTCACCACTCTCTTAACCTCTCTCTTTTTCTCCATATACTCTTCCCTCCTTGCATCACTTCTACTTTGTAAAAACTTCTCATATGCTAACTTTTTCTCCCTTACTACTCTCTTTACATCATCATTCCACCAATCGCTCCTCTTCCCTCCTGCACCCACTTTCCTGTAACCACAAACTTCTGCTGAACACTCTAACACTACATTTTTAAACCTACCCCATACCTCTTCGACCCCATTGCCTATGCTCTCATTAGCCCATCTATCCTCCAATAGCTGTTTATATCTTACCCTAACTGCCTCCTCTTTTAGTTTATAAACCTTCACCTATCTCTTCCCTGATACTTCTATTCTCCTTGTATCCCATCTACCTTTTACTCTCAGTGTAGCTACAACTAGAAAGTGATCTGATATATCTGTGGCCCCTCTATAAACATGTACATCCTGAAGTCTACTCAACAGTCTTTTATCTACCAATACATAATCCAACAAACTACTGTCATTTCGTCCTACATCATATCTTGTATACTTATTTATCCTCTTTTTCTTAAAATATGTATTACCTATAACTAGTAAGTAAGTAAGTAAGTAAGTAAGTTTATTCAGGTATACACAAATACAGTTACATAGAATCCTCTTTTTCTTAAAATATGTATTACCTATAACTAAACCCCTTTCTATACAAAGTTCAATCAAAGGGCTCCCATTATCATTTACACCTGGCACCCCAAACTTACCTACCACACCCTCTCTAAAAGTTTCTCCTACTTTAGCATTCAGGTCCCCTACCACAATTACTCTCTCACTTGGTTCAAAGGCTCCTATACATTTACTTAACATCTCCCAAAATCTCTCTCTCTCCTCTGCATTCCTCTCTTCTCCAGGTGCATACACGCTTATTATGACCCACTTCTCGCATCCAACCTTTACTTTAATTCACATAAATCTTGAATTTATACATTCATATTCTCCTTTCTCCTTCCATAACTGATCATTCAACATTACTGCTACCCCTTCCTTTGCTCTAACTCTCTCAGATACTCCAGATTTAATCCCATTTATTTCCCCCCACTGAAACTCCCGTACCCCCTTCAGCTTTGTTTCGCTTAGGGCCAGGACATCCAACTTCTTTTCATTCATAACATCAGCAATCATCTTGTGGTATAGTGTTGATATAGTGTTCTCTGTTTTGTGCCCAAGGTGCCTCTGCTTTTCACTAGGTTAATTTTACAACATCTTCCACATCTTTCACTCTAGTTCAGTAGTCCACAACTTTTTAATATAAAAGGACCAATTTGAAAAGCCACATTTAAAGGAGGGTCATATTTTGTAATGGCTGATGTTACCATTGTACTTATATCATTAATTTGGTAAAATAATTTACAATAATAATCATAATATCTTTATTTACTACAAATACGTATACAAGGTATACAGTCCTAGTTGACATCAGTGACATACTACTATATAGAAAGTCCCTTGTTATGCTGAGCATTTCGGGCAAATTAGGTCAGTTTTGTCCCAGGATGCGACCCACACCAGTCGACTAACACCCAGGTACCTATTTTACTGATGGGTGAACATAGACAACCGTTGTAAAGAAACACGTCCAATGTTTCTACCCTCGCTGGGAATCGAACGCTGACCCTCGCCGTGTGAAGCGAGAGCTTTAGCCACCAGGCCACGTGGCACCGCAAGTGTTAAGATGGAAATACTGGATTTTAGTTTTTATGAAACGTTTGATACTAAGATAAATAATACAAGATATATAATGGAAAGATAAATATAATGTAATTATTAATTACTGACAGTAAATACGACGCTATAACCAGGCACTGACCGGAAGTGACAGGTGGTTGTTAGAGGTGGTTGTTAGAGGTGGTTGTTAGAGGTGATTGTTAGAGGTGGTTGTTAGAGGTGGTTGTTAGAGGTGATTGTTAGAGGTGGTTGTTAGAGGTGGTTGTTAGAGGTGATTGTTAGAGGTGGTTGTTAGAGGTGGTTGTTAGAGGTGGTTGTTAGAGGTGGTTGTTAGAGGTGGTTGTTAGAGGTGGTTGTTAGAGGTGGTTGTTAGAGGTGGTTGTTAGAGGTGGTTGTTAGAGGTGGTTGTTAGAGGTGGTTGTTAGAGGTGGTTGTTAGAGGTGGTTGTTAGAGGTGGTTGTTAGAGGTGGTTGTTAGAGGTGGTTGTTAGAGGTGGTTGTTAGAGGTGGTTGTTAGAGGTGTGGTAATAAGGTTTTGGTGTTGTAAAATGGCTTTAAATATTTTGTAATTGTTGACACTGCAGTGTGGAACCTACATATAAGTGAAATCATAATTTTATGTAACGGCCGCAACCATTTTCTAGAAGGGCCACATGGGGCCCGGGGGCCACATGCGGCCCGCGGGCCTCAGGTTGGGGGATCCTTCCTCTAGTATGTTGTGTTAACAATGTTCAGTTTTTTACTAGATTCACTACATATATATTATATTTAAATGTCTCTCCTTCGGTTCAGTCAGTATATATTTAGGATTTTGAGGTGTTGCCAGTAATAATTAGTACTGATCGGTACTGATCGGTACTGATCAGTATTGATCAGCACTGATCAGTGCTCTAAGATGTCATCATGCACCCGTCATCTTCCTGTCTCACGTTACGTCTGTCTTACTGTGTTCTGTGAAAGTCAGTTGACATTATTACAACCAGAACTTTTGTGTTTATATTGTTGTAATTGGTGATGCCCAAAATACAGCAGGCATTACCCCTCTGAACAGCAGCACTGAGCTGCTGGAACAGAAAACTAGCTGTCCTGGGATCCCTAGTTACCCTGATGAGTCTTTTTCCTAGCTCCTTAAGGAATTTAGATGCACTCTTTCCCCATGAGCCAAGGATCTCTGAGCCTATGGGAACAAACATATAGTGATGGGCAAGTTCTCCATATTTTCTAGACTTTTGGGACTCCCTGAAGCTGATATAGGCTTAGTTGACATTGTTGGCCTATTTTATAGAAAGTCCCTAGTGATACAGAGCATTTCTGCCGCTTTAAAATTAGTAGTATGAATGCTAATATATATATATATATATATATATATATATATATATATATATATATATATATATATATATATATATATATATATATATATATATATATATTTAATTTTTTTATTAACACACTGGCCGATTCCCACCAAGGCAGGGTGGCCCAAAAAAGAAAAACTTTCACAATCATTCACTCCATCACTGTCTTGCCAGAAGGGTGCTTTACACTACAGTTTTGAAACCGCAACATTAGCACTCCCTCCTTCAGAGTGCAGGCACTGTACTTCCCATCTCCAGGACTCAAGTCCGGCCTGCTGGTTTCCCTGAATCCCTTCATAAATGTTACTTTGCTCACACTCCAACAGCACGTCAGGTATTAAAAACCATTTGTCTCCATTCACTCCTATCAAACACGCTCACGCATGCCTGCTAGAAGCCCAAGCCCCTCGCACACAAAACCTTCTTTACCCCCTCCCTCCAACCTTTCCTAGGCCGACCCCTACCCCGCCTTCCTTCCACTACAGACTGATACACTTGAAGTCATTCTGTTTCGCTCCATTCTCTCTACATGTCCGAACCACCTCAACAACCCTTCCTCAGCCCTCTGGACAACAGTTTTGGTAATCCCGCACCTCCTCCTAACTTCCAAACTACGAATTCTCTGCATTATATTCACACCACACATTGCCCTCAGACATGACATCTCCACTGCCTCCAGCCTTCTCCTCGCTGCAACATTCATCACCCATGCCTCACACCCATATAAGAGCATTGGTAAAACTATACTTTCATACATTCCTCTCTTTGCCTCCAAGGACAAAGTTCTTTGTCTCCACAGACTCCTAAGTGCACCACTCACCCTTTTCCCCTCATCTATTCTATGATTCACCTCATCTTTCATAGACCCATCCGCTGACACGTCCACTCCCAAATATCTGAATACATTCACCTCCTCCATACTCTCTCCCTCCAATCTGATATCCAATCTTTCATCACCTAATCTTTTTGTTATCCTCATAACCTTACTCTTTCCTGTATTCACTTTTAATTTTCTTCTTTTGCACACCCTACCAAATTAATCCACCAACCTCTGCAACTTCTCTTATATATATATATATATATATATATATATATATATATATATATATATATATATATATATATATATATATATATATATATATATATATATATATGTGTGTGTGTGTAAAAAGAGAGCAAATGAGAGAGTGGGTGAGATGTTATCAACAAATTTTGTTGAAAATAAGAAAAAGTTTTGGAGTGAGATTAACAAGTTAAGAAAGCCTAGAGAACAAATGGATTTGTCAGTTAAAAATAGGAGAGGAGAGTTATTAAATGGAGAGTTAGAGGTATTGGGAAGATGGAGGGAATATTTTGAGGAATTGTTAAATGTTGATGAAGATAGGGAAGCTGTGATTTCGTGTATAGGACAAGGAGGAATAACATCTTGTAGGAGTGAGGAAGAGCCAGTTGTGAGTGTGGGGGAAGTTCGTGAGGCAGTAGGTAAAATGAAAGGGTTAAGGCAGCCAGGATTGATGGGATAAAGATAGAAATGTTAAAAGCAGGTGGGGATATAGTTTTGGAGTGGTTGGTGCAATTATTTAATAAATGTATGGAAGAGGGTAAGGTACCTAGGGATTGGCAGAGAGCATGCATAGTTCCTTTGTATAAAGGCAAAGGGGATAAAAGAGAGTGCAAAAATTATAGGGGGATAAGTCTGTTGAGTATACCTGGCAAAGTGTATGGTAGAGTTATTATTGAAAGAATTAAAAGTAAGACGGAGAATAGGATAGCAGATGAACAAGGAGGCTTTAGGAAAGGTAGGGGGTGTGTGGACCAGGTGTTTACAGTGAAACATATAAGTGAACAGTAATTAGATAAGGCTAAAGAGGTCTTTGTGGCATTTATGGATTTGGAAAAGGCGTATGACAGGGTGGATAGGGGGGCAATGTGGCAGATGTTGCAGGTGTATGGTGTAGGAGGTAGGTTACTGAAAGCAGTGAAGAGTTTTTACGAGGATAGTGAGGCTCAAGTTAGAGTATGTAGGAAAGAGGGAAATTATTTCCCAGTAAAAGTAGGCCTTAGACAAGGATGTGTGATGTCACCGTGGTTGTTTAATATATTTATAGATGGGGTTGTAAGAGAAGTAAATGCGAGGGTCTTGGCAAGAGGCGTGGAGTTAAAAGATAAAGAATCACACATAAAGTGGGAGTTGTCACAGTTGCTCTTTGCTGATGACACTGTGCTCTTGGGAGATTCTGAAGAGAAGTTGCAGAGATTGGTGGATGAATTTGGTAGGGTGTGCAAAAGAAGAAAATTGAAAGTGAATACAGGAAAGAGTAAGGTTAAGAGGATAACAAAAAGATTAGGTGATGAAAGATTGGATATCAGATTGGAGGGAGAGAGTATGGAGGAGGTGAATGTATTCAGATATTTGGGAGTGGACGTGTCAGCGGATGGGTCTATGAAAGATGAGGTGAACCATAGAATTGATGAGGGGAAAAGGGTGAGTGGTGCACTTAGGAGTCTCTGGAGACAAAGAACTTTGTCCTTGGAGGCAAAGAGGGGAATGTATGAGAGTATAGTTTTACCAACGCTCTTATATGGGTGTGAAGCATGGGTGATGAATGTTGCAGCGAGGAGAAGGCTGGAGGCAGTGGAGATGTCATGTCTGAGAGCAATGTGTGGTGTGAATATAATGCAGAGAATTCGTAGTTTGGAAGTTAGGAGGAGGTGCGGGATTACCAAAACTGTTGTCCAGAGGGCTGAGGAAGGGTTGTTGAGGTGGTTCAGACATTTGGAGAGAATGGAGCGAAACAGAATAACTTCAAGAGTGTATCAGTCTGTAGTGGAAGGAAGGCGGGGTAGGGCTCGGCCTAGGAAAGGTTGGAGGGAGGGGGTAAAGGAGGTTTTGTGTGCGAGGGGCTTGGACTTCCAGCAGGCATGCATGAGCGTGTTTGATAGGAGTGAATGGAGACAAATGGTTTTTAATACTTGACGTGCTGTTGGAGTGTGAGCAAAGTAACATTTATGAAGGGGTTCAGGGAAACCGGCAGGCCGGACTTGAGTCCTGGAGATGGGAAGTACAGTGCCTGCACTCTGAAGGAGGGGTGTTAATGTTGCAGTTTAAAAACTGTAGTGTAAAGCACCCTTCTGGCAAGACAGTGATGGAGTGAATGATGGTGAAAGTTTTTCTTTTTCGGGCCACCCTGCCTTGGTGGGAATCGGCCAGTGTGATAATAATAAAAATAATATATATATATATATAATATATATATATATATATATATATATATATATATATATATATATATATATATATTATTGTGACCACGAACGAGTGGTATTGATCAATAACAACACTGCACTCGCCAAGGACTCGAACCCATCTTGCTGGGTTCGAGTCCTTGGCTAGTGCAGTGTTGTTATTGATCAATACCACTCGTTCGTGGTCACAATAATATAAAATACTGCTCGTTGTAGTAGTACACCAAACAGGGACTAGAATGAAATTAGCCTAGAGTCATCCACACCATCGTGTGTCCTTGGGTAGCGAGTACAACATCCAGTTCCACTGGTTTCCCTACTAGTATCGTATGGTCCAGTGGATAAGGGCGTCATGTGTTTTCGGCCACCATGAGGTAGGCCAAAGTAGCATGGGCTCGAGTCCTTGACTAGTGCAGTGTTGTTATTGATATATATATATATATATATATATATATATATATATATATATATATATATATATATATATATATATATATATATATATATATATATATATATATTTATTTATTTATTTTGAATCCCTTGCGACTAGCAAAGGACTCAAACCCCTGTTGTTTTAGCCCGCCTCATGGTGAGCGAAAATTCCATGACGCTCTAACGCAGGGGACCATACAATCCTACAAGAATCACACACCCAGCAGAGCTAGGTGTTGTACCGTGATCCGAGTACATACGATGGTGTGGGCGCTTCAGACCTAATTTCATCCTCCTCCCCGTTTGGTGTACTAGCCTCCCACACCATCGTATGTCCTCGGATCACGGTACAACACCTAGCTCTGCTGGGTGCGTGATTCTTGTAGGATTGTATGGTCCCATGGGTTAGAGCATCGTGGAATTTTCGCTCACCATGAGACGATATAGAAGAACACGGGTTCGAATCCTCGGCTAGTCGGGGTAATTTACCCGGGTTCTCCGACCTCTATATTAATCAAGAAGTAACTACCTCAGAGATAGTGAGACTGTAAGACACAACAAGTGTAATGACCATGTTTCATTATTAAGATTGTACTCTTCACACCATCTTCAAGGCTGAGCGACTGATTAAAATGCTCATGTACGCTTGCTGGAAGTCCAAGACAATCACACACAAAACCTACTTTACCCCCTCCCTCCACCCTTTCCTAGGCCGACCCCTACCCTGCCTTCCTTCCACTACAGATTTTTATGTCCTCTAAGTCATTCTATTTTGTTCCATCCTCTCTAAATGTCCAAACCACAAATTATGTCCTAGAATTTGTATTGATAAAGCCACTGGATGGCGAAACGTCTACATTAAACATCCCCAGATGTTGAATATGTGTCTAATTTTCATCTTGTCGGTATTATATACCATTCATGTACAGAATAAAATTTCACAATACCGAGGCTGGAACAATTCACCAAAAAAATCGCCCTTATTTAAGAGAACATTTGGATGACGTTACGGTTCCTCCTGGATCATTATTAAATAACTGAGCAAGAGGCAGGGAAGGAAGGAACACGATAGTAGTAGTGGTAGTAGTAGTGGTGGTGATGGTAGTGGTGCTGGTAGTAGTATTTGCAGGAGTGTAGTTGTTGTAGTAGTAGTAGTAGTAATAGTAGTAGTAGTACAGGTGTGGTAGTAGAAGTAGTAGTATTGAGGAAATAGTAATGGTACTGGTAAAACACGTGATGGAAATAACAGTAGAGAGAGTAGTAGCAGTAGTGAAAGAATCAGTAACAGCGGTGGAGATGGTAGTGTAAAATTAACACAGATGGAGTGTTATTGTTCCATGGGCAGTGCACGATACTATTTATTACTACTACTCCTCTAGTGCTCCTCCTCCCTCTCTTTATTTTGTCCCTGACCTTCCCTGCCTCTTACTCTCTCAGTTGTGATTTAACAAATGTCCAGGAGGGATCAAAACGTCATCTTAATGTTCCTCTAAAAATCTGCCACCGCACTCGTTTCACAAAATGAGGTCCGGAGTTCAAATCCGGGGATCTATCCTCGGTACGGATGGAAACATTAGGACGTGTTTCCTGAAGACACCTGCTGTCCCTGTTCACCCATCAGTATTTTTAAAATAGGTACCTGGGTGTTAGTCAACTGGTGTGGGTCGCATCCTGGGACAAAACTGACCCAATTTGCCCGAAATGCTCAGCATAACAAGCGACTTTTTGTATAGTAGTATGTCACTGATGTCAGCTAGGACTGTATACCTTGTACATGTACTTGTAGTAAATAAAGATATTATTATTATTAATTATTATTATTATTATTATTATTATCATTACTATTTTTATTATTATTATTATTATTATTATTATTATTATTATTATTATTATTATTATTATTATTATTATTATATTTTTTCTAGCTTCACCATACCATAGGTTATACCAACCTAGGAAAGCTATAAACTTGTTTCATTTTTTGACGGTGTTATTAAAACTAGAAGAATACCATGAAACAGAGGCAGTAATAGTCTGGTAAATTATTATTATTATGATCAAGAGCCCCTCACAAAATCAAGGAACCTTCCTTGAGGGGTATTCTGATAAAGAAAGTGGAAATATGAGGGATGATGAAGGAGTGAGAGTCGAGTGTACAACTTGACCTGTAACACTCGGGGGTAAAAACCTTGCCAAGGTCCTCACTAACAACATTATCTATCTCATTCACATCCTGAATGTTGTAGTAATAGTAGTAGTAGTAGTAGTAGCAGTAGTACAGGAGTAGTAGCAGTAGTACAGTAGTAGTATAGTAGTAGTAGTAGTTGTAGTACAGTATTAGTAGTAGAGCATTAGTAGTAGTACAGTAGTAGTAGTAGTATAGTAGTAGTAGTACAGTAGTAGTAGTAGTATAGTAGTAGTAGCAGTAGTACAGTAGTAGTAGCAGTAGTACATTAGTTGTATAGTAGTAGTTGTAGTACAGTATTAGTAGTATAGCATTAGTAGTAGTACAGTAGTAGTAGTAGTAGTAGTAGCAGTAGTACAGTAGTACTACAGGTAGCAGTAGTACAGTAGTACTACAGGTAGCAGTAGTACAGTAGTACTACAGGTAGCAGTAGTACAGTAGTACTACAGGTAGCAGTAGTACAGTAGTAGTAGTAGTATAGTAGTAGTAGTACAGAAGTAGTAGTAGCAGTAGTAGTAGTAGTACAGTAGTAGTAGTAGTATAGTAGTAGTAGTAGTTGTAGTACAGTGTTAGTAGTATAGCATTAGTAGTAGTACAGTAGTAGTGGTAGTATAGTAATAGTAGTAGTACATAAGTAGTAGTAGTAATACTAATAGTAGTATAGTTGGAGTAGTAGCAGTAGTAGGAGTAGTAGTAGCAGTAATAGTAGTAATAGTAGGAGTAGTAGCATAGTACTTGTAGGAGTAGTAGTAATAGTAGTAGTAGTATAGTAGTAGTAGAAATAGTAGTAGTAGTAATAGTATTAGTAGTAGTAATGGTGGTGGTGATGGTGGTGGTGGTAGTAGTAGTAGTAGTGGTATTAGTAATAGCATTTGTAGTAGTAGTAGCAGTAGTAGTAGTAGTAGTAGTAGTATCAGTAGTAATAGTATTAGTAGTAGTAATAATAGTACGGTAGTAGTAGTAGTAGTACATTAGTGGTAGTGTCGTAGTAGTAACAGAAATAGTAATAGTCGTAGTAGTATAGTGGTAGATCAGAATAATACAGAATAATATTATTAATAGTAATAATCTTTATTTACTACAAGTACATGTACAAGGTATACAGTCCTAGCTGACATCAATGACATACTACTGTACAAAAAGCCGCTTGTTATGCTGAGCATTTCGGGCAAATTAGGTCAGTTTTGTCCCAGGATGCGACCCACACCAGTCGACTAACACCCAGGTACGTATTTTATACTGATGGGTGAACATGGACAGCAGGTGTCTTCAGGAAACACGTCCTAATGTTTCCATCCGTACCGAGGATAGATCCCCGGACCACATTGTGTAAGCTGAGAACGCTAGCGAGCTATCTACGAGATACCTTTGTACTTGAGTAGTAGTATAGTAGTAGTAGTAGTAGTAGTAGTATAGTAGTAGTAGTAATAGTAGTATAGTAGTAGTAGTATAGTAGTAGTAGTATAGTAGTAGTAATAGTAGGATAGTAGTAGTAGTAATAATAGAGTAGTAGTAGTAGTAGTAGTAGTAATAGTAGGATAGTAGTAGTAGCAGTAGTAGTATAGTAGTAGTAGTAATAGTAGGATAGTAGTAGTAATATTAGTACAGTAGTAGAAGTATAGTAGTAGTAGTAATAGTAGCATAGTAGTAGTAGTAGTATTGTCATGTGGGTTTTCGATACGTGGATGGGTAAAAATACTCACGTAGGCTGGTAGTATGTATAATATATAACGGGAAGTATGGAAAGCGCCAACAGCCGACCTGTCTCTCTCTGCTGCCTAACTACGACTGACTCACAAGTGTCTACAGGGTGAGGGTGTTTGAAATCCTGCTATGGTCAGCAGCAATATGAATACAGTCAATGATTCACACAGACGGTTGGTAGTGAGTCATCTACTGGTACACTGGTTACTGGTAACTGGTTACTAGGAACTGGTACTACTACTGAGAGTATAGTAGTAGTAGAGCAGCAGCAGCAGCAGCAGGCAGCCACAGCAGCAGCAGCAACAGCAGGACAGCAACAGCAGCAGCAGCACAACCAGGGACAGCAGCAGCAGCAAACAGTTATGACAGCAGGACAGCAGCAGCAGCATAGCAGCAGCAGCAACTGTTAATGACAGAGCAGCAGCACAGCAGCACAGCAGCAGCAGCAGCAGCACAGCAGCAGCAGCAACAGCAGGACAGCAGCAGCACAGTTAGCTTGCTAACAGAGCAGGACAGCAGCAGCACAGCAGCAGCAACAGCAGGGCAGCAAGCAGCAGCAACAACACAGCAGCAGCAACAGCAGGACAGCAGCAGCACAGCAACATGCGCCAGCAACAGCAGCACAGCAGCAGCAGCAACAGCAGCATAGCACAGCAGCACAGCAGCAGCAGTAGCAACACAGCAGCAGCAACAACAGCAGCACAGCAGCAGCAACATCAGCACAGCAGCAGCAACAACAGCTGCACAGCAGCAGCAACATCAGCACAGCAGCAACAACAGCAGCACAGCAGCAGCAGCAGCACATCAGCAGCAGCAGCAGCAGCAGCAGCGCAGCAGCAGCAACAGCAGCACAGCAGCAGCAACAACAACAACAGCAGCACAGCAGCAGCAGCAACAGGAATATCAGCAGCAGCAGCAGCAGCATGTTATAGCAAACTAGCAGGACAGCAGCAGCAGCAGCAGCAGCAGCACAGCAGCAGCAGCAACAGCACAGCAGCAGGACAGCAGCAACACAGGACAGCAGCAGCAGCAACACAGGACAGCAGCAGCAGTGACAGCAGCACAGCCAAGCAGCACAGCACAGCAGCAGCAACAACAGCAGGACAGCAGCAACAGTAACATAGCAGAAGCAGTAACAGCAGCATAGCAGCAGCAGCAACAGCAGGACAGCAGCAGCAGTACTACAGCAGCAGCAGCAGCAACAGCAGCATAGCAGCAGCAGCATGTTGCAGCAGCAGTCACAGCAGCATACCAGCAGCAGCAGCAGCAGCAGCAGCATAGCAGGACAGCAGCAGCAGCAACAGCAACACAGGACAGCAACAGCAACACAGGACAGCAGCAGCAGCAACAGCAGCACAGCGGCAGCATAGCAGCATAGCATGGCAGCAACAGCAGGACAGCAGCAGCACAGCAGCAGCAGCAGCAACAACAGCAGCACAGCAGCAGCAGCAGCAGCAACAACAACAGCAGCACAGCAGCAGCAGTAGCAACACAGCAGCAGCAACAACAGCAGCACAGCAGCAGCAACATCAGCACAGCAGCAGCAGCAGCAGCAGCAGCAGCAGCAGCGCAGCAGCAGCAGCAGCAGCAGCAGCAACACAGGACAGCAGCAGCAGCAACACAGGACAGCAGCAGCAACAACACAGGACAGCAGCAGCAACAACACAGGACAGCAGCAGCAACAACACAGGACAGCAGCAGCAACACAGGACAGCAGCAGCAGCAACACATAGCAGCACAACAGCAGGACAGCAAGTGACAGCAGTAGTAGTAGTAGCATAGCAGTAGTAGTAGTAGTAGTAGTAGTAGTAGGGTAGTAGTAGTAGTAGTTGTAGTGACAGCAGTAGTAGTAGTAGTAGTAGTAGTAACAATACAATGCTACTGACATTAGTTACCGTAGTCTGGCAGACACACTTCTTGCATCCTAAGTAAGACTGACGCTGACTCACCCTGCTGCCCTATACACTCATTCTTCCTCTCCCTCCCCACCCTATCTCTCCCTCCCCTCCCTCCCCTCCCTCCCCTCCCAATCCCTCATTCCCTGCCCAATCCCTCCCTCCCTCCCTACACTTACATTCTCCTTTACCCTTCCTCCCTCATTCCTACCCCCCCCCCTACCTTTTGTACTCTCCCGTTCTCTCCCTCCTACCCTGGTCAGTGACTCACAATCTCCCTATCTGGTAGAAAGATGGATAAACTTGGACTTTGTGTGTGTACTCACCTAATTGTACTCACCTAATTGTAATTGCAGGGGTCGAGACTCAGCTCCTGGCCCCGCCTCTTCACTGAACGCGAGTAAAGTTGTTCCTAGCTGATAATATTGAAGTACCGAGGTGTCTAGACTAGGTGCTAGGGCTGCCTTCCAGTTTTCAGAGTGAGGAAGTAAGTCCAGAAAGCAGAATACCATGACTGGTATAATCCACAAATAACCCGCACATAGGAGAGAAGCTTAAGACGACGTTTCCGTCTGACTTGGACCATTTATTAAGTCACACTGTAAGTTTATTTAGGCACAGGTACACATAGTTACAATTGTCAAACATAGTGTAAATTACCTTGTGATTTCTTATTATTTAAATCTTAAAAGTTAAAACAACTGAGTAACTCAACTGTGTGAAAATCACTTACAACGAAACGAGATACAATAGAACTAAAGTAAACTGAGTTATTTACATTAACATTAATTAAAGAGAGGATCAGCTTACAATAACAGGTACATGAATGTTAGCTATACAAGTTATCGCTCTCCTCCCTTTCTGTAGTTCCACTCATTAGGTACTTTTTAGCTCTCTTCCTGAACTGCCTCATGCTAGGACAGGCTGTGACATGTGCAGGCAATCCATTCCACTCATTTATTACTGTACAATAAAAGGGGTTTGAAGCCTGACCGCCTACTGTGAGTACTACAAATTTGTGTATGCTTCCCCTAGTACTACTATACTGGGTTTAGTTCCCAATGTTGACAAACTTGGCAGCAAGATATTCTGGACTCTGCTTGTGAGTAATATTATAAACGTAATTTATTTCAATCGCTTTACTCTGTCTTCAACATTCAGCATATTCAGTTGTTGTAATCCACCCTTAGTGTATTAATGGCGCCCCTACTTTTCACTGGGGGTATGTTGTATCGCCTGCCAAGTCTTTTGCTTTCGTAGGGAGTGATTTCTGTGTGCAGATTAGGGGCCAGTCCCTCTAGGATTTTCCAGGTGTAGATTGTGATGTGTCTCTTTCTCCTGCGCTTCAGTGAGTACAAGTAAAGTGCTTCCGAGCGTTCCCAGTAGTTTAGGTGTTTGATGGAATTGATATGTACATTCTCTTGATCTGCGATTTCACCTGCCTTGAATGGAGCTGTTAGTGTACAGCAGTGTTCCAACCTAGAGAGAATCAGTGATTTAAAAAAGATCATTGGCTTGTTTTTTTTTTTTTTTTGGCATATCTTGTCATGAATTTTCGCATTATCTACCATTTTCCTCGCAGATGCGATCGTGGCACTGTTATGATCCTTGAAGGTGAGATCCTCAGACATTACCACACCCAGGTCCTTCACATTACTTTTCAGCTCTATTGTGTGATTGGAGTTTGTAGTATACTCAGTCCTAGTTATTATTTCCTCCAGTTCCCTATAACGGAGTAGCTGGAATTTGTCTTCATTGAACATCATTTTGTTATCCGTTGCCCATTGGAAAACTTGGTTTATATCTTCTTGGAGATTTACCGTGTCCTCAATGGATGACACTCATATAGATCCTAGTCTCGTCTGCAAAAAATGATACGGGGCTATGGTTTACATCGCTGTCTGTGGATGAGGAACAGGATAGCGGCGAGTACTGTGTCTTGTTGAACAGAGCTCTTCACTATGATTACTTCCGATTTAATTCTGTTTACCACTATTCTTTGTGTTCGATTGATTAGAAAGTTGAAGATCCACCTGCCCACGCTATTATACCATGATCGCTCTTGTCAAAGGCTTTAGCAAAATCTGTTTGTTTTCCAGTGCATCCAAGATCATATCATAGTGTGATCCAGCAGTTACGAGAGGCAGGAGCGACCTGCTCTGAATCCATGTAGTCCTGGACTGTGCAGTTGTTGGGAATCCAAGTGATTTGCTATCCTGCTTCTTAGAACTCTTTCAAAGATTTTTATGATGTGGGACGTTATAGCTATTGGTCTGTAGTTCTTGGCAATTGCTTTGCTGCCACCCTTGTGAAGTGAAGCTATATCCGTTCTTTTTAGTGGCTGTGGAATCTGACCTGTGTCTATGCTCCTTCTCCATAGCATACTTAGCGCCCACGAGTCTGGGCCTGGGGCTGAGTGCATGGGCATGTTGTCAATGGTTTTCTCCAAGTCTAGTGGAGTTAAGGTTATGTCGGAAATTTGGCATATACTGACAGGGTTTTAAGGCTCATTCATGAAAAAATTATATGGATTGTCTGTCTTTAGACTGATTAGTGACTCGCTAAACACAGAGTCATATTGAGATTTCAGTATCTCACTCATGTCTTTCTCGTCGTCTGTGTAAGATGAAAATTTTCCCTTTTTTTTTGAATATGAAAAGAAATATACCGAATTTCTTTCAATTTCACTAATCGTTTTTAGCTCCTCTTGTCTCTCCTGGATCCTGTATGAGTCCTTTAACTTAAGCTCAATAGTTTCCACTTCCCTGGTTAGCGCTTCCTTCCGTGTTTCAGATAATCTAGCATTCTTGAGGAGCTCAATAATTCCTCGCTTTCTCTCGTAGAGGGAGCGATTTTCTCTCCAGTTTATTTATTCTCTTCTTTTTTTCTTAGGGGACTATGCCTTGAACATACTTCAGCTACCAGAAAGTTGATCTTTTCCAAGCATTGGTTTGGATCCATGTTATTTAAGATATTTTCCCAACATGTTTCATTTAGGATATGGCTTCACCTGGTCCCAGTTGATGTTCTTGTTACTGAAGTTGAATTTGGTAAAGGTGCCCTCATAGCTGTATGAATTTTGCAGTTCAGGATCCCTGTGCATGTAAGTCTGGACTTCGATTAGATTGTGATCAGAATTATTTGTTTTTGATATTATGTTTCTTACCAGGTGCTCATTATTTGTGAAAATAAGGTCCAGTGTGTTCTCCAGTCTTGTTGACTCCACTGTCTTCTGACTTATGGTGTGTTTGTTGCAGAAATTCAGCAGCTCATGTGTGTGTAACTTTTCATCTGAGCTGCCTCCAGGGATTATTTCTCCTACAATATTATTTGCTACATTCTTCCATTTTGTGTGTCTTAGACTGAAATCAGCAAGCACTAAGATGTTTGGGGATGGTGCTGGAAGGTTTTCCAGACAGTAGTCAATTTTCGACAGTTATTCCTTCAACTGCTGTGAAGTTGCATCTGGTGGCTTATTTACAAGCACAATGACTAAGCTTTTGTTCTCGATTTTTACTGTTAGAACTTCAGCTACATCATTTGTGGTGTTCAGTAACTCTGTGCATATGAGCGACTCTTTGACATACAGGCCAAACCCCCCCCCCCCTCTTGTTGCCTGTTCTTTCTGTCGCATCTGAAAAGGTTGTAACCAGTTATCCATATTTCACTGTCAAAGTGATCTTTTGTATGGATCTCTGTGAAAGCTGCAAACATTGCATTTGACTCCCCTAAAAGTCCACTGATGAATTTTGTTGTTGGTGGATGGCTTAAGGTCCTGTATATTAGCAAAAATAAATGAGGTCGTGTTGCATGTTTGTTGGGGAAATTTTGCTGTTGGCTTCAGTAGTTGTCATTCTGGAGGGGCCACTTGCTATTTTCTTTCTTCGTTTCCTACCACTAAACAATCACTTGGAGTGGAGTTTTCATAATTACTGTAACTACTACGATTTGTTTTATGGGGTATTTACCTCCTTCTCCCTTTTAAGTGGTATGCGGGGCAGTTGGTGTTGTAACATTGCTTTTTAAGGACTGTAGAGTGGTACATCTCAGGGCGGAAGAATCTGCAAGAGGTAAAACGACACACTCCTTTAGACAGGAGGTCGCGGCATTGTGTGGGATGCACAAAGTTGTATGTCCCATTTGTTTTCCCCGATATTCCATACTTACAGATTTCCCAAGCATAGAATTTGCACCATTTTGCTTTTGGTTGGATGCAGTTCATACTGGATGTACTCCCAATTTGTGCAGATCCCAGAACTGCACTATAGTCTTGGACAGCTAAGCCAGAGACACCACCATCTGTTTTCAGGAGGCAAACATTTTCCCCGGAAGAAGACTACTACATCTGTAATAAAGGCTACGGCTGTGGTGGCTGTGGTACAGGCATTAGCCGAATCCGGATTAGCACTAAGGCTGGGGGCTGAGTCTGGGTCTAGCCCTACGGCTGGGGACTGAACTAGCTGATGTTTTTGTTTCCTGTATTTTTTCCAGTGGGTGTCCATTTATTTTCGGGTGAACTGTTGAAGACTGGGCATTCTGAATGTTAAACTTTACTCCTCTCCCATCCTCCCATACTCTATATATTATGGGTAGACTATCCAATATGTCCTTTTTTTTCATGCTTAATATTTATTAACCTCCTGAGTACTTGCACAGGAGACATGATGTTTGGAAAAACAAAGGTTGCGTGTAATTCTGGATTTTTTCCAAGAGCCTTTTCACATGACCCACATGTATACTGTACTGCCATCCTGCCTGTGTCCTACTTGCAATTCGGGGGACAACAAGAACCTGATTTCACTTTACCTTTCTGCTCTGCACTAGGTGGTGGGGCATCCGAGGGTTAATACATGGGTATGTAGGATGTATTTAATAGGGAGACTTTCTATCGATTAATAACACTTATGGCGCATAACAACATACAGACTTTTCCAATTGGGGTACATTTCCCGAGCTCCACACATACACAAGTAAAGCGCAGGTTGGGTTTGTCTTTCTGTGCAAGTTTGTTATATCTGTAACAGTGAAAGTGTTCTCATACTTACTCTCTCCAAACTGTATTTACTATTCAGTTTAACTGGTTCATATCTATTGTACATAGTGTACATAATTTTACATATGTTCTGGTGATGGAAATATATGTTAAACCAAAGCTATCTTCTTGTGTATTTGATTGCCCAGTTGACTGTGCTATAAGCTAGTATCTAGCACAAGCAGGTACTGCAAGGCCATGGAGAGTACGTATACTCGTGATATAGAGTGCCTGTCCTAGCGTTAGTTGCTGGGTGCTCTGTTTCCTTAGTATTTGATGTTTGTCTTACGCCACGAGGGCGGCTCAGGCACTTGTCGACGTCATTTATGTTTAGCTCTCAGTCTAAATAATCGCCGCACATTTTAAGTTCACTGCTTGTTTTATAGACATTGAATATCGTTGTCATTTGACACCAGAGCACACCATCCTGTGTTAATATGCAACACATTAATGTATGATATAATAGCTATGACTGCTGTATCGCCCTCAGATGTATCTAATGCACTTCGTGTAGTCTCTGCTCACCCCTGAGTTCCCTTGCTCGTAATAGTGATCACACCCTGATTGTTTGCCTGGTGAAACGCCTGTTGAAGAGAGAGGTTGTAGCAGACCAGGGACAACTGAGGGCGAGTCTTCTCTTCAACCCGAATTAGCAAAATTTACTCTGGAACAGACCAGCAAAACAGTGTAGAGGAGGAAGTGTTGTAATACTAGTGTTGAGTGTTTTAATGTTGTCTGCTATTGTTGACTGACGGTAATAATGTCTCCTAAGTGTTGACTGACAGTCATAATGTCTCCTAAGTGTTGACTGACAGTAATAATGTCTCCTAAGTGTTGACTGACAGTAATAATGTCTCCTAAGTGTTGACTGACAGTCATAATGTCTCCTAAGTGTTGACTGACAGTAATAATGTCTCCTAAGTGTTGACTGACAGTAATAATGTCTCCTAAGTGTTGACTGACAGTAATAATGTCTCCTAAGTGTTGACTGACAGTAATAATGTTGTCACTCTACTATCTTTACGGAGCTATATTTATTAAATATTCCTTATCTTTATTCTTGAGCCTCTGAGTTACACTCAGACTGGCCTCGTCTTTATCAGGTCAGTGTTTTACTCCTGTATAATTGCGTTCACTTCCTCCAGTACTTTACTGGTTTCGCTTCCTCACCTTTACGTAATTTTCAACACAGTATTGTGAACACTAGTTGCTAAGAGTTTAGTATACATAACATAGCTGCAGCTACTCTACTCTATCTTCTACTTCATACATTTCCATTGTTTGTAATTCATCCTGGTTTACGTGTTCTCTTGGTCCCAGACCCAAGATGAACCTCACCGTCTTATACGTGGTTTGTGATGTTTCCCAGTTTAACATTTAGGGAGAGTACCATAAAGAAGAGCAGTGGTGTACATAGCACTGTACATGCGTCAGACACTGGTCTGGTGTACCTGACAAGGCTGCCATTTTGCTTGTGTATAGAAAGAATGCAATCACGTGATTCGAGCAAGTAAATGGTTCAGAGAACCGACAAGTTAATAAATTAGGTACTTGATGGACTGATTACATCGACTCCAGGCTGAGGGACTGATTACCTCAAACTCCTTCTGATCTTCACAACTCTCCTTTGTACTGGACTGATGAAGCCACTGTGTGGTGAAACATTTCCTCAATAAAGATACCCAAGTATTGCACATGTATCTAATTTATCAACTGTGTCAGCCATTCTGTCGGACATGCAGACACTTTTCCTTCAGTAAGCAACAAGAGTGAAAACTATGAAGCCAAAACTTACAAAAACATTATACCTCAAGTGTAATATGTCATCATTATTCCTCACATCATTATTAAGTCTACAGAGAGTTGAACTCTGTCTGTGTAGGCAGCCTGAAGTGTTAACGTAACTGGCTTATGTATGAGGACAAACATAGATATGCACAAGTTATTTACTGACATGAGAATTGGCTACTTTTTTGTAGCCTCCATCTCACATAGGCCTTCAGCACCTTAGTAAAGTCGATGCCTTGAATAAACTAGCATTAAACAAAGAAAATGTCAAATACAATTTTGATTTCTCGAATATAAGTTTAAAAACCGTTGTTAGAAAACTTAGTAAACGAGTTTGAAGAAAGCAGAACAGTCAAATTTTAAGGGAATTAGGCAAATTTACAGGTACACGAGTCTCTAACGAACAGACAACAGACACGTTTCGCCCACACAGTGGGATTTATCAAGTCACAGACATCTCTATCTAACTAAAGAGTACATGAGTGTATATACAGGGAGCATAGTGACGTGGAGAGGCTGTTGGAAAATGTTGACGATGTTGGATTTGAGAGTGACTTGGGACGGGCCAGTAGGTTGGTTGTTATGTAGGATAACGATGAAGAAGTTTCCTGGCAAGGGATTCATCTATGTTATAAAAGCCGTTGTTCTGGTTGAAACTGTATACAGAGATGATTGATGATTGCAAGATAGGAACCAGCCGATCCGTTGCTCACCGTAATAAAACGTGCCAGGTAAAACGTGTTTATGGAGAAAGTAACAAGATTAGTAAAGTATGCAACGTTGTCACTGCTAACACAGGCCAGGAAGTAAAGAAACAATGTGTTTAGTGGTAAAGATGAGCCTCATATTGCTTCTTAACATTCTTCTTGACATACTGCACTGACAATATGATTAGCTATGTAATGAGACATATATGAAATAATTGTAAACTCTTAATGATGTAAGTAACTATGCTCTCTGAAATCTGACAAAGAACCATTGTAACCTCTGTAAACATGTACTTGATGAGGATGCATAAGCAGCAAGTGGAAACTATACTGAAGTCAAAGTCTCGCCTGCACACCAAACTTTCACAAGTCTGCAGTGCAGTTGAAGTGTTGTGTTAAATAATGGTTTGAGTCGCTGCTGATGTATCTTAATCAGCTACAGTGACTGGTACTCCCATACCATGTACCATTATTACATTCTATAAGATACATGGTAATACTCCTTATTACAAAGGATGAGCAGCAGGTGAGTAACAGCCACTCTGGTGGTATAAAGGAAGTGTCTTTGCTACATGTTATACCACATCAACACATGCTATACCACATCAACACATGCTATACCACATCAACACATGCTATACCACATCAACACATTCTATACCACATCAACACATACTATACCACATCAACAAATGCTATACCACATCAACACATGCTATACCACATCAACACATACTATACCACATCAACACATTCTATACCACATCAACACGTACTATACCACATCAACAAATGCTATACCACATCAACACATGCTATACCACATCAACACATGCTATACCACATCAACACATACTATACCACATCAACAAATGCTATACCACATCAACAAATGCTATACCACATCAACACATGCTATACCACATCAACAAATGCTATACCACATCAACACATACTATCCCACATCAACAAATGCTAAACCACATCAACACATGCTATACCACATCAACAAATGTTATACCACATCAACACATGCTATACCACATCAACACATACTATACCACATCAACAAATGCTATACCACATCAACAAATGCTATAGCACATCAACACATACTATACCACATAAACACATATTATACCACATCAACACATGCTATACCACATCAACAAATGCTATACCACATCAACACATGTTATACCACATCAACACATGCTGTACCACATCAACAAATGCTATACCACATCAACAAATGCTATACCACATCAACAAATGCTATACCACATCAACAAATGCTATACCACATCAACAAATGCTATACCACATCAACACATGCTGTACCACATCAACAAATGCTATACCACATCAACACATGCTATACCACATCAACACATGCTATACCACATCAACAAATGCTATACCACATCAACACATACTATACCACATCAACACATGTTATACCACATCAACACATACTATATCACATCAACACATGCTATACCACATCAACACATGCTGTACCACATCAACAAATGCTATACCACATCAACAAATGCTATACCACATCAACACATGCTATACCACATCAACACATGCTATACCACATCAACACATGCTATACTACATCAACACATGCTATACTACATCAACACATGCTATACCACATCAACACATGTTATACCACATCAACACATACTATACCACATCAACACATACTATACCACATCAACACATGCTGTACCACATCAACAAATGCTATACCACATCAACAAATGCTATACCACATCAACACATGCTGTACCACATCAACAAATGTTATACCACATCAACAAATGCTATACCACATCAACACATACTATACCACATCGACACATGCTATACCACATCAACACATGCTATACCACATCAACACATGTTATACCACATCAACACATGCTATACCACATCAACACATGCTATACCACATCAACACATGTTATACCACATCAACACATGCTATACCACATCAACATATGTTATACCACATCAACACATGCTATACCACATCAACACATGTTATACCACATCAACACATGCTATACCACATCAACACATGCTATACCACATCAACACATGCTATACTACATCAACACATGCTATACCACATCAACACATGCTATACCACATCAACACATGTTATACCACATCAACACATGCTATACCACATCAACATATGTTATACCACATCAACACATGCTATACCACATCAACACATGTTATACCACATCAACACATGCTATACCACATCAACATATGTTATACCACATCAACACATGCTATACCACATCAACACATGCTATACCACATCAACACATGCTATACCACATCAACACATACTATACCACATCAACAAATGTTATACCACATCAACACATGCTATACCACATCAACACATACTATACCACATCAACAAATGCTATACCACATCAACAAATGCTATAGCACATCAACACATACTATACCACATAAACACATATTATACCACATCAACACATGCTATACCACATCAACAAATGCTATACCACATCAACACATGTTATACCACATCAACACATGCTGTACAACATCAACAAATGCTATACCACATCAACAAATGCTATACCACATCAACAAATGCTATACCACATCAACAAATGCTATACCACATCAACAAATGCTATACCACATCAACACATGCTGTACCACATCAACAAATACTATACCACATCAACAAATGCTATACCACATCAACACATGCTGTACCACATCAACAAATGCTATACCACATCAACACATGCTATACCACATCAACACATGCTATACCACATCAACAAATGCTATACCACATCAACACATACTATACCACATCAACACATGTTATACCACATCAACACATACTATACCACATCAACACATGCTATACCACATCAACACATGCTGTACCACATCAACAAATGCTATACCACATCAACAAATGCTATACCACATCAACACATGCTATACCACATCAACACATGCTATACCACATCAACACATGCTATACTACATCAACACATGCTATACTACATCAACACATGCTATACCACATCAACACATGTTATACCACATCAACACATGCTATACCACATCAACACATACTATACCACATCAACACATGCTGTACCACATCAACAAATGCTATACCACATCAACAAATGCTATACCACATCAACACATGCTGTACCACATCAACAAATGTTATACCACATCAACAAATGCTATACCACATCAACACATACTATACCACATCAACACATGCTATACCACATCAACACATGCTATACCACATCAACACATGTTATACCACATCAACACATGCTATACCACATCAACACATGCTATACCACATCAACACATGTTATACCACTTCAACACATGTTATACCACATCAACACATGCTATACCACATCAACACATGCTATACCACATCAACACATGTTATACCACATCAACACATGCTATACCACATCAACACATGCTATACCACATCAACACATGTTATACCACATCAACACATGCTATACCACATCAACATATGTTATACCACATCAACACATGCTATACCACATCAACACATGCTATACCCATCAACACATGCTATACCACATCAACACATGCTATACCACATCAACACATGCTATACTACATCAACACATGCTATACCACATCAACACATGCTATACCACATCAACACATGTTATACCACATCAAAACATGCTATACCACATCAACATATGTTATACTACATCAACACATGCTATACCACATCAACACATGCTATACCACATCAACACATGTTATACCACATCAAAACATGCTATACCACATCAACATATGTTATACCACATCAACACATGCTATACCACATCAACACATGCTATACCACATCAACACATGCTATACCACATCAACACATGTTATACCACATCAACACATGCTATACCACATCAACACATGCTATACCACATCAACACATGCTATACCACATCAACACATGCTATACTAAATCAACACATGCTATACCACATCAACACATGCTATACCACATCAACACATGCTATACCACATCAACACATGCTATACCACATCAACACATGCTATACCACATCAACACATACTATACCACATCAACACATGCTATACCACATTAACACATGTTATACAACATCAACACATACTATACCACATCAACACATGCTATACCACATCAACACATACTATACCACATCAACACATGCTATACCACATCAACACATGCTATACCACATCAACACATACTATACCACATCAACACATGCTATACCACATCAACACATGCTATACCACATCAACACATGCTATACCACATCAACACATACTATACCACATCAACACATGCTATACCACATCAACACATACTATACCACATCAACACATACTATACCACATCAACACATGCTATACCACATCAACACATACTATACCACATCAACACATACTATACCACATCAACACATGCTATACCACATCAACACATGCTATACCACATCAACACATACTATACCACATCAACACATGCTATACCACATCAACACATGCTATACCACATCAACACATGCTATACCACATCAACACATACTATACCACATCAACACATGCTATACCACATCAACACATACTATACCACATCAACACATACTATACCACATCAACACATGCTATACCACATCAACACATGCTATACCACATCAACACATGCTATACCACATCAACACATACTATACCACATCAACACATGCTATACCACATTAACACATGTTATACAACATCAACACATACTATACCACATCAACACATGCTATACCACATCAACACATACTATACCACATCAACACATGCTATACCACATCAACACATGCTATACCACATCAACACATACTATACCACATCAACACATGCTATACCACATCAACACATGCTATACCACATCAACACATGCTATACCACATCAACACATACTATACCACATCAACACATGCTATACCACATCAACACATACTATACCACATCAACACATACTATACCACATCAACACATGCTATACCACATCAACACATACTATACCACATCAACACATACTATACCACATCAACACATGCTATACCACATCAACACATGCTATACCACATCAACACATACTATACCACATCAACACATGCTATACCACATCAACACATGCTATACCACATCAACACATGCTATACCACATCAACACATACTATACCACATCAACACATGCTATACCACATCAACACATACTATACCACATCAACACATACTATACCACATCAACACATGCTATACCACATCAACACATGCTATACCACATCAACACATGCTATACCACATCAACACATACTATACCACATCAACACATGCTATACCACATTAACACATGTTATACAACATCAACACATACTATACCACATCAACACATGCTATACCACATCAACACATACTATACCACATCAACACATGCTATGCCACATCAACACATGCTATACCACATCAACACATACTATACCACATCAACACATGCTATACCACATCAACACATGCTATACCACATCAACACATGCTATACCACATCAACACATACTATACCACATCAACACATGCTATACCACATCAACACATACTATACCACATCAACACATACTATACCACATCAACACATGCTATACCACATCAACACATACTATACCACATCAACACATACTATACCACAGCAACACATACTATACCACATTAACACATGCTATACCACATCAACACATGCTATACCACATCAACACATGCTATACCACATCAACACATGCTATACCACATCAACACATGCTATACCACATCAACACATGCTATACCACATCAACACATGCTATACCACATCAACACGTTACAAATGTAAATTTATGTATCACTTTTTTATAATTCTTATATAAACACTGTAATGTCTTTCGTAGTGTTATTAGTAGTAATACTGTACATTAATATTATGCTTCAAATACAAACGATTTTGTTTCTGTTCTTGAGATATAAACTGTTTTACTAACACAAGTGTCAGGGGCCCAAGACTGTTCAACTATCTCCCAGCATACATAAAGGGGATTACCAATAGAACTCTGGCTGTTTTCAAGAGGGAGCTAGATAAGCACCTAAAGTCAGTACCCGACCAGCCGGGCTGTGGTTCTTTCGTCCGTTTATGTGAGGCCAGCAGTAACAGCCTGGTTGATCAAACCCTGATCCATACCGAGGCGTGGTCATGGACCGGTCTGCGGGGTCGTTGACCCCGGAATGCCTTCCAGGTAGGATCCAGGTAACACAAACTTGACCGCCAATATGGCGGTCGCTTTACAAACACCATCGTCTTCACATCATTGCTTCTGCTGCCGCCTCTGTATTCCACTCAAGAAGCCTGCTGTGTTGGCGATACCTTTCGGAATCAAGATACCTGACTTTTGCACTTGTGTCTTAATTATCAGTATAATTTCACCTGAGAAACACGACTCAAAGAATATTCCAAGATATTTAACTGAAGTTACTTGTTATCCTCCTTACTCAAGTTACTTGTTAAGCACCTTACTCAAGTTACTTGTTAAGCACTTTACTCAAGTTACTTGTTAAGCACTTTACTCAAGTTACTTGTTAAGCACTTTACTCAAGTTACTTGTTAAGCACTTTACTCAAGTTACTTGTTAAGCACTTTACTCAAGTTACTTGTTAAGCACTTTACTCAAGTTACTTATCTGCCTTACTCAAGTTACTTGTTATCCTTCTTACTCAAGTTACTTGTTATCCTCCTTACTCAAGTTACTTGTTAAGCACCTTACTCAAGTTACTTGTTATCTTGTTATCCTCCTTACTCAAGTTGCTTGTTATCCTCCTTACTCAAGTTACTTGTTATCTACCTTACTCAAGTTACTTGTTATCCTCCTTACTCAAGTTACTTGTTATCCTCCTTACTCAAGTTACTTGTTATCTACCTTACTCAAGTTACTTCTTAAGCACCTTACTCAAGTTACTTCTTAAACACCTTACTCAAGTTACTTGTTATCTACCTTAGTCAAGTTACTTGTTATCTACCTTAGTCAAGTTACTTGTTATCCTCCTTACTCAAGTTACTTGTTATCCTCCTTACTCAAGTTACTTGTTATCTACCTTAGTCAAGTTACTTGTTATCCTCCTTACTCAAGTTACTTGTTATCCTCCTTACTCAAGTTACTTGTTATCCTCCTTACTCAAGTTACTTGTTATCTACCTTACTCAAGTTACTTGTTATCTACCTTACTCAAGTTACTTGTTATCTACCTTACTCAAGTTACTTGTTATCCTCCTTACTCAAGTTACTTGTTATCTACCTTACTCAAGTTACTTGTTATCCTCCTTACTCAAGTTACTTGTTATCCTCCTTACTCAAGTTACTTGTTATCTACCTTACTCAAGTTACTTGTTATCCGCCTTACTCAAGTTACTTGTTATCCTCCTTACTCAAGTTACTTGTTATCCTCCTTACTCAAGTTACTTGTTATCCTCCTTACTCAAGTTACTTGTTATCCTCCTTACTCAAGTTACTTGTTTTCCTCCTTACTCAAGTTACTTGTTATCTACCTTAGTCAAGTTACTTGTTATCTACCTTAGTCAAGTTACTTGTTATCCTCCTTACTCAAGTTACTTATCCTCCTTACTCAAGTTACTTGTTATCTACCTTAGTCAAGTTACTTGTTATCCACCTTACTCAAGTTACTTGTTATCCACCTTACTCAAGTTACTTGTTATCCACCTTACTCAAGTTACTTGTTATCCACCTTACTCAAGTTACTTGTTATCTTCCTTACTCAAGTTACTTGTTATCCACCTTACTCAAGTTGCTTGTTATCCACCTTACTCAAGTTACTTGTTATCCACCTTACACAAGTTACTTGTTATCCACCTTACTCATCACCTTGAAATTGTTTACACACTTCAGTTTACATTATCAAGCAAATAATATAACTTCAGTTATTCCAAGTGCATCGGCAGTTTGCTATTTTCTAACTATTGGCTGCACGACTCTACTCCCAATTATACTGCCTTAGTTACATCTATCGGGTTTTTACCTGACATTAACAGAGTACCGTCATCTACATACAATAGAAGTTTGCATCTAACGCTAATTGGCACACCATATACATAGGGAAAAAAAGAGAGTATGGGACCTAAGATGCTCCCTTTGTAGACCTCATTATTTGGTGGCCCGGTGGCCTGGTGGCTAAAGCTCCCGCTTCACACACGGAGGGCCCGGGTTCGATTCCCGGCGGGTGGAAACATTTCGACACGTTTCCTTACGCCTGTTGTCCTGTTCACCTAGCAGCAAATAGGTACCTGGGTGTTAGTCGACTGGTGTGGGTCGCATCCTGGGGGACAAGATTAAGGACCCCAATGGAAATAAGTTAGACAGTCCTCGATGACGCACTGACTTTCTTGGGTTAAACTGGGTGGCTAACCCTCCGGGGTTAAAAATCCGAACGAAATCTTATCTTATCTCTTATCACGTCATCGACAGAAGTTCTCATTCCGGATTATAGACTCACAATTTATTTCCTGTTGTTTAAGTAATAATTAAACTAATTAAAATAGCCTAGAGAGCTTGTTTAGTGTTATACATATGTTTTAATTTCCTTCGTTAAAATGTTTTTGTTTGTCGGAGCCTCTGAGGTGACTGTGCTTGCGGTAGTTTATAATGTTACTTTGTAATCATATCAGGTTAATGAAAGAGGAATCAATTACATGAGATCCTTTGAAAGCTAACAGTGTACGTTGTTGTTATTGTTATGATACTTTACAAGCTGGTAATATACTCCTTATTAGGGTTTTGGTCATCACACTGATTATACTTCCTGGTTTATAATTACTAACACCAGTTCTACTGCTTTTTCTTGAAAATAGAAGTGTCTTTGGTCAACTTGAGTTCATTAAGCACGGTACTGAAGGTGAGATATAAATTGATCATGTGAGCTCTGGGCGCGTTCAGTTCCGAGGCTGAGACTCCTTTAGTAATATGACTAAAATGTTGGCAGGTGCTGAGCTTTCGGTTAAGTTCAGCTTAATTTGTTTTAACACAGATTCATAAGATATACCTGATTGATGATTTTTTTCGGTGACGCCATTATTTCTGTACTAAGTTTAAAAAAAGTTTCTGATGAAGATGTGGCAGATAAATGCAAATACCAACTGGAAAACCTTCCATTCCCAGCCTACTGCTCATGTTAACTCTGTAAACAGGAATAGACGCAGGATCTTAAAAATTATATTGTTAATTGCTCACTTTCAGTGACAGAACACTCGGCTCACAAGCGAGAGGATTCAGGTATAAACTCTGAGCCAGACTAAACATATGGGAAGGTCACCTTAATAGAAGTCCTCAGGTTGTACTTCAACTCTATATATCCTTGGTTAGGCCTCATTTAGATTATGCTGCTCAGTTTTGGTCACCGTATTACAGAATGGATATAAATGCTCTGGAAAACGTACAACGGAGGATGACAAAGTTGATCCCATGTATCAGAAATCTTCCCTATGAGGATAGACTGAGGGCCCTGAATCTGCACTGTCTAGAAAGGCGTAGAATTAGGGGAGATATGATTGAGGTGTATAATGGAAAACAGGAATAAATAAAAAGGATGTAAATAGCGTGCTAAATATATCTAGCCTAGACAGGACTCGCAGCAATGGCTTTAAGTTGGAAAAAAAAAACAGATTCGGGAAGGATATAGGAAAGCACTGGTTTGGCAATAGAGTTGTAGATGAGTGGAACAAACTCCCGAGTACTGTCATAGAAGCTAAAATGTTGTGTAGTTTTAAAAATAGCTTAGATAAATGCATGAGTAGGTGAGGGTGGGTGTGAGTTAGACCTGAATAGCTTGTGCTACTAGGTCAGATGCCGTGCTCCTTCCTCAATGAATGTGACCTGACCTGACTAGGTTAGGGCTTTGGGTTAAGCCGGTAGGAGAATTGAACCTGCCTCGCACAGGCCAGTAGGCCTGCCGCAGTGTTACTTCTTTCATATGTTCTTATGTACTCCTACTGTCCCTGGTCACTTAGCAGTAGATACCATGACGTTAGTCGACCGTCGTGGGTCGCATCCTGGGGAAGAGGAGCTAAGAAAAGTGTGATAATCTACGTATTTTAGCTAAAATATGAAGTTTGTCAGAAAAATGCTTCAGATCGCTCCGAGTCGTAGAAACATGCAACAAAATAACATTATTACCAATTTTTCTTAATATTATAAGATTTCACATATTTTCAAAAAATCATATGAAATGTACAAGCCACGCTGATTGGCTTGCTTGGGTTGTCCTGGATTTTTAATATTCCAGATTTACTAAACTGAAGAAAGTCTTCTTGAATGATGTACTGTGTGTAAGTACCTCAACTTTTCTGGGTTACTTGAAGATGTCCTGATTGTTCGCTGATGTCACTATCTCAGTAACATGACTGTGATGTCTTAGGTGTATCGTGTAAGATAAGTATTTATATTGTAAGAAAGTTGTATATATTACTTGATGTCTTTCCACACTTTTCACAACACTGTTACCTGATTGTAACAACTGTTATTATGTTATTACTAAAAACCTGCTGGCATGACTCTCGCTGTGGCTGTTTCTTGTTACACAACATATATGTGTAGAATGTTATCATTAATATGACTTACTCACATGTGTACTCACCTAATTGGTTGCAGGAGTGGAATCATAGCTCCTGGCTCCGCCCCTTCATTGGTCGCTTCTAGGTCGCTCCCTCCTGCACCGTGAGCTTTATCACAACTCTTCTTAAAGCCATGTTTAGATCCTGCCTCCACCACCTCCCTCTCCAGACTTTCATTTTCTGACAACTCCGTGACTGAAGAAATAGTTCCTAACATCCCTGTGACTCATCTGAGTCTTCAACTTCCAATTGTGACCCCTTGTTGGTGTGTCCCATCTCTGAAACATCCTGTCCCTGTCCACCTTGTCGATTCCTCTCAGTATTTTATATGTTATCATGTCTCCCCTGTCCCTCATGTCCCTCATGTCCCTCCTGTCCTTCAGTGTCGTAAGGTCAATTTCCCTTAACCTCTCCTCGTAGGACATGCCCCTTAGCTCCGGACTAGTCTCGTTGCAAACCATTACACTTTCTCTAATTTCCTGACGTGCTTGGCCAGGTGTGGGTTCCAAACCGGTGCTGCATACTCGAATATGGGTCTGATGTATACGGTGTGTGTGTGTGTGTGTGTGTGTGTGTGTGTGTGTGTGTGTGTGTGTGTGTGTGTGTGTGTGTGTGTGTGTGCATTGGTTACCAGCTGTCAAAGGAACTTGTCGATAGGCACTTTGCCTGTTGTATATGTACTCACCTAGTTGTGGTTGCGGGGGTCGAGTCACAGTTCCTGGCCCCTGCCTCTTAAAGAACTAATCGACAATATTGGTTCCTTGCCCTGCAGTCCTTATCATACCTACTCCTGAGTTTGCCTCTACCATTTCATTGTTTACCAGTTATTCCAGTTCATCATCTAGACTGCAAAAATATTTCTTAATATCCCTGTGACTAATCTGTGCTTTTAGTTTCCATCTATTACTTCCCGCTTCTGTGTCTCTCATTTCGTAACGTCTGTCTTTATCTCCTTTGTCAAATTATTATTATTATTATAATAAAAAAGAAGCGCTAAGCCACAAGGACTATACAGCGCTGTCCTTTGTCAAAGCGTCTGTGTATTCTGTATGTCATAATAATTTCTCTCTTAAACCGTCATTATTTTAAAGCCGTGAGGTTCGGTTCCTTTAGTCTATTTTCATAACTCAATTCGCTCAGCTCAGGGACTAGACTTGTTGCAATCCTTTCTACATTTACTAGTTTCCAGAATGTTTGATCAGGTGAGGGCGCCATGCCGTCGAGTTTACCTGTTTACCTGGAGTTTACCTGGAGAGGGTTTCGGGGGTTAACCCCCCCGCGGCCCGGTGTGAGACCAGGCCTCATGATGGATCAGGGTCTGATCAACCAGGCTGTTACTGCTGGCCGCACGCAAGCTGACATACGAACCACAGCCTGCTTGGTCAGGTACTGACTTTAGGTGCCTGTCCAGTGCCTTCTTGAAGACAGCCAGGGGTCTATTGGTAATCCCCTTTATGTATGCTGGGAGGCAATTGAACAGTCTAGGACCCCGGACACTTATTGTAGAGAGTCCTAAAGTCCGAAAGGCAGTTCTCAGGTTAGTTATGCTTATACATGCTTCAGAAGTTAGATGATTTAGGAGTACATCTGGTAATATGCTGAGAGTGATGTTCACTCCAAGATCTTTCTCCTTGAGCAATATTTACAGATCCTCGCCTCTCAAGCTGTATTCTGTCTCTGGTGAACTCCTCTCTCCATCCACAGTTTTCATGACCTTGCACTTGTTGGGGTTAAACTCTACCAACCACTTGTTTGACCATTCTTGAGTTTGTCAAGACCACCATGAACCATCTCTAGCCTCTTCCACTTGAACTCTTCTCTATAATTTTACATCAAGAAATAATGAGACACGTGAGTCGAGCTTCTCTGGCAGTCATTTACATATATAAAGAATAGTAAAGTTCCTAGAACTGATGCTTGGGGAACCTGATTTGTTACATTTTCCCATCCTGAAACATCTGCCGTTAATATCACCCTCTGTCTTCTGTTCATTAAGTATTCTTTGATTCCCTGTAGGACTTTACCTTGTATTCCTATGTGCTCCTTTAATTTGTGAAACAATCTCTGATCTACCTACCTGCCTGGAGGGTATTCCGGGGATCAACGCTCCCGCGGCCCGGTCCACTACCTAGGGTACAGTGTCAAATACTTTTCTACAGTCCACGAGGATGGAGTCAACCTATCCTTGTTTTTCTTACTTGATTTCAGTTATTTTGTCGTAGAACTCGAGTAGGTCAGTGAAACAAGATTTAACTTCTCTAAATCCACATTAACTCTGCAAAACAAAGTGTCACCCCTTTATATGTTCAACCAGTCTTTTCCTGATTATCTTTTCCAATACTTCAGACAGTGTGCATGTCAACGATATTAATTAATAACTCAGTTCTTTGCCTGTCCTCGTACTTGTATATTGGAATCACATTCATAATTTTCCAGCTGTCCAGGTTTCCTTTTTCCTGGGACATGTTCAAGATCATTGTTATAGGGTCACACAGTTTTTCTGCTCCTCTAAGTGTAAGGCAAAACGTCTAGGTATGTAGTTCAGGTATATTAGGGAATGGTTGTTTACCAGGGTAGGGAAGCTTCCTCCCAGTAACGCCGTCTGGACTGCTTACTGTGTAAGCTGAGTGTCAGGTGGAATTCACTTCATTACAGATTCCCACCTGCTCTGGCTTTCATTGTCTGGTCAACAGTGACTGCGCCTGAGCCGCATGTGTGGATATTAAGAAATTTGTTACTAGAAGTGTCTTTACTCCTCTTACTCTTCATCACAGCTTTACTGCCGTTAGCAGAGCTTATATTATTCTTGAGTGGAGGAAGCTACTATTAAGAACTTATGTGCGCGCCAACCACAGCCAATCATGGTCTACAAGTAACCCTTCCATCAGTCACAGTAGGCACCAACCTTCGCTCCATCCATCTACGACACTACCTGGCACCATCCATTTTTCCTCAGAAAATACCTTAAATCTTCTGTTTAATTCCTCGCAAATTTCTCTATCTTCTGTAAATTTACCCTTCTTCTTCAGCTTTATTGTTTGTTCTTTTGGTCATCTTCCTTCTTGTGTGACTGTGTAGCAGTTTCGACTCTGATTTGGCTCTTTCTGTGTCATTATCAAACTGACATTAGGCTTCTTTTCTTATCTTTGCATATTCTTTCCTCGCCATTTTATTGTTGTAATTTGTTATTCCACTGTCCTTTGTGTTCTGTACTTTTTCCATGCTCTTTTGCCCCTTCCTTAGGCCTCTCTGCAGCTGAGATTAAATCCAGGGATCTCTCTGTGTCTTGACTTCTCACACAACCTGTTAGGAACAAATCTTGTTGCCTCCAGACACTTTCTGGCAAGGCCCTCCATTCTCTCCTGAGTTGTCTGTCCATTCAACTTCCTGCCTTACTGTGTGTGTGTACTCACTACATGTCGTTGCAGAGGTCGAAGCTTACCTCCTGGCCCTACCTCTCAACTTGCCACTTGCCAGATTCACTCCCTCCTAGCCTCTTGAACTTATCGTACCTACTCTTAAAACTATTATGGAGTCTCTTCCACCAATTTTTCGTTAAGGTCATACCACTTCTTGACCATCCTGAGACTGAAGAAATACTTCCTGACATCCCTGTGACATACCACTAACTTCCAGTTGTGCCCCAGAGTACCTGCTTCCCAACTCGCAAACAACCTATCACTTACTGTTCTATCAATTCCTGTAAGTATCTTGCGTGTTATCATGTTTCCTTTGTTTTTCTGCCTCATTAGCAACTGTCCCTTATACATTGTGCTTGGGACAATACTTCTGCTCTCTGTCTGTCTCTGTCTCTCTCTCTCTCTCTCTCTCTCTCTGATCGTTGATTGTGGTCTTCTGATGTAACTGAAACAGTTTTGGGTTCAGACTTGAAATTTCCTGCTGTTATTCGTAAATTACTAGTCAGCCTTCCTCTTCGTCCTTGCATATTAATCTCTGGCTAATCTGCTCACACCTCTGTTTTCATTTGTCCTACGCTTTCTATACTTTTCCATACTTATGGTTTTCTTTCTTAAATCTGATCTCTACGTGTGTGGGGGGAAGGGGTAAGTTTCCAGGGGTTGAGGTACTGAGATTAGCGGTGCTGATCTTGAGAGTTGATCACAAGGGTCCACATTCTTCCATCGTCTATGGTGAGTTTTGATCCACCTTCCTCATTTCTTCCTTAACTTTCACACACCTTCCCACCCTGCCTCGCTCTGTACTCACCTTACCATGCTGGAGGGGGACGAGTCTTAGCTCCCGGTCGCACCTCTTACCGGAGCATTATCGCTAGTGTCCTATACTTATACGTACTGACACATGCTGACGACACACACGTAAACACACACGTACATACACACACACACACACACACACACACACACACACACACACACACACACACACACATATGCACACACATACACACACACACACACACACACACACACACACACACACGCATACAGACACACACACACACATATACAGGATTTTACACCTTCCTGTGAAGTGACCCTATAACCCTTCCTTTCCCCCCCATCTCTCTCCCTCTCCTCTCTCTTCCTCTCTCTCTCTCTCTCTCTCTCTCTCTCCCTTTCTCTCTTCCTCTCTTCCTCTCTCCCTCTCCCTCTCTCTCTTCCTCTCTTGCTCTCTCTCTTCCTCTTCTTTTCTCTCTCTCTTCCCTTGTCACTCCCCCCTCTCTCTTACCTTTTCCCTCTCTCTCACTTTCTCCCCCTTTTTCCCTTCTTTTCCCCTCCTTCTAGGCTCCCCTTCTCTCTCTCCCTATCTCTCACTCTCTCCCCCTTTTTCTTTTTCTCTTTCTCTCTCTCTTTCACTAAAAAAAAAAAATGGTTGGGACTCACAGGAATCAGGGATCAGATGACAATGGTACTGGTAGGGAGGAATGGATGGAGGAACAGCGGAAAAGGATAGAGCAAGAATGGGAGAGAAAATTAGGAGAGCTTTCTGAAAAAAATGGAGAAAGAGCTCTCTGTGAAATGGGAAAAGAGGATGGAGAAGGAGACGAAGAATTGGGAGGCACAAGTCGAAACTGCAGTAGCCAGGGTAAAGGTCCTAGAATTTGAGGTAAACAGGCTGAAGCAAGTCTCAGGGGCAGTGACCAGAGAAGACACACCATATGAAGATGAGAGGCTGAACAGGAAGGAGATATGAATTATGCTAAGGTCATATCAGCCTGCAAAGAAGGGCTAGGGAGTGGAAGGGAAGAGCAGATGGGTGCAGATGGAGAGGGAGATGGGTCGAATGCTGAGGCACAACCATGCTACCAAGAGCCACTGGAAAAATCAAGGGAGAAAATGACCACATACAGACAGGAATCAGAGTCACAGAGGGAGAGGCAATGGGAGAAGGAAAGGGCAAAATCAGTGATTATCCATGGGCTTCGGGAGAGAGAGGAAAGGACACACACTGAAAGACGGCAGGAAGAAAGAAAGGAGATTGAGAAAATCATCACAGAAATAGGGGGAGAAGACATGGATGAGATTGTAAATTTTCAGAGAATAGGGGGGTACTTGAAGGGGAGAAACTGACCGATCAAGCTGATTCTCTGGACAGAAACAGTGCGGAACAGGATCCTCCAAGAGAAACCACAGTTGAAAAGCTCGGAAGAGTACAAGAAGGTGTTCCTAGACAGAGACAGAACACAGAGAGAGAGCAGCTGAGGGAGAGGACAAAAAAGCGAAAGGAGCTAGGAAAGGAGACAAGGATGGAACCAGCAGAGGTCAGTCAGAGCAAAACAGAGCAGCAAGGGCAAGCACACACACAACTATCCTCAGAACCCCACAACCTATCACACCATCCCAACACACAATACAATCCATACCCACAGCTTCCACCCAACCCCCAACCATAGAATCCCAGAGTATGCTACCAGGTCTCCCACCCCCACAGGCCCCCCAAACCAGAGTGTTGGAAAGGAAACTGAAGGTATGGTACACAAACGCTGATGGAATAACAAACAAGTGGGAGAAGTGGCACGAAAGAGTCAAAGAGGCATCACCAGACATCATAGCGATCACAGAAACCAAGCTTACAGGTATGATAACAGATGCCATCTTTCCAGTGGGATACCAGATCCTGAGAAAAGACAGAAGGAACAGGGGGGGTGGAGGAGTGGCATTGCTGATCAAACACCGATGGAATTTTGATGAGCTGGAGAGAGGACACAGCGGAGAAGAAAGTGATTACATAGTGGGAACGCTTCACTCTGGTGGTCCCAAGGTGATAATTGCAGTGATGTATAACCCACCACAGAACAGCAGGAGGCCAAGGCAAGAGTATGACGATGGATGACACACTGGCTTCAGTGGCGAGAAGAGCTCATGCATGCAGGGCAAAGCTCCTGATCATGGGCGCCTTTAACCACAAGGAGATCGAATGGGAGAACTTGGAGCCACATGGGGGCCAAGATACATGGAGGGCTAAGATGATGGAGGTGGTACTGGAAAACTTCATGTACAAACACGTAAGGGACACTACAAGAGAGAGAGGAGAGGATGAACCAGCAAGACTGGACTTAGTATTCACCTTGAGTAGTGCAGATATCGAGGACATCACATATGAAAGACCCCTTGGGGCCAGCGATCATGTGGTTTTGAGCTTCCAATACACAGTAGAACTACAAGTGGAGGGGGAAGCAGGAAGGCCAGGACAAATGAAACCAAACTACAGGAAAGGGGACTACACAGGAATGAGGAACTTCCTGAATGAGGTTCAGTGGGACAGAGAACTGGCAGGGAAGCCAGTTAATGAGATGGAATATGTAGCAACAATGTGCAAGGAGGCTGAGGAGAGGTTTGTACCCAAGGGTAACAGGAATAATGGAAAAGCCAGGATGAGCCCATGGTTCACCCAAAGATGCAAGGAGGCAAAAACCAAGTGTGCTAGGGAATGGAAGAAATATAGAAGGCAAAGGACCCAGGAGAATAAGGAGAGCAGTCGTAGAGCCAGAAACGAATATGGACAGATAAGAAGGGAGGCCCAATGTCAATATGAAAACGACATAGCAGCAAAAGCCAAATCTGACCCGAAGCTGTTATACATACAGCCACATCAGGAGGAAAACAACCGTCAAGGACCAGGTAATGAGGCTAAGGAAGGAAGGAGGAGAGACAACAAGAAATGACCGTGAAGTACGTGAGGAACTCAACAAGAGATTCAAAGAAGTGTTCACAGAGGAGACAGAAGGGGCTCCAGAAAGACGGAGAGGTGGGGTACACCACCATCTGCTGGACACAGTACACACAACCGAGGAAGAAGTGAAGAGGCTTCTGAGTGAGCTAGATACCTCAAAGGCAATGGGGCCAGATAACATCTCTCCATGGGTCCTGAGAGAGGGAGCAGAGGTGCTATGTGTACCCCTAGCAACAATATTCAATACATCTATCGAAACAGGGAGATTGCCTGAGGCATGGAAGACAGCAAATGTGGTCCCAATCTTTAAAAAAGGAGACAGACATGAAGCACTAAACTACAGACCAGTGTCACCGACATGTATAGCATGCAAAATCATGGAAAAGACTGTCAGGAGAAGAATGGTGGAACATCTAGAAAGGAATGATCTCATCACAAGCAGCCAACATGGTTTCAGAGACGGGAAATCCTGTGTCACAAACCTACTGGAGTTCTATGACATGGTGACAGCAGTAAGACAAGAGAGAGAGGGGTGGATGGATTGCATTTTCTTGGACTGCAAGAAGGCGTTTGACACAGTACCACACAAGAGATTGGTGCAAAAACTGGAGGACCAAGCAGGGATAACAGGGAAGGCACTGCAATGGATCAGGGAATACTTGTCAGGAAGACAGCAGCGAGTAATGGTACGTGGCGAGGTGTCAGAGTGGACACCTGTGACCAGTGGGGTCCCACAGGGGTCAGTCTTAGGACCAGTGCTGTTTCTGGTATTTGTGAACGACATGACGGAAGGAATAAACTCCGAGGTGTCCCTGTTTGCAGATGACGTGAAGTTGATGAGAAGAGTTCATTCGATCGAAGACCAGGCAGAAATACAAAGGGATCTGGACAGGCTGCAGACCTGGTCCAGCAACTGGCTCCTGGAGTTCAATCTCACCAAGTGCAAAGTCATGAGGATTGGGGAAGGGCAAAGAAGACCGCAGACAGAGTACAGTCTAGGGGGCCAGAGACTACAAACATCACTCAAGGAAAAAGATCTTGGGGTGAGTATAACACCAGGCACATCTCCTGAAGCGCACATCAACCAAATAACTGCTGCAGCATATGGGCGCCTGGCAAACCTCAGAACAGCATTCCGACATCTTAATAAGGAATCGTTCAGGACCCTGTACACCGTGTACGTTAGGCCCATATTAGAGTATGCGGCACCAGTTTGGAACCCATACCTAGCCAAGCATGTAAAGAAACTAGAGAAAGTGCAAAGGTTTGCAACAAGACTAGTCCCAGAGTTAAGAGGTATGTCCTATGAGGAGAGGTTAAGGGAAATCAACCTGACGACACTGGAGGACAGGAGAGATAGGGGGGACATGATAACGACTTACAAAATACTGAGAGGAATTGACAAGGTGGACAAAGACAGGATGTTCCAGAGACTGGACACAGCAACACGGGGACACAGTTGGAAGCTGAAGACACAGATGAATCAAAGGGAGGTTAGGAAGTATTTCTTCAGCCACAGAGTAGTCAGGAAGTGGAATAGTTTGGGAAGCGATGTAGTGGAGGCAGGATCCATACATAGCTTTTAGCAGAGGTACGATAAAGCTCATGGTTCAGGGAGAGTGACCTAGTAGCGACCAGTGAAGAGGCGGGACCAGGAGCTTTGACTCGACCCCTGCAACCTCAACTAGGTGAGTACAACTAGGCGAGTACACACACACACACACACACACACACATACTGGAGTATGCAGCACCAGTTTGGAACCCACACTTGATCAAGCACGTCAAGAAATTAGAGAAAGTGAAAAGTTTTGCGACAAGGTTAGTTCCAGAGCTAAGGGGAATGTCCTATGAAGAAAGGTTAAGGGAAATCGGCCAGACGACACTAGAGGACAGGAGGGTCAGGGAAGACATGATAACGACATATAAAATACTGCGCAGAATAGACAAGGTGGACAAAGACAGGATGTTCCAGGGAGGGGACACAGAAACAAGAGGTCACAATTGGAAGTTGAAGACTCAGATGAGTCAGAGGGATGTTAGGAAGTATTTCTTCACAGAGTTGTCAGGCAGTGGAACAGCCTAGAAAGTAACGCAGTGGAGGCGGGAACCATACATAGTTTTAAGACGAAGTTTGATAAAGCTCATGGAGCAGGGAGATGGAGGACCCAGTAGCAATCAGTGAAGAGGCGGGACCAGGAGCTATGAATCGACCCCTGTAACCACAAATAGGTGAGTACACACAACATGCGGTGTACGGGGTTCAGTGGGATAGAGAACTGGCAGGGAAATCAGTAAACGAGATAATGGAATATGTGATAATATGCAAGGAAGCTAAGGGTAACAGAAATAACGAGAAAGTCAGGATGAGCCCATGGTTCACCCAAAGGTGCAGAGAGGCCAAAACCAAGTGTGCCAGAGAATGGAAGAAATATAGAAGGCAAAGGACCCAGGAGAATAAGGAGAGCAGTTGTAGAGCCAGAAATGAATATGCACAGGTAAAAAGGGAGGCCCAAAGACAATACGAGAATGACATAGCAGTGAAAGCCAAATCTGACCCAAAGCAGTTGTACAGCCACATCAGGAGGAAAACAACAGTCAAGGACGCGGTAATCAAGCTAAGGAAGGAAGGAGAGGTCACAAGAAACGACTGCGAGGTATGTGAGGAGTTCAACATGAGATTCAAAGAAGTGTTCACACAGGAGACAGAAGGGACTCCAGAAAGACAGAGAGGTGGGGTACACCATCAAGTGTTGGACACAATACATACAACCGAGGAAGAAGTGAAGAGGCTGCTAAGCGAGCTAGATACCTCAAAGGCAATGGAGCCGGATTGTGAGGGAAAAGTGGGTTGTAATTGGGGTTAGGGTTGTTCAGGCAACCAGGAACCATTAGCGAGTTACGTCGCGCACCCCCCCCCCTCTGGCGGGCCTGGGCGAAACTCTAGTTCCTGGTGTCTGATTTGTTTCAATTTCTACTCCTGGTAGTATTAACCTTACCTGGTGTGGGTTGAAGTTTGGAGAGTCACTTCACCTCCACTCTTCTCCTGATCAGGTAAGGTGATCTACCAGGAGTATTACTGTTCGTTGCTTTCTTTTGTTTGCTGGTTACTAGTAATGATTTTGGCATTATATTATCATAACCATTAGTAACCAGTTTATTTTTTCTTATTACCAGCTCTGTTCCTGGCGTGGTCATCCAGGATAGACGCCAGATAAAGGAGCAAGACACTTGTTAATTGGACTTATTAACATTATTCGACTACTACCGGCCCTTATTTATGCTACTTGTGGTGCTCCAACCAAGTGGTAGAGGAGATTCCAAAACATCGGACTGTTACCATCCGCTCAGGATAACCTATATCTTTAACATCAGAGATCTGTCCAGGGCCTTACCTACTCCTGCCCAACTACAGCACCAGAACCAGAGGCCATTTTTATTATTAAATTTTAAGTAAAATTCTCAAAAGTCATTATTCTTATTTTTCCTAGTCTTTTCTAAATTTATTTATTTTTCCATTAGTATTTTGTTCAGATGGATGGCGTTCCACTGACACGGATAACATCTCTCCATGGGTCCTGAGAGAGAGGAAGCAGAGGCGCTATGTGTACCCCTAACAACAATCTTCAACACATCTATCGAAACAGTGCGACTACCTGAGGTATGAAAGACAGCAAATATAGTCCCAATTTTTAAAAAAAGGAGACAGATAGGAGGCATTAAACTATAGACCAGTGTCACTGACATATATAGTATGAAAAGTCATGGAGAAGATTAACAGGAGAAGAGTGGTGGAGCACCTAGAAAGGAATGAACTTATCAGCGACAGCCAGCACGGTTTCAGGGACGGGAAATCGTATGTCACAAACCTACTGGAGTTCTATGACAGCATGACATCAGTAAGACAAGAGAGAGAGGGGTGGGTAGACTGCATTTTCTTAGAATGTAAGAAGGCGTTTGACACAGTTCCCCACAAGAGATTAATGCAAACGTTGGAGGACCAGGCAGGGATAACAGGGAAGGCACTGCAACAGATCAGGGAATAACTGTCAAGAAGATAACAGCGAGTCATGGTATGTGGCGAGATGTCAGTGGGTGCCTGTGATGAGCGAGACTCCACAGGGGTCAGTTCTAGGACGGGTGTTGTTTCTAGTATTTGTGAACGACATGCCAGAAGGAATAGACTCAGTGTCCCTGTTTGCAGATGATGAGAAGTTAATGAGAAAAAATCAATCGGACGAGGACTAGACAGAACTACAAAATGATCTGGACAGTCTGCAGGCCTGGTCCAGCAACTGGCTCCTGGAGTTCAATCCCACCAAGTGCAAAGTCATGAAGACTGTGGAAGGGCAAAAAAGACCGCAGACGAAGTACAGTCTAGGGGGCCAAAGACTACAAACCTCACTCAAGGTAAAAGATCTCCGGGTGAGTATAACACCAGGCACATCTCCTGAGGCGCACATCAACCAAATAATTGCTGTAGCATACGGATCCATACATAGCAGGATCCATACATAGCTTTATGAAGAAGTATGATAAAGCTCATGGAGCAAGAAGAGTGACCGAGTAGCGGCCAGTGAAGAGGCGGGGCCAGGAGCTGTGAATCGACCCCTGCAACCACAACTAGGTGAGTACTACTAGGCGAGTACGCACATACACACACACACGCATATACTACATGTGCCGAATAGGTAAAACTTGCGATTTTGGCTTAAATAGTAATGTTCTTGCAAAAGTCATTTTGAACCTAACGAAAAAAATATATTCCATTGTGTTTGTTTATTATTAAATTATTGTAAACTTATTTAAAGTATATTTAGTTGGATTAAGCTAAATTAAATTGCACTTGTTATAATAAGGTTAGGTAAGTTTTTTAAGGTTCTTTTGGTACAAAATTATTAATTTTTACATATATCTTTAAACGTATAAGAGAAAATTTTAGAAAGGGCTTAATTTTAAGTGAGTTCGTCCTAACAGACCAGTTTTATCTATTCGGCACGACATTTTATATATATATATATATATATATATATATATATATATATATATATATATATATATATATATATATATATATATATATATATATATATATATATATATATATATATATATATATATATATATATATATATATATATATATATATATATATATATATATATATATATATATATATATATATATATATATATATATATATATATATATATATATATATATATATATATATATATATATATAATAATATCGTGCCGAATAGGCAGAACTTGCGATCTTGGCTTAAATAGCAACGCTCATCTTGCCATATAGGACAAGTGAAAATTTGTGTATACAATAATTTCGCTAAAATCATTCTGAAGCTAACGAAAAAAATATATTTCATTATGTTTGTTTAGTATTAAATTATTATAAACAAATTTAAAACATATTTAGTTGGGTTAGGCTAAAATAAATTGTTCTTGTTGTAATAAGGTTAGGTAAGTTTTCTAAAATTCTTTTGGAGCAAAATTAAAAAAATTAACATTAACATTAATGAAAAGAATATATCTTTAAACGTATAAGAGAAAATTTTAGAAAGGACTTAATTTTAAATGAGTTCTTGCTAATTGACCAGTTTTACATATTCGGCACGATATATATATATATATATATATATATATATATATATATATATATATATATATATATATTATATTTATTTTTTCTTTCAACACACTGGCTGTATCCCACTGAGGCAGGGTGCCCCAAAAGGAAAAAACAAAAGTTTCTCCTTTTACATTTAGTAATATATACAAGAGAAGAGGTTACTAGCCCCTTGCTCCCGGCATTTTAGTCGCCTCTTACAACACGCATGGCTTACGGAGGAAGAATTCTGTTTCACTTCCCCATGGAGATAAGAGGAAATAAACAAGAACAAGAACTAGAAAGAAAATAGAAGAAAACCCAGAGAGGTGTGTATATATATGCTTGTACGTGTATGTGTAGTGTGACCTAAGTGTAAGTAGAAGTAGCAAGACATACCTGAAATCTTGCATGTTAATGAGACAGAAAAAAGGACACCAGCAATCCTACCATCATGTAAAACAATTACAGGCTTTCGTTTTACACTCACTTGGCAAGACGGTAGTACCTCCCTGGGTTATTCGCGACCTAGCTGCCAGGGAGTGTGGACGTGCCTCATACCTCTCTGCTGACAGTCTAGCAAGCTATCCAGTGACGTCATAGTATTCAGCGTGAGGAGGCGGGTGAATACCGTTGGTATACAGCTTGTTTGGGGGGCGATTACGCCTGAGAATGAACAAGTTTTGCTACCTAAGATTATCCGTGACACTTATGGTATTGCAGACAAGGATTTGTATGGTGTGGCATTAAATGGCGCCTACCGGATATTTGTGAAACTACTGTACGAGCCAGTGTACGAGTAGCTGGTTGAGCAATTCCAAACCCAAGACATGGGTCTGAATCCTCGGCTAGTCGCAGTATTACTGATTATATATATATATATATATATATATATATATATATATATATATATATATATATATATATATATATATATATATTATATATATTATATATATAAAGGTTTACATACATTGCACATCAGAGTAATTATATAAGTTATGTCATGAATTTTCGTGATGACAGGCTGGGAGAGTTTTGTGACTGTTGAAGAACTGTGACCCCTGTAGACCTGTTGACTGAGCTTCAACCCTTGGTTATTTTATAAGGTAGCACTAAGCCTGTAACGGATGATAGGGAGCCTGGGGATCTGAGGAGGTTGGGGGATGGTTATCAGGTTTTATTCAGTGAGGAGGAGGAGGGTTGGCTCCTCTTCGGAGTTTACCCACATTTCAGGGATTGAAATACAGCTAAACTTTGAATGTATTTAAATCACAGTATGTACACTTTTTAGTGTGTATACAAATGTGAGTGTATATAGTATAATATACACATATGAGGGCCAGTTGATTGGTTGATAGGGTTTACAGTCACTCTGCTGCACTAGGGTCATTATTCTTGGACGTAAATTTTTCGCCACCAGACAAGAATACTTTAATCCCTAAAATAGTGAATCAAGTAAACTCTCAGCATATAACCGCTGAAAAAATACATCTCTGTGTGTGTATATATGTGA